>NC_084733.1:65701060-66059761 GCF_033978785.1 Entelurus aequoreus | reverse complement strand
CACCTCAGCGTCAACCATTTTGCTACTTGGCGAATGCTACCATTTAGCATGCTTGTGTTAGCAGGCTAGCTTTTTGGCTAATTTTACAGGTAAATACCTCAGCATCAACTACAAAACCCAAAACCAGTGAAGTTGGCACATTGTGTAAATTATCAATAAAAACAGAATACAATGATTTTCAAATCCTTTTCAACTTATATTCAATTGAATAGACTGCAAAGACAAGATACTTAACGTTCAAATTGGTAAACTTTGTTATTTTTTGCAAATATTAGCTCATTTGGAATTTGATGCCTGCAACATGCTGGTACAAGTGGAAAAAAAGACTTGAGAAAGTTGAGGAATGCTCATCAAACACTTATTTTGAACATCTCACAGGTGAACAGGCTAATTGGGAACAGGTGGGTGCCATGATTGGGTATAAAAGCAGCTTCCATGAAATGCTCAGTCATTTACAAAAAAAGGACGGGGCGAGGGTCACCACTTTGTCAACAAATGCGTGAGCAAATTGTTTAAGAACAACATTTCTCAACCAGCTATTGCATGGAGTTTAGGGATTTCCCCATCTACAGTCCGTAATATCCGTAATATTAAGTTAATGATTTGCAAAAAAAAGAAGTTTCTCAGTTCGAACATTAAATATCTTGTCTTTGCAGTCTATTCAATTTAATATAAGTAGAAAAGGATTTGCAAGTCATTGTATTCTGTTTTTATTTACTATTTACACAATGTGCCAACTTCACTGGTTTTGGGTTTTGTATTTTGCTACTTGGCGAATGCTACCATTTAGCATTCTACTATTATCATGCTAGCTTTGTGCTAATTATACAGGCAAACACCTCAGCGTCAACTATTTTGTTACTTTGCTAATGATGCCATTCAGCATTCCACTATTAGCATGCTAGTTTTTGCGCTAATTTTACAGGTAAACACCTCAGTATCATATATTTTGCGACTTGGCGAATGCTACCACTTAGCATTCTACCATTAGCATACTAGCTTTTTTGCTAATTTTACAGGTAAACACCTTGGCGTCAAATATTTTGTTACTTGGTGAATACGACAACTCAGCATGCCAACGTTGGTATGGTGGCTTAGTTTAGCTAACTTTGTTTTGGTACTTGTATGCTAACATTTTAAACACATTTGCCAGAGTTGGACCTCAGAGCAATATATTTTGGTACTTGATGCATGTTACAGTTAGTATTTTAGCAAGCTTTTTTAGCCAATTTAGCCGGTATACATATGTTTTAGTACTTTACTAATGTTAACTGTTAGCATGCTAACCTTTTTAGCTCATTTCACTGGTATACACCAATGAGTGACATTTTTTGTGACTTGCCGCTGTTTGGCCAGCATGTTTGTTCAAATGATAAAATTGTGTGTGTGTGTGTGTGTGTGTGTGTGTGTGTGTGTGTGTGTGTGTGTGTGTGTGTGTGTGTGTGTGTGTGTGTGTGTGTGTGTGTGTGTGTGTGTGTGTGTGTGTGTGTGTGTGTGTGTGTGTGTGAGAGAAGACGCCGTGTGGACCGATGGAAAGATGGAGGGCAAAGTTGCTTCTGACATCACTTCCTGTCAACACGTGTTGGTCTGCTGCCTTCTGGAATTGGGAGCTCTGATCCAAGGACTGGGCTCCACTGTCGCCCCCCTGTTGAGTGACAGCAGCACAGGTCTGGCTCACACACACACGCACACACACACATCAGTAACGTGTGTGTGTGTGTGTGTGCAGGCGTCCTGGACTCGGTGGTCCCCGTCTTCCTTCACCCCGTTTCCTCAGCTCGTCTGGCCGCCGCCTGGTGCCTGCGCTGTGTTGCCATGGCGATGCCGTCCCTGTGCGCCCCGCTGCTGGATCGCTGCGCAGAGCGGCTGGCGGCGCTGAAGTCTTCCCCCGAGGCCGTGGCCGGCTACGGAGCTGCCGTCGCCGCCCTGGTGGCTGCCGTGCAGCACTGCCCCTTGGGAATACCACATGCCAAGGGCAAGGTGTGCTCACACACACACACACACACACACACACACTGTAACACTATGTTGTGTGTGTGTGTAGATGGTTTTGGATCTCGCTGAGGACTTGCTGCGCTCGGCCTCTCAGAACAGTCGCATCTCTCTACAGAGGACGCAGGCTGGCTGGCTGCTCATCTCCTCTCTCTTCACTCTAGGTACCAGCACGCCATTTTGAAAACACTATTACCAAAAAACCATGAGCTGTGATATAACCGGAAAATGTTACAATATTGACCCTAATAACACAAAGAGTTGTACTTTAAAGTTGCTCAAATAGTCATAAAGACTCATAATTGTTGGTTAGAGACTTATTTCAACACTTTTATGAGTGGGACCCTTTAATGTGATTTAGTGTGCTTTAATTTTTTGTTTTCAAACTCATTGATCAATGTTGTTAAGAATTATTATTGACTTATTTAAGGCTCCAATTACTTCACGTCAAATATTCCACTTTGTAAATGTTTTGGGGTAAACATATTGCAGATTTTGTGTTTTCTGCATTAAAAACAGGTTTTCTTTGAGCAAAAAGGGACAGAAAACATATCTGAAGTTGACTTATAGATATTTAAATCTTGAAAGTAAAGAAAATGTTAATGTATGACTTATTTTTAACACTTTAATGAGTGGGACCCTTTTGGATCCCCAAGACCTTAAGTGTATGTTTTTTAACTGTCATTGTTCAAAAATAAGAATGAATCAAAATCAATGTTATGATTTATTGATTGCCTCACATCAAATATTGCATTTTGAAAAATGTTTGGGGGAAAAATATTGCAGGGTTTGTGTTTTCTCCATTAAAAAACAGGGTTTTTTGGAAAAAGAGATCTGAAGTTGACCCATAAATAAGTGTTAAAAATAAATTTACTTATTTTTAACACTTTTATGAGTGGTACCTTTTTGGATGCCCATGTTTTTTTTAATTGTAATTGTTCAAAAAAAAGACTGAATCAAACTCAATGTTATGAATTATTGACTTATTTAAGGCTCCAATTTCTTCACATCAAATATTCCATTCTGAAATATATTTGGGGAAAATATTGCATATTTTGTGTTTTTGCCAAAAGAAAAAAATCTGTTTTTTTTCTGGGATAAAAGAGGGTATGAAACATTAAATCACTAAAAAAAAAAAACTTTATGGCAACGGCTAGATCTGAAGTTGATCTAAAAATATTTAGGTGTTGAAAGTAAAAAAATATATAATTTATGACTTATTTTTAACACTTATATGAGTAGGACCCTATTGGATCCCCAATACCTTTAGTGTATTTTTTAACTGTCAAAGTTCAAAAATAATAATGACTCAAAACCAATGTTGCTATGATTTACTGACCTATGTAAGGCTTCAATTACTTCAATTCAAACACTCCATTTTGAAAAATATATTTGGGAAAATATTGCATATTTTGTGTTTTTGCCAATAAAACATAGGTTTACTTTGTAAAGGGCATGAAACATAAAATACATTTTAAAAAACTTGATGACAACGGCTAGATCTGAAGTTGATCTATAAATATTTATGTGTTGAAAGTAAAAAAAGTATTAATTTATGACTTATTTTGAACATTTTTATGAGTGGGACCCTATTGGATCTCCTAGACCAGGGGGTGTCAAAGTCAAGTGAATTATCTATGGCCCCCGGGATGATATTTGATTAGTATTAGAATCGGCCCACAGGCCACAGCCGCCTGCTGCTTTTTTTTTGTCAAATTAGTTTTGCTTACAATTTCGTTGTACAATGACAATAAAGATATATTCTATTCTATTCTACTCTTTTGCACGCACCAAAACTCCATCAGTGTTGGCGCTAGGAATTTTCAATTTCCCGGGGACCCCATCAAGTCATAAAAATGGGGTCCCACTTTTTTGTAACCGTTCTGAAAACAAATGATAAATGTATGCATTATCCTTTTATATCTCACATTGTATAGTGTTTTGGAAAAAGGTTGTCATAAACGTTATTTAATTCATTTAAAAAAATAATACAAGAAAACATATTTTTATGCATATGTACATTTATTCAGTTATAATCATTAATTCACTTTCTTCTTTCCTTCATAGATCTAAACTTTACCGCTGCCGGTATTTTTTTCTATATTTTTATTGTAATATTTTCCGAATGTGTTTGTTCTATTTTTGGCCAAAGTAAGACAAAGAAAACAATCTGAAGTTGTCTTTATTTTTTTAGTTTTAATGCCATGATTTTAATAGTCCGGCCCGCATGTGCACCGATTTTCCTCCATGCAGCCCCGGAGCTAAAATGAGTTTGACACCCCTGCCCTAGACATATAGTGTATTTTTTCCTGTCATTGGTGTAAATATAATAATGACTCAAAAGAAACATTATGAAATATGTACCTAACGGTATATAAGGCTTCGACTACTTCACTGCAAATATTCCAATTTAAAAATGGTACATGTTATGTTAATGGTTGGGAAAAAAAACTTATTTTGAACACTATTATCATGTAGACCCTTTTAGGTCCCTGGGACCTTTAATGTTCACCATTTTTCAGTGGAGAAAGTTGGGATACTCTACTGTTGATTTGTCATCTGTTACTTTTTGTTCTGATGATTGTGTGTGTGTGTGTGTCCAGGTGCGACTGTCGTGGAGCAGCATCTGCCACGCCTCCTCCTCCTCTGGCGCTGTGTGTTTCCCGCCTCCCTCAGAGAGCAGGAGATGGAGCTGAGGCGAGGGGACTACTTTACATGGAAGGTTACCCTGGAGGGCCGCGCCGGGGCGCTCTATTGTCAGTGGCTACACTCACACACACACACACACACACACACACACACACACACACGCACACACACGTTGTCTCTGCTGAGTGTGTGTGTGTCCAAGCAGCGATGAGGATGCTGCTGCTGCACTGCAAGGATCTGGCCAGCGATGATGTAATCAAGCGTCTCCACACGCCCGTCTTGTGTGCCGTGGGCCTCCTCCCCAAGTCAGTTTCTCATTGCAAACATTCTCAGAAAAGTCTCAAAGCCCAACATTTGCAGAAAGTACTCCCACATTGGAGTGGGCGTGTGTGCTTAACCACACCTCTGGTCACGCCCTCTCCACGCCATATAAGGCAGGGGGGTCCAAAGTTTTTCCACTGAGGACCACGCACTGAAAAGTCAAAGCATGCGGTGGCCATTTTGATATTTAACATTTTCAAAACCAACACTATATATATATACAGTCGCGGTCAAAAGTTTACATACACTTGTGAAGGACATAATGTCATGGCTGTCTTGAGTTTCCAATAATTTCTACAACTCTTATTTTTTTGTGATAGAGTGATTGGAGCACATACTTGTTTGTCACAGAAAACATTCATGAAGTTTGGTTCTTTTATGAATTTATTATGGGTCTACTGAGAATGTGACCAAATCTGCTTGTTCAAAAGTATACATACAGCAACATACATTCAATTTTGGTGATGTAGAAAAGTTACAATCAAATCAAATTAGCTTCATGGCATGGCCTCTTAACTTCATGTGAGTGATTATGATTGACGGCACCTGTTGACTTCTCTGAGCCCATTTAAATAGGGCTCATGTGATGCAGTCATTAGACTCGGTTACAAATGTGACAATGGGAAAGTCAAAGAAACTCAGCACAGATCTGGAAAAACGAATCATTGACTTGAACAAGTCAGGAAAGTCACTTGGAGCCATTTCAAAGCAGCTTAAGGTCCCAAGAGCAACTGTGCAGACAATTGTTCGTAAGTATAAAGTGCATGGCACAGTTTTGTCACTGCCACGATCAGGAAGAAAACGCAAGCTATCACCTGCGGCTGAGAGAAAATTGGTCAGGATGATCAAGAGTCAACCGAGAACCACCCAAAAGCAGGTCTGCAATGAATTGGAAGCTGCTGGAACACAGGTGTCAGTGTCCACAGTCAAGCATATTTTGCATCTGCTTACCGTCAAGTAAAAAGTTAAAGTTAAAGTACCAATGATTGTCTCACACACACACTAGGTGTGGTAAAATTTGTCCTCTGCATTTGACCCATCCCCTTGTTCACCCCCTGGGAGGTGAGGGTAGCAGTGGGCAGCAGCAGTGCCGCGCCCGGAAATCATTTTTTGGTGATTTAACCCCCAATTCCAACCCTTGATGCTGAGTGCCAAGCAGGGAGGTAATGGGTCCCATTTTTATAGTCTTTGGTATGACTCGGCCAGGGTTTGAACTCACAACCTACGATCTCAGGGCGGACACTCTAACCACTACTGAGTAGCATGTTGGTGGTAGTATTATGCTCTGGGCCTGTTTTACTGCCAATGGAACTGGTGCAATGAAAAAGGAGGATTACCTCCAAATTCTTCAGGACAACCTAAAATCATCAGCCCGGAGGTTGGGTCTTGGGCGCAGTTGGGTGTTCCAACAGGACAATGACCCCAAACACACGTCAAAAGTGATAAAGGAATGGCTAAATCAGGCTAGCATTAAGGTTTTAGAATGGCCTTCCCAAAGTCCTGACTTAAACCCCATTGAGAACATGTGGACAATGCTGAAGAAACAAGTACATGTCAGAAAACCAACAAATTTAGCTGAACTGCACCAATTTTGTCAAGAGGAATGGTCAAAAATTCAACCAGAAGATTGCCAGAAGCTTGTGGATGGCTACCAAAAGTGCCTTATTGCAGTGAAACTTGCCAAGGGACATGTAACCAAATATTAACATTGCTGTATGTATACTTTTGACCCAGCAGATTTGGTCACATTTTCAGTAGACCCATAATAAATTCATAAAAGAACCAAACTTCATGAATGTTTTTTGTGACAAACAAGTATGTGCTCCAATCACTCTATCACAAAAAATAAGAGTTGTAGAAATTATTGGAAATTCAAGACAGCCTTGACATTATGTTCTTTACAAGTGTATGTAAACTTTTGACCACGACTGTATATGTATTTAAATGTGTATATACAGTATGTATATGTGTATGTATATATATATATATATATATATATATATATATATATATATATATATATATATATATATATATATACACATATATATATATATACAGTGGGGCAAAAAAGTATTTAGTCAGCCACCCATTGATTGTCAATGGGTGGCTGACTAAATACTTTTTTGCCCCACTGTGTATATATATATGTATATACATATACATATATATATATACATATACATATGTGTATACTGTATATGTATATATATGTGTATATATATGTATGTGTATATATATATATATATATATATACATACATATACATATGTGTATACTGTATATGTATATATATGTGTGTGTGTATATATATATATATAAATATGTATATGTATATATATGTGTGTGTGTATATATATATATATATATATATATATATATATATATATATATATATATATATATATATATATATGTATACTGTACATGTATATATATGTGTGTGTGTATATATATATATATATATGTATATGTATGTATATATATATATACATATATATATATATATATATATGTGTATACTGTATATGTATATATATGTGTGTGTGTATATATATGTATATATGTGTGTATATATATATGTATGTGTGTATATATATATATATATATATACATATGTGTATACTGTATATGTGTATATATATGTATATAACATATATGTGTGTGTGTATATATATATATATATATATATATATATATATATATATATATATATATATATATATATATATATATATATATATATATATATATATATATATATATATATATATATGTATGTATGTATGTATGTATGTATGTATGTATGTATGTATGTATGTATGTGATTTTTTTTTTAAACCTTTCGTGCTCTCCTCAGGTTTTGTCAGGGAAATCCAGATGGGTCTCATATATTAATTTTTTTAAAAAAAATTTTTCAACACTTCAAATCAACTTTACGTCTGTCGATATACTTTTGTTTTATTTATGTTTTATGCGCTTTTTGTCAAAACCATGTTTTTTTTTTGTCCAAAACCTAAAATGTGCAATATTTTTCGCAAAAAATATTTCAGATAGTGTAATATTTGATGTGAAGTATTTTTTATATTGTTTATTTATGCTCTTTTTGTCAAAGTAAACTTTCTTTTTTTTTTATGGCAAAAACACAAAATATGCAATATTTTCCCCCCTAAGTAAGTGTAATTTTTTGATGTAAAGTACCTTAAATAGATCAATAATTCACAACAAGATTGATTTTAAAATCATTATTATTGTTTTAACAATAACTGTTAAAAAAAATCATACCAAAGGTCTCGGGGATCCAAAAGTGTGTTGAAAATAAATCATATATATACATTTAAATATCTATAGATCAACTTCATATCTATTTGCTGCCATGAAGTATTTTTTATTTTCTTAATGGTTTACACCCTTTATTTTCCTTAGAAAACACAGTTTTCAAAAGCACAAAATATGCTGGAATTTTTCCCCAAATCCTTTCTAAAAATGGATTATTTTATGTGAAATGATTGGGGCCTTGAATATGTCAATCATTCAGAGCAACAATGATTTTGATTCATTATTATTTTTGAGCACTGACAGTTTTAAAGAGATAAACAGCCTGCATGGCAGCTCTGCAACTCTTTATCCTTCCATTTCACCTGTTTGCTCATCTATTCCACTTTTATGGAGTCCTATTTGGAGATGGCGTTAACAAATGAAGCTTGGAGGGGCGGAGCAATGCTGTTTGTTTGCTTCCAGTGCACGTCTGCAAAAAGACAATACACAATATTTTTCCTCGCCACTCATGGACTTTCCCGCCATCTGCAGACTTCCTGCTCTCACGGGGTCCTACGGCGCTTGTGTCGGGGCCTGGACGCTTACTTACCGCCTGCGAGTGTACGAGCTGCTTGCTGTGCTGCCGCCGCACACCTACCAAGGTAAACAACGCCATCAGTCACGTACAGCCACATATAAGACGGAGCTGCCTTTTTATTTACGATCTACGTAAAGGAATATGTGTTTTTTATTGTCATATAAATAAAGGAAAATGCATTTTTTAGATAAATAAAAGGGAAGCTGCATTTAAATTTAAAAAAAATAAAGTACAATGTTTTTTTCATTTAAAAAAAGTAAATAAATAAGGGAAGCTGCGTAATTAAAAAAAATAAAGAAATAGATCAATAAGGGAAGATGCATTTGTTTTTATTTTAAAAAATGAAATAAGGGAGAATGCTTTTTTTAATAATAAAAATAACTCAATAATATTAATATTTTAAAAATAATATATAAATGAGGCTGTTCTTTTTATGTTGAAATACACAAAGGAAGATTCATTTTTATTAAAAAATATAAAAAAGAAGCTGCTTTTTTTTTAATAAAGTAAGCTGCGTTGGTTTTTATTTAAAAATAAATGAATAAAGGAAACTGTTTTTGTTTTTTTAAATAAATATAAGCTGCGTTAAAAATTAAGAAATAGATCCATAAAAGAAGATGCATTTTTCTCATTACTAAAATAAAATAAAGGAAGCTGCTTTTTTAATTTATAAAAATAACTAATTATTTCAAAAATAATAAAGAAAGGTGACTTTTTTTATTAAAAAAATAAAGGAAGTTGTTTTTTTTAAGAAATAAATAAAGGAGGATGCTTTTTTTTTTATAAAGGAAGCTGAAGCTTCTTTTGTATTATTAAAATAAATAAAATAAGCTGCATTGTAAAATATTAAAAAAATTAAAGGAAACTGCGTTTTAATTGAAAATGAATAAGGGTGAACTACATTTTTATCGAAAATAAAAGTAAACAAATATAGTAAAAAATAATAAATGAAGCTGTTTTTTTATTTCTTAAAAAATAAATAGCATAAGATGCTTTTTTTGAATTGAGGAAAATAATAAAAGGAAGCTACATTTTTTTCAATAAAGAATGATGAATTAAAAAAAATAATATTAAAGGAAACTGTTTGATTAATAATAAAAGTAATAAAGAAAGCTGCATTTTTTATTAATGAAAAATATAAACATAAAAAATAAAGGATGGTGCCTTGAAATGCCAAAAATAAATGAAAGGAACTTCTGTAATTTTTTAAGTCCAAGAAAAAATGAATGCATGGATAAATAAAGCAAGCGGTGTTTTAATTGAAAATAAATAAGGGAAACTACATTTTTATTGAAAAAAAATTAAACAAACAAAAAAATATATAACATAAATGAATATGTGTTTTTTTCCAATAAATAAATGAATGATGAATTTTTAAAAATGTATATAAAAAAAAGAAAGAAAGCTGTTTGATTAATTATAAAAAAATAAAGAAAGGTAAATTTTTTATTATTGAAAAATGTAAACATAAAAAATAAAGGAAGGTGTGTTTGAAATGACAAAAATAAATGTATTCTTTAACTCCAAGAAGAAATGATAAATAAAGCAAGCTGTGTTTTAATTGAAAATACATAAGGGAAACTACATTTTTATAAAAAATAATAATAAAACGAACCAAATGAAAATATAATAAATGAAGCTGTTTTTTTTATTTCTTTAAAGAATAAATAGCAGAAGATTCTTTTTTACAATGAAAAATAGAAAAAGGAAGCTACATTTTTTTCCAATAAATAAATGAATGATGAATTTTTAAAAATGAATAAAAAAAGAAAGCTGTTTGATTAATTATAAAAAAATAAAGAAAGCTGCATTTTTTATTATTGAAAAATGTAAACATAAAAAATAAAGGAAGGTGTGTTTGAAATGACAAAAATAAATGTATTCTTTAACTTCAAGAAGAAATGAATGCATGGATAAATAAAGGAAGGTGCTTTATAAATGACAAAAATAAATGTATTGTTCCTAACTCCAAGAAGAAATTAATGCGTGTATAAATAAAGGAAGGTGTGTTTGTGTTTGTCAGAGAGTTTTGGTTTGCTAATGAACCAGCTGGTGTGGAACCTTCTGGCCCAGGAGAACCTCAGCCAGCCCTGCTCAGAGCCCGCCTTTCTGCTGCGCTTCTGTCACCGTGACGACGCGCTGCTGCTGGGCCCCGCCCCCCATGACGGCCAGCACACACACATTGAGGAGCAGGTGACTTGTCAGGTGTGACCTCAGGTGGAGCCTTTGATGACGCGATGGCGTGTCGCAGGTGTACGTGTCTGCCGGCTCGCTGGACAACGACCCCTTTGCCGTGTGCAAGAGGGGCCACCAAGTGCCCTCGCCGCTCCCTCCCGCCGCTGCCCTGACCAGTGCCGCTGCACACCTCTTTGGACTGGTCTTCCCTCACATCATCTCCGCTCAGAGGTCTGGGACCACGGCACAGGTGACTTTGTCCTGGAACTGCAGCTTCATCTCTTCATGGCTTTGTGTTCCAGAGCCAAGATCCTGGAACACTTTCTGGAGACCTTCAAGCAGCTGAAAGGCCAAAGGCAGAAGACGGTCCAGACCCACGTCTGTGCTGCCCTCTGTAGTTTGCTTAGGGTATGACACCTGTTTTCATCTCAGTACCTCCACTCTGGCTGCCAAACACTCCTTGCTCCCTCAGCACCCGCCCAGCAGCCACAGCCTTCTGGGCCCGGAGGAGGCTCGTCTGCCCGTAGTGTCCCTCCTGATGGCGGCGCTGGACAGCCCCAGTCCTCTTCTACGGTGCGTGGCGGCCGAGGGCCTGGCCCGTCTCGTGCAAGTGGTCGGAGACGCCGGCTTCACCGTCTCCGTCTCACTGCTCTGCTTGGACAGGTGGGAGGTCCTTCATGGACGTCACCAGAAACATGCACACAGAAGTCCATTTGGTGCCCTCACAAAAGATCAGCAATCACCAAAATCCCTGACTTAAACAAGCAGGTTGCTACAATAACAAACATGGAAAAAAGTAATGTGACTGTGGTGCGTGTCGACGTGACGGTGGTGCGTGTCGACCTGACGGTGGCGTGTGTCTAAGTGACGTTGGCATGTGTCTAAGTGACGTGGCGTCTGTGGATGTGACACAGCGTGGTGGCTGTGACGCGAAGTGTGTGACTGATGCGACGTGTGTGGCTGTGATGGCGCGCGTGTGGATGTGACGGTAGCGTGTGTGTCTAATTGACGACAGGGCGTGTCTAAGTGGCGGCAGCGCGTGTCTAAGTGACGGTGGCGTGTGTCTAAGTGACGGTGGCGTGTGTCTAAGTGACGGTGGCGTATGTCTAAGTGACGCGGCGCTGTGGATGTGACGGTGGGGCGTGTGGATGTGACGGTGTGGATGTGAGGGTGGCGCGTGTGGATGTGACGGCGGCGCGTGTGGATGTGACGGTGGCGCGTGTGGATGTGACGGCGGCGCGTGTGGATGTGACGGCGGCGCGTGTGGATGTGACGGCGGCGCGTGTCTAAATAATGGCGCTGCGTGTGTGGATGTGACGGCGGTGCGTGTGTGTACATGTAGTTCATGTCCATGTTTTGTATCTAGGCTGAAGACGGCTCGAGATGGCGCGTCCCGCAGTGGCTGCGCTCTGGCTCTAGGGGCGCTGCATCGCTACGTGGGCGGCATCAGCTCACCCCAACATCTGTCCACGTGTTTGGGAGTGCTCTTCACTCTGAGTCAGGACGGCACGTCGCCTGAGGTTCAGGTATGCATGCGCACTGTGTGCGTCACGTGACGTTGTCATGGCAACCAAGTGTTTGTTCCAGACCTGGTCCCTACACAGTCTGGCCCTGGTGGTGGACCTGTCCTGCGGCCTGTACCACGCCCATGCAGACCCGACTTTTGCGCTGGTGCTGCGCCTCTTGCTCCTGGCTCCGCCCACCCACCCCGAGGTTCATGGCAGCCTGGGTCGCTGCCTGCACGCCCTCATCACGTGCCTGGGCCCCGACCTGCAAGGTAGGACACACCCAGCCCACCCATGCCACGCGCAGGAACGTGACGTTGTTGTCGCTGCCTTGTGTCAGGGGAGGGGCCCGCCGTGACGGCGTTACGCTCCAGTTGCACGCTGGCCTGTAGCGCCATGCAGGCCACGCCCCACTGCTTGGTTCAAGCCTCCGCAATCTCCTGCCTGCAGCAGCTGCACATGTTCTGCCCGCAACATCTTCACCTGGTCGGCCTGGTCCCTGCACTATGTGTGAGCATGCACACACGCGTACGTACACGCACGCACGCACACACACACACACACGCACACATGCACACACACTCAAGCGGTAGAAAATGGATGGATGGAAATTTAAAAAATAAATTTTTATTGTTTTGTTGAATCACTTTTTGAAAATTAGGAATCGATTTAAAATCAGGATGAATAAGAATGTATTGATTTTTTTTTTGTGCACCCCAAGATGGCCTAAAAAATTTTTTTTAAAGCCTTATAGGATGGGGTAAAAAAGTCATTTAAAAAAATTAAATAATAGATTTTTAAAAACTCTCAACCCTTTTAAAATCAGGATGAATAGGAATCGTGATTCGGGTGCGAATTGATTTTTTTTGCGCACCTTGAGGAAGTACTGTGCAGTGAAAAACTCAACTAAAATCATGGTGTTGCCATGGAAACATGACTTCCATGTGTTAAAAAAGCCTGTGTGGTGTCTGGTAGGTCAGACTTTGGTGCACAACTTGCAACTAACTCTGCCAAGTACAACACGCTACTAACTCTGTGCCAAGTACAACACGCTACTAACTCTGTGCCAAGTACAACACGCCACTAACTCTGTGCCAAGTACAACACGCTACTAACTCTGTGCCAAGTACAACACACCATTCACTCACACAACTCACTCCGTGCCAAGTACAACACACAATTCACTCACACAACTAACTCTGTGCCAAATACAACACACAATTCACTCACACAACTCACTCTGTGCCAAGTACAACACACAACTCACTCATGTAACTCACTCTGCCAAGCACAACACGCAACTAACTCTGTGCCAAGTACAACACGCAACTAACTCTGTGCCAAGCACAACACACAACTCACTCACGCAACTTACTCTGTGCCAAATATAACATGCAACTAACTCACGCAACTATGTGCCAAGTACAACACACAACTAACTGTGTGCCAAGCACAACACACAACTAACTCACACAACTATCTCTGCCAAATACAACACACAACTAACTCTGTGCCAGGCACCTCACACAACTAACTCACTCAACTAACTATGCCAAGTACAACACACAACTAACTCTGTGCAAAGCACAATAGGCAACTAACTCACACAACTCACTCTGTGCCAAGTACAACACACAACTAACTCACGCAATTAATTAATAAAAATCAATATATAAAGAAAGTGGCATTTTTTAAATTAAAAAATAAAGGAAGCTGCATTTTTTTAAACTACAAACCCCGTTTCCATATGAGTTGGGAATTTGTGTTAGATGTAAATATAAACGGAATACAATAATTTGCAAATCCTTTTCAACCCACATTCAATTGAATGCACTACAAAGACAAGATATTTGATGTTCAAACTCATAAACTTTTTGCAAATAATAATTAACTTAGAATTTAATGGCTGCAACACATGCCAAAGTAGTTGGGAAAGGGCATGTTCACCACTGTGTTACATGGCCTTTCCTTTTAACAACACTCAGTGAACGTTTGGGAACTGAGGAGACACATTTTTTAAGCTTCTCATGTGGAATTCTTTCCCATTCTTGCTTGATGTACAGCTTAAGTTGTTCAACAGTCCGGGGGTCTCCGTTGTGGTATTTTAGGCTTCATAATGCGCCACACATTTTCAATGGGAGACAGGTCTGGACTACAGGCAGGCCAGTCTAGTACCCGCACTCTTTTACTATGAAGCCACGTTGATGTAACACGTGGCTTGGCATTGTCTCGCTGAAATAAGCAGGGGCGTCCATGGTAACGTTGCTTGGATGGCAACATATGTTGCTCCAAAACCTGTATGTACCTTTCAGCATTAATGGCGCCTTCACTTTACCCATGTCTTGGGCAGTAATACACCCCCATACCATCACAGATGCTGGCTTTTCAACTTTGCGCCAATAACAATCCGGATGGTTCTTTTCCTCTTTGGTCCCGGAGAACACAACATCCACAGTTTCCAAAATCAATTTGAAATGTGGACTCGTCAGACCACAGAACACTTTTCCACTTTGTATCAGCGAAGCCGACGGCGTTTCTGGGTGTTGTTGATAAACGGTTTTCGCCTTGCATAGGAGAGTTTTAACTTGCACTTACAGATGTAGCGACCAACTGTAGTTACTGACAGTGGGTTTCTGAAGTGTTCCTGAGCCCATGTGGTGATATCTTTTACACACTGATGTCACTTGGTGATGCAGTACAGCCTGAGGGATCGAAGGTCACGGGCTTAGCTGCTTATGTGCAGTGATTTCTCCAGATTCTCTGAACCCTTTGATGATATTGTGGACCGTAGATGGTGAAATCCCTAAATTCCTTGCAATAGCTGGTTGAGAAAGGTTTTTCTTAAACTGTTCAACAATTTGCTCACACATTTGTTGACAAAGTGGTGACCCTCGCCCCATCCTTGTTTGTGAATGACTGAGCATTTCATGGAATCTACTTTTATACCCAATCATGGCACCCACCTGTTCCCAATATGCCTGTTCACCTGTGGGATGTTCCAAATAAGTGTTTGATGAGCATTCCTCAACTTTATCAGTATTTATTGCCACCTTTCCCGACTTCTTTGTCACGTGTTGCTGGCATCAAATTCTAAAGTTAATGATTATTTGCAAAAAAAAAATGTTTATCAGTTTGAACATCAAATATGTTGTCTTTGTAACATATTCAACTGAATATGGGTTGAAAATGATTTGCAAATCATTGTATTCCGTTTATATTTAACACAATTTCCCAACTCATGTTAAAAGGGGTTTGTATTAAAAATAATAAAATAAAGGTAGCTAAAAAAATTTAACCTATTAAAAATAATAAAGTAAATAAAGAAAGCTGCATTTGTTAAACTATTAAAATAATGAAATAAAAGAAGTTGCATTTTTTGACTAATAAAATGATAAAAATATTTAAAGGAAGTTGCATTATTTTATATTGAAATAATACAATAAATAAAGGAAGCTACATTTTTTAACTATTAAAATAATAAAGTAAATAAAGGAAGCTGTATTTTCTAAACAATTTAAATAATAAAATATTTGGAGGAAGTTGCATTTCTTTAAACTATTACAATAATAAAATAAAGGAATCTGCATTTTTTTAAACTATTAAAATAATAAAATAAATAAAGGAAGCTGCCGTTTTAAAATAATCAAATAAATAAAGGAAGTTGCATTTTTTTAACTATTAAAATATTAAAGGAAGTTGCATTTTTTTGAACTATTAAAATAATAAGATATTTAAAGGAAGTTGCATTTTTCAAACTATTAGATTAAAATAAATAAAGGAAGTTGCATTTTTTAAACTATTAAAATAATAAAATAAATAAAAGAAGTTGCATTTATTTAACTATTAAAATAATAAAATAAAGGTAGTTGCATTTTTAGCCATTAAAATAATAAAATATTTAAAGGAAGTTGCATTTTTTTAACTATTAAAATAATAAAATAAAGGAAGCTGCATTTTATAACTATTAATAAAGTAAATAAAGGAACTTGCTTTTTTTTTAACTATTAAAATAATAAAATATTTAAAGGAAGTTGCTTTTTTTTTTGACTATTGAAATAATAAAATAAAGGAAGTTGCATTTTTTGACTATTAGAATAATACAATCTTTAAAGGAAGTTGCATTTTTTAAACTATTAAAGTAATAAAATAAAAGAAGCTTCATTTTTTTTAACAATTAATATAATAAAATGAATAAAGCAAGTTGCATTTTTTTTACCTATTAATATAATAAAATATATAAAGGATGCTGCATTTTAAACTACTAAAATAAAATAATAAAGGAAGTTGCATTTTTTTAACTATTAAAGTAATAAAATATTTAAAGGAAATTGCATTTTTTAAACTATTAGAATAATAAAATAAAGGAAGGTGCATTTTTTTAATTATTAAAATAATAAAATATAGAAAGCTGCATTTTTTTAAACTATTAAAATAATAAAATAAATAAAGGAAGCTGCATTTTTTTATGCTATTAAAATAATTAAATATTTAAAGGAAGGTGTGTGTTTTTAACTATTAAAATAATAAGATAAATAAAGGAAGCTGCATTTTTTTAACTATTCAAATAATAAAATAAACAAAGGAAGTTGCATTTTTTAACTATTAAAATTATAAAATAAAGAAAGTTGCATTTTTTAACTATTTAAATATTTAAAAGACGTTGCATTTTTTAAACTATTAAAATAAAATAATTAAAGGAAGTTGCATTTTTTAACTATTAAAATAATAAAATATTTAAAGGAAGTTGCGTTTTTTTTTTTAAAACTTTTTCAAATAATAGAATATCTAAAGGGTGTTGCATTTTTTGAACTATTAAAATAATAAAATATTGAAAGGAAGTTGCATTTTTGAACGACTAAAATAATAAAATGAATAAAGGAAGTTGCCTTTTTTAACTATTAAAATAATAAAATAAATAAAGGAAGCTGCATTTTTTAACTTTCAAAATAATAAAATAAATAAAGGAAGTTGCATTTTTTTATACTATTAAAATAATAAAATATATAAAGAAAGTTGGGTTTTTTAACTATTAAAATAATAAAATAAATATAGGAAGCTGCATTTTTTAAAACTCCTAAAATAATAAAATAAACAAAGGAAGTTGTATTTTTTTAACTATTAAAATAATAAAATATTTAAAACACTTTGCGTTTTTTGAACTATTCAATCCAATCCAATCCACTTTATTTATATAGCACATTTAAACAACAAAAATTTTTCCAAAGTGCTACACAACAATATTAAAAACAATATTAAAAACAATATTCAAATATTATCCTTAGCTCCACCAATGACTGAATAAAAACAAAAAATAAATAGATATAAAACCAATATAAAAACAATATAAAAATAAATATGATTAAAAACGATTTTAAAGGGTAAAACCAATTAAACCATTAAATAGAAATCAAAATTTATAAAAAAAACACAGAGGACAGAGGACCACACAACTCACGTAGTGAGTTCTGTGGGAGCAGTTTGAACGTGGAGGAGCAGAGTGTTCCAGAGCTTAGGGCCGACCACAGAGAAGGCCCTGTCTCCCCTGGATTTAAGTCTGGTCTTGAGCACCACGAGCTGAAGCTGGCTCTCGGACCTCAGAGCGTGCGCAGGAGTGTAAATTTGGATGAGGTCCGAGATATACTGAGGGGCCAGTCCATGTAAAGCTTTAAAAACAAACAGCAAGGTTTTAAAATAAAACTAATATTAAAATAATAAAATAAATATAGGAAGCTGCATTTTTCAAAACTACTAAAATAATAAAATAAACAAAGGAAGTTGCATTTTTTAACTATTAAAATAATAAAATATTTAAAAGACGTTGCGTTTTTTAAACTATTCAAATAAAATAAATAAAAGAAGTTGCTTTTCTTAATTATTAAAATAATAAAATAAAGGAAGTTGCATTTTAACTATTTAAAAAATTTAAAGGAAGTTGCATTTTTTTAACTATTAAAATAATAAAATAAATGAAGGAAGTTGCATTTTTAAACTATTAAAATGATAAAATAAATAAAGGAAGCTGCATTTTTAAACTATTAAAATAATAAAATAAATAAAGGAAGTTGCATTTTTTTATACTATTAAAATAATAAAATATTTAAAGGAAGTTGTGTTTTTTTAACTATTAATTAAATAAATAAAGGAAGCTGCAATTTTTTAAACTATTAAAATAATAAAATAAACAAAGGAAGTTGCATTTTTTTTAACTATTAAAATAATACAATATTTAAAAGACGTTGCGTTTTTTAAACTATTCAAACAAAATAAATAAAGGCAGTTGCTTTTTTTAAACTATTAAAATAGTAAAATAAAGGAAGTTGCATTTTAACTATTAAAATAATAAAATATTTAAAGGAAGTTGCTTTTTTTTAACTATTAAAATAAATAAATTAAGCTGCAATTTCTACTCCCACTGATTTGTGGTCATGACACAACGCTAACACTCATTATGTGTGAAAGAATGCACTCAATCCTCTGATCACTGCCACACACTTAGTCCTGTGTGTATGTGAGTGTATTTCTCTCCTGGTGGGACCATGAAAATGTAGACCCCACTACTCCAAATGGTCCTGTGGAGGTCTTCTCTCCAGACTGGAGTGTGTGAAGTGTCGGTCCCCACGAGGACAGTCTGACGTGCGTGTGTGTGTCCCGTGTCAGGCCAACCTGTGCAGCTCCCGTGTGAGTCTGCGGCGGGCGGTGGTGTCCTGTCTGAGGCAGCTGGTCCAGCGAGAGGCGCTGCAGGTGTGTGAGCTGGCTGTGACGCAGGTGAAAGAACTGCAGAGACCAAGCAACACACACCTGGGTGAGACACACACACACAATCCTTGTTTCCCGCAGCGTCAGCATGGTGTGTCCCTGCAGATGTCACCATCAAGGAGGTGGGCCTGGAAGGGGCGCTCGTCTCTCTGCTGGACCAGGAGTCGGATCCAGTGCTCCAGAGGGACATCCGGGAGACTCTGGTCCACATGATGGCATCCAGTGCCACCAGCGGCCGGCTGGCACACTGGCTCAAGCTCTGCAAAGACGTCCTGTCAGCGTCCAACAACTCGTGCACTCATGCAGACCGGGGCACTTTGTCCGGGGCGGACGGAGACGAGGAGGAGGTGGACAACGTCCAAGACGACGACTCGTCCGTCTTCAGTGCCCGACCAGAGTCTGCCGGCCCTTTCAAGGCGCTGCGCTGGTCCACGCGCCGCTTCGCCATGGAGTGTGTGTGTCGCATCGTGGCGCAGTGCCAGAAGGACGATCCCGCCCACTTTGACTTGGCGCTGGCTCAGGCACGCCGCGCCAACGCATCCACGGGTAGGACTGCCGCCTCGTTGGCGTGGTCTGGTCTGTGGACTCTCTTCACCACGCCTCTTTGTCCCCTCAGACTTCCTGGTCCTTCACCTGGGAGATCTGGTCCGCATGGCGTTCATGGCGGCGACAGACCACAGTGACCAGCTACGACTGGCGGGCCTGCACACCCTGCTGGTCATCATCCAACAGTTCTCGGCCATCGCGGAACCCGAGTTCCCCGGTCACGTGATCCTAGAGCAGTACCAGGCCAACGTAAGTAGCGTGCGGGACCGGGGGGCTATGTGACAAAGGGAACTAATGCAGGTGTGTGTGTGTGTGTAGGTGGGAGCTGCTCTCAGACCGGCCTTTGGTCCTGACGCACCTCCTGATGTCACAGCCAAGGCCTGTCAGGTGATCACCAACCTGCCCAGCAGCTAGGCTTTCCGTGCCTGACCTTTGACCCGCTGCAGGTCTGCAGCACCTGGATAGCGAGCGGTGTGGTCAGCGACCACCGTGACCTCAGGCGCGTCCACCAGCTCCTGGCCAGCTCCTTGGCCAAGGTCCAGACCGGCAGCGACCTGTGCAGTCAGGTGTACAATGAGGCCACCGTTACCATGGAAACCCTGGCTGTCCTCAAGGCCTGGGCACAGGTGATGCCACGTCATGTCTTTTGGATTGTGCCGTGCCTGACCTGTGCTCCTGTCAGGTCTACATCGTGGCCGTCCGCAGGAGTGGACGGGAGACGGGCCCGGGTAGGACCGACTCCGAGTCCGGAGGGCCGAGCCTACTGGCACTGGTCCAAGCCGACCTGGCCAAGTTGAGCCGCCTGTGGTTGGCGGCGCTGCAGGACTGCAGTGCCTTGATGCTCCCGCGGGACCACGTGTCTGATACAGGTCGGACGCTTTCCACTGCACGCACTTTGAATTGTCCCCATTCCATATTTTTTTGGCCCCAGATTCCACAGGTTTGCAAGTCAAATGTGTGATATAATGTACGATACGAGCAGTCCTACAGCGCATATACTTGTGTGTGTGATATCATGTGTGAAAAAGGTAGTCCTGCAACGCATTTACTTGTGTGATATCATGTACGATACAAGCAGTCCTGCAGCGTGTTTACTTGTGTGATATCATGTGCGATACAAGCAGTCCTGCAGAGTGTTTACATGTGTGTGATATCAAGTGCGATACAAGCAGTCCTGCAGCCTGTTTACGTGTGTGATATCATGTGCGATACAAATAGTCTTACGGCACCTTACTTGTGTGTGATATCATGTGCGATACAAGCAGTACTGCAGCGTGTTTAATTTGTGAGTAATATCATCGACAATACAAGCAGTCCTGCAGAGTGTTTACTTGTGTGTGATATGTGCGATTCAAGCAGTCCTGCAGCGTGTTTACTTGTGTGTGATATCATGTACGATACAAGCAGTCCTGCAGTGTGTTTACTTGTGTGAGATCATGTGCGATGCAAGCAGTCTTGGAGAGTGTTTGTGTGTGATATCATGTGCGATACAAGAAGATCTGCAGCATGTTTACTTGTGTGGGATATCGTGTGCCATACAAGCAGTCCTGCAGCGTCTTACATGTGTATGATATCATGTGCGATACAAGCACAGTATTTACTTCTGCAAAGCTAGACAGCCAGTAAACATCTAAATTACCTCCAATAAGCACACAATTTCTTCTATTGTACAAAAGTAATTTACAATAGGTAAACGTGCTAAGCTATCAACTATATAGTCATATAGTTTGTAAATGTATGTATATACAGTATATATATATTATTTATGTATTATAGATTTAGGATATACAGGATGTAGTGCGTGATATCATGTGTCATATACAATATAGATGTAGTGAGTGTTATGTACAGTATAGATGTAGTGAGTGATATGATGTACAGTATAGGTCTAGTGAATGATATCACACAGTATAGATGTAGTGAGTGATATCACAAACGGGTATAGATGTAGTGAGTGATATGTATGTCACATGTAATTGTGTATCAGCAGGAGGTTCCTTCTACTCTTCACAAACAGTATAAATGTAGTGAGTGATATCACATACAGTATAAATGTAGTGAGTGATATCATGTACAGTATAGATGTAGTGAGTGATATCATGTACAGTATAGGTGTAGTGAGTGATATCACAAATAGTATAGATGTAGTGAGTGATATCATGTATATGTCACATGTAATTGTGTATCAGCAGGAGGTTCCTTCTACTCTTCACAAACAGCCAACCAGACCAGGACTCACTTCTCCTCCTCATGGGCTACCATCTTGCACGCCACCTCACTCTGGCTCCAAAGCACAGGTCAGCTCTTGCCCCTCATCATCCTCCTTTGTCTCCTCCTCATCATCCTCCATCTTCTCCTCTTTTGTCTCCTCCATCTTCTCCTCCCATACTCCTCCTACTTGTTATTGGCCTTCCAATCCTCCTTCCTCTTCTTCTCCCATCCTCCTCCTCCTTCTTCTTCTTCTCCCATCCTCCTCTTTTTTCTTCTTCGCCACCCCATCCTCCTTCTTCTACTCCCATCCTCCTCCTCCTTCTCCTCCCATTCTCCTCCTTCTCATTTTTCTTCTCCTCCCATCGTCCTCCTCTTCCTTTTTCTCCTTTTTCTTCTACTCCCCGTCATCATCCTCCTCCTTCTTCTTCTCCTCCCACATCCTCCTCCCTATCATCCTATTTTTCCTCCTTCTTCTCCTCCTCATCGTCCTCTTCTTCTTCTCCTCCCCATCATCCTCCTCCTTTTCCTTCTTCTCCTCCTCCCATCTTCCTTCTTCTTCTCCGCCTCCTACCTTCCTCCTCCTTCTTCTCCTCCCATCCTCCTCCTTCTTCTTCTTCTCCCATCCTCCTCCTCTTTCTTCTCCTCCTCCATCCTTGTCCTTTTTCTCCTCCCCATCCTCATCCTTCTCCTCCCATCCCCCTCCTTCTTTTCCTCCCATCCTCTTCCTCCTCTTTCTTCTCTTCCCCATCCTCCCCCTTATTATTCTCCTCCTATCCTCCTTATTCACCACCCATCCCCCTCCTCCTCTTCCTCCTCCTTCTTCTCCTCCTCCCATCCTCCTTCTCCTCCCATCCTCCTCCTTCTCTTTCTTCTCCTCCTCCATCCTTCTCCTTTTTCTCCTCCCCATCCTCATCCTTCTCCTCCCATCCCCCTCCTTCTTTTCCTCCCATCCTCTTCCTCCTCTTTCTCTTTCTTCTCCTCCCCATCCTCCCCCTTATTATTCTCCTCCTATCCTCCTTCTTATTCGCCACCCATCCCCCTCCTCCTCCTCCTTCTTCTTCTCCTCCCATCCTCCTCCTCCTTCTTCCTCTTCTTCTCTACCCATCCCCTCCTCGTCCTCCCTCTTCTTCTCCTCCCATCCTCTTCCTCCTCCTTCTTCCTCTTCTCCACCCCATCCTCCTCTTTCTTCCTCTTCTCCACCCCATCCTCCTTCTCGTCCCTCTCCTTCTTTTCCTCCTCCCATCATCTTCCTCCTCCCCATCCTCCTCCTCCTTCCTCTTCTTCTCCAACCCATCCTCCTTCTTCTCCCCCTCCTTCTTTTCTCCTCACATCCTCCTTCTTCTTCTCCTCCCATCCTCCCCCTTCTCTTTCTTCTCCTCCTCCCACTCCTACTTCTTCTCCTCCCACCCTCCTCTTTCTCCTTCTTCTTTTCCTCCCCATCCTCCTCCTCCCATTATTCTCCTTTTTCTTCTCCACCCCATCCTCCTCCTCCTTCTTCTTCTCCTCTTTCCATCCTCCTCCCCCTGCTGCTCCTTGTCCTCATGCTCCTTGTCTTCCTCCATAGGGACAAGTATTACATGCGTGTCCGGTGTGTTCCAGGTTTCGTGATTTCTGACGACGGCCCCGCTAACCTGTCCAGACCGGTCACGCCTACCTCCATGGGCCACAGCGGCTCGTTGGGCAGGGCCAAGAGTGCGGAGGACATCAACGTGGAGCGCCTGCACCTCATCCTAGGTAAACGTGCCAGGACTTTGACGGGATCCTTTGTTGTCCCTGCTCACGTCGCCTGTGTGTGTGTCAGGTCTCAGCGTGCACTTCCTGTGTTCTCCTCACTCCGAGGAGCAGACAGAGAACATCGCTTCCTGTCTGCAAGGGCTGCAGACGCTGCTGGACGTCCCCTGGACTCGAGCCACGGTGGCCAGAGACCAGGTAGGACACACCTTCATCCACACACAAGAACCTGCTCTCAGTTGGACTTTGTGTAGGTTCTGAGCGTGGAGCTGCTCGGCGTGCTCCATAGGCTGATGGTCACCAGAGAGTCGGTGGCCATCCAGGCGGCCATGTTGGACTTGCTGAGTCAGATCGTGACGTCCACTCAGGAGCACATCAGAGAAAAGCGACACAGTGCAGAAGGTGAGACCTCCTCCATTGGTGTGTCCTTCTAGAAGACCTCATTCAGACAGTCTTGCTCCTCAGTGGATGACGGCGCTTCCGAGAAGGAGACCGTGCCAGAGTTTGGGGAGGGGAGGGACACGGGCGGTCTGATACCCGGACGCTCGCTGGTCTTCGGAGCGTTGGAGATCTGCCTCTGCGTGCTGGTCCGCAAGCTCCCGAGACTCAGTCCCAAACTGTCCGGAAGCCGACCGACAGGTGAGGCACGCCGCTTCTCACCTGTGAACCGTGACAGGATCTGTGAAGGTGTGTCCAGGTCCTGCCGGTACCCCGTGGAGTCTGGATGACGGCGATTGTCACCTGCTGGCGTCTGCCGTGTGTGTCCTGTCTCAGCTGCCGTCCATCTGCTCGCCAGAAGGTGACTACTATGCTGATGATGTCACCGTGCTGACCAGACAATCAAACGCTCTGATGCTTGTCCTGCAGGAAGTGTGTCCATCCTGCCGACCGTCCTCTACCTGCTGCTGGGAGTCCTGCGGGAGTTAGCGCTCCCACCCGCTGGCACGCGCTCCGGTAACAGCCACAGACCCCTTAAGGTGTCCGTCCGACCTGACCCGACCTGTCATGACCTGTAACCATGTCTTCTGCTAGCAGTCCACAGTACAGAAGCACACTTGTGCCCTTTGCCTGAGACCCTGGAGTTGGGCTCAAGGAGCGGACCCTGGCAAGTGGTCCGGGCGCTTCTGCAAGCACTGAAGACGGTGTTGACATCCTCCATGAGTCGCCAGGAGAAGAGCGGCGGGGCTTGGAAAGTGATGCTGCGCTCGGCTCTCAGCACCCTCCTAGACCTGTGGAACACTGGTACACACTCCAGGAGTCATCCAGGAAGACTGGGACTCCATTTGAGTCTTATTTGCATTGCAGTTGCACCTCCAAGACCTTAGATGGCAGTAGCTTTTTTTCATGAAGCTGAATGTGTTATGTTGCACCCTACAAAGTTGTTATACTGTAAGTATTGTGCTTATTAGACAGCCGCTGTTTGATTGTAACATCTGAGATGTAGTTTTCAGGTGTTGAAATCGTCATGTAAATTCACTAATGCTAATAGTAGCCTGTCTATGGCAAATGCTATGTAAATTAGCATCAAGCTAGCAATGAGTGTGTGTGTGTGTGTGTTGCATTCAGGGTCTAGCGGTGTGGATGGTGTCATCCTGCTCACAGCTCTGACTGTCTTCCTGCTGTCAGCTGGTCCAAGTGTTTGTGTGGTGCAGCCCCTGCACGCGCTCACTCTGCAACGCTTCTCCAGCAGCATGGACGCCAAGGACCCGGGGGTCAGTGACCGTGTGTGCACCCAACACCACCCAAGACCACCACCTGCAGCTCCTCCATCAAAACAAGATCTCAAAGGAATCAGCTGACAAGCCAGCTGTGTGCCGGGCTATTGATAGCCTCGGTCTCTGGGCCAGCAAGGCTAGCAAGGGACTCTGGGGACTGCTTGGTCTGTGACCCGGCTGAGGCATAGTCCTTTCTAAAAAACACAATTATCAGGCTGTAAAAGTTTCACAACACCTGATCTAGTCTTTGGCGACACTTAGTTGTTCAAGTCAACATTGCAAAGCCACGGGTCCTGTACTTGATCCCTATTGAACCTTCTCTCACAGGCACACTTCCACTTAAAACACTAGATCACATGGCCTGCACTGAGTTAGTAGATCACATGGCCTGCGCTAAGTTAGTAGATCACGTGACCTGTGTCTAGTTAGTAGATCACATGACCTACACTGAGTTAGTAGATCACATTACCTGTATTGAGTTAGTAGGACACATGACCTATGTTTAGTTAGTAGATCACATGGCCTGCACTGAGTTAGTAGATCACGTGGCCTGCATTGAGTTAGTAGATCACATGGCCTGCGCTGAGTTAGTAGATCACATGGCCTGCGCTGAGTTAGTAGATCACGTGACCTGTGTCGAGTTAGTAGATCACATGACCTACACTGAGTTAGTAGATCACATGACCTACACTGAGTTAGTAGATCACATTACCTGTATTGAGTTAGTAGGACACCTGGCCTAAGTTTAGTTAGTAGATCACATGGCCTGCACTAAGTTAGTAGATCACATTACCTGTGTCGAGTTAGTAGATCACATGACCTGCACTGAGTTAGTACATCACATGGCCTGCACTGAGTTAGTAGATCACATGGCCTGCACTAAGTTAGTAGATCACATGGCCTACACTGAGTTAGTAGATCACATTACCTGTATTGAGTTAGTAGGTCACATGGCCTATGTTTAGTTAGTAGATCATACGGCCTGCGCTAAGTTAGTAGATCACATTACCTGTGTCGAGTTAGTAGATCACATGACCTGCACTGAGTTAGTAGATCACATGACCTGGACTGAGTTAGTAGATCACATGACCTGCACTAAGTTAGTAGATCACATGGCCTGTGTTGAGTTAGTAGATCACATTGCCTGTGTCGAGTTACCTAATCACATGACCTGCACCGAGTTAGTAGATCACGTTGCCTGTGTCGAGTTACTTGATCACATGACCTGCACCGAGTTGGTACAAACCCCGTTTCCATATGAGTTGGGAAATTGTGTTAGATGTAAACATAAACGGAATACAATGATTTGCAAATCCTTTTTGACCCATATTCAATTGAATGCACTACAAAGACAAGATATTTTATGTTCAAACTCATAAACTTTTTTTTTTTTTTGCAAATAATAATTAACTTAGAATTTCATGGCTGCAACACGTGCCAAAGTAGTTGGGGAAGGGCATGTTCACCACTGTGTTACATGGCCTTTCCTTTTAACAACACTCAGTAAACGTTTGGGAACTGAGGAGACACATTTTTGAAGCTTCTCAGGTGGAATTCTTTCCCATTCTTGCTTCTTTCCCATTCTTGCTTGATGTACAGCTTAAGTTGTTCAACAGTCCTGGGGTCTCCGTTGTATTTTAGGCTTCATAACGTGCCACACATTTTCAATGTGAGACAGGTCTGGACTACAGGCAGGCCAGTCTAGTACCCGCACTCTTTTACTATGAAGCCACGTTGATGTAACACGTGGCTTGGCATTGTCTTGCTGAAATAAGCAGGGGCGTCCATGGTTACGTTGCTTGGATGGCAACATATGTTGCTCCAAAACCTGTGTGAACCTTTCAGCATTAATGGTGCCTTCACAGATGTGTAAGTTACCCATGTCTTGGGCACTAATACACCCCCATACCATCACAGATGCTGGCTTTTCAACTTTGCGCCTATAACAATCCGGATGGTTCTTTTCTTCTTTGGTCCGGAGGACACGACGTCCACAGTTTCCAAAAACAATTTGAAATGTGGACTCGTCAGACCACAGAACACTTTTCCACTTTGTATCAGTCCATCTTAGATGAGCTCAGGCCCAGCGAAGCCGACGGTGTTTCTGGGTGTTGTTGATAAACGGTTTTCGCCTTGCATAGGAGAGTTTTAACTTGCACTTACAGATGTAGCGACCAACTGTAGTTACTGACAGTGGGTTTCTAAAGTGTTCCTGAGCCCATGTGGTGATATCCTTTACACACTGATGTCGCTTGTTGATGCAGTACAGCCTGAGGGATTGAAGGTCACGGGTTTAGCTGCTTACGTGCAGTGATTTCTCCAGATTCTCTGAACCCTTTGATGATATTACGGACCGTAGATGGTGAAATCCCTAAATTCCTTGCAATAGCTGGTTGAGAAAGGTTTTTCTTAAACTGTTCAACAATTTGCTCACGCATTTGTTGACAAAGTGGTGACCCTCGCCCCATCCTTGTTTGTGAATGACTGAGCATTTCATGGAATCTACTTTTATACCCAATCATGGCACCCACATGTTCCCAATTGGCCTGTTCACCTGTGGGATGTTCCAAATAAGTGTTTGATGAGCATTCCTCAACTTTATCATTATTTATTGCCACCTTTCCCAACTTCTTTGTCACGTGTTGCTGGCATCAAATTCTAAAGTTAATGATTATTTGCACACACAAAAAAGTTTATCAGTTTGAACATCAAATATGTTGTCTTTGTAGCATATTCAACTGAATATGGGTTGAAAATGATTTGCAAATCATTGTATTCCGTTTATATTTACATCTAACACAATTTCCCAAATCATATGGAAACAGGGTTTGTAGATCACATGACCTGCACTGAGTTAGTATATCACATGACCTGTATTGAGTTAGTAGGTCACATGACCTACGTTTAGTTAGTAGATCACATGGCCTGTGTTGAGTTAGTTGATTACATGACCTGCACCGAGTTAGATCACATGGCCTGTGTCGAGTTAGTTGATCACATGACCTGCATTGAGTTAGTGGATCACATGGCCTGCACTAAGTTAAAACGGTAGATAAGTATTTTGACAAATACACACAAAATATTAGTACAAATGCACATATTTGTACAAAATACACACAATATTTGTACAAATACACACGGTATATGTATACAAACAATGTTAGTACAAATACACAGGGTATATGTTACTACAAATACACACAATATATACATAGTATTTGGTGGTAGTAGGTGTGGTGTGAGCAGAGTGTAGCACCATGAAAGTCTGATGTTCTTCAGGTATATGTTAGTACAAATACACACAATATTAGTACAAATACACACAATATGTGTAAAAATACATGCGGTATATGTTAGTACAAATACACACAAAATGTGTACAATTACACACAATATGTGTACAAATCCACATATGTTAGTACAAATACACACGGTATACGTTAGTACAAATACACACGTTTTGTGTACAAATACACACAATATTAGAAAGTACACACAATATTAGTACAAATACACATTGTGTACAAATACACACCATGTGTACAAATGCACACACTATTAGTACAAGTACACAGGGTATATGTTAGTATCAAAACACAATGTGTGTACAAATACACAAAAAACGTGTACAAATACACAAAATTAATACAAATACACACAATATGAGTAAAAATAAACAATATTAGTACAAATACACACATTGTTAGTACAAATATCCAAAGTATGTGTACAAATACACACAAAATGTGTAGCATCATGAAAGTCTGATGTTCTTCAGGAGGCCACTCGATGTTTCCAGCTGCTGGCGTCACTGTTTGGGGCCCCACAGGAGCAGAGTGTCCCTTACATCCGGGCCCTTGGACCTGGACTGCTGCGGTTTCTGCAGGTACACCACCTCACTGGCCCCTCAGTCAGGACCAGAGTTTGACTGACCGCTCTTCTCGCTTGCTGGCCAGAAGGTGGAGGGGCGGCGACCTGGGTGCCCAGAAGATCTGCAGGTGGTTCTGGAGGGCCTGAGAGCCATGGAGGTTCTGGTGCAGGCGGCCCAAGTGTCCCAGCGTAAGTGGGACCGCATGATCTCAAAGAAGCAGTCGTGGGCTTTTCGGTCCTAACGTGTCTCTGGGTGACCTTCAGGTCCCCCGCTGGTGGCCATTTTGTTTCCTCTACTCATCTCCTTCCTGCTGGATGAGAATGCGCTGTGTTCCGCTGACGCAGCGTCTCGCTCGCTACACCGTGCGGCGCTAAAGGACCTAATGCGCCTTGGACCCCAGCACTCGGACGTCTTCAGGTAAAACTGGATTAGTGTGAATGCTGACGAGACAGAAATGCTAACAGTTAGCACGCTGGCCAGATAGTGTCAAGTCACACATTTATTTAGCTAAACAAGCTAAAAAAGCTTGCATGCTCACAGTAATATGTTAACATGATTACAGTTAGCATTAGTGAAATACGTGAAACAGGCATATACATGCTATAAAGTTAGCATGCTAACTTTAACGTGCTAAAATGCTAACTGTAACATGCATCAAGTACCAAAATACTGTATATTACTCCGATGGCTAGCATTGAAAAGATGCTGTTCAAATGCTAGCCAGCTAATGTTAGCATGCATCAAATACTAAAATATGACAGAGGGCACAAAATTTGCTAAAGAAAAAAAAAGCAAGCATGCTAACAGGTATAATTTGTCAAGTCACAATATATTTGACGCTGCGGTGTATACCTGCAAAATTTGCAAAAAAGCATGCTCTTATTAGAATGCTTGTGATTGACTTAACACGTGTGTACTTGAGGTACACAGTTGTGTGAATGGCATGCTGGCCAGTTAGCGTCACATAACAAAAATAATTAACAAAAACGAGCTAAAAAAGCTAGCATGCTAACAGTATTATGTAAACATGCTAACAATAGCATGCATACAGTTAGCATTAGTGAAATAAGTGAAACTGAGGCATATACATGCTCTATAAAGCTAGTATGCTAACTTTAATGTCCTAAAATGCTAACTGTAACATGCATCAAGTACCAAAATATATTATTCGGATGTGTATATTTGAAAATATGCTTTTCAAATGCCAGCCTGCTAATATTAGCATGCATCAAATACTAAAATATGACTGAGGTGTTTACCTACAAAGTTAGTTTAAAAAAAACTAACAGGTGTAATTTGTCAAGTCACAATATATTTGACGCTGCGGTGTATGCCTGCAAAATTTGCAAAAAAAAGTTAGCATGCTCTTATTAGAATGCTTGCGATTGATTTAACATGTGTGCACTTGAGGTACAAAGTTGTGTGAATGTCAAACTGAAATGCTAACAGTTAGCACGCTGGCCATTTAGCGTCACGGAACAAAAATTATGAACAAAACGAGCTAAAAAAGCTAGCATGCCAACAGTACTATGTAAACATGCTAACAATAGTGTTAAGTTAGCTGCCGTGAAATACCAAAATACATGAATACCTGCTTAAAGTTAGCATGCTAAAATGCTAACTGTAACATGCATCAAGTACCACAATATTTTACTCTGAGGTTGTTTTTTTTTTAATGCTAGAATACTAACGTTAGCATGCAATAAATACCCACATATGTTTATGGTGTATACTTATGAAGTTACTAACAAAAGCTAGCATACTAATGTTAGCATGCTAGCAAGTAACACAATGTATGACGCTGACCTGCACAATAAGCAAAAACACTAGCGTGCTAATATTAGAATGCTAATGATTGTGTGTTCATGTGTCCAAAAAGTGTGTACTTGAAGTACGTTTTAGAGCTTTCTCCATCTTGTCAGCGTGTTTTGCTGTCCTGAGACTTTGTGTCCCTGTGCCAGGTCTCTGGTCTCCACCTATCCTCACCTCAAGTGTCGCCTGGAAGCGGCCCTCAAGGGAACCCAGGAGCGTGCCGCCGATGCTAAAGCTAGCAGCAGCACCAAGTCGTCTCCCAGCATCACCCTCAAAACCAACTTTCTGTAGGCTCATAAATACTTCCATCCATCCATCCATTTTCTACCGCTTATTCCCTTCGGGGTCGCGGGGGGCGCTGGAGCCTATCTCAGCTACAATCGGGCGGAAGGCGGGGTACACCCTGGACAAGTCGCCACCTCATTGCAGGGCCAACACAGATAGACAGACAACATACAACATGTTGTTAATTATGCAGAAATACAATAATATGTTATCTATTAATTATGTATTTGTCATTATGTATTGTACTAATTATGCATAATTACAAGTGTAAATAAAAACAGACATTGGAATTCCTGCAATAAATTGAAAAAGTAAATATTTGTCTTTTTCTTTTGGTTTCTGATCACGTGACAATCTTTCTTATCCGACGTCACGTCCAGACGCTGCCTTCAAGTGCAGTCGGAGAATTTCCCACAGTGTCATTTACATTTGCTGCCTTAAAAGTGAGAAGTTGTTTATATTTTCTTACAAAATCGCAGTCTGGTGAAGTCCGGCTCGTGTGTGGCAGTCTGGGGTATCAAAATGCTTTGAAACGAGGAAGTTGGTGTGTAGAACATTACTCGAGTTGTATGTTTGATATTTCCGGGCTGAAAGGCGGTCTTCGAACGTCACACACTCCATTTCAGGCCCGGTGTGTGTGTTGTTTTCTCCCCGCTGTCCACGCTCACCTTTTTGGACTCCCTCCGGAAAAAATGGACGCCAGCCCCGGTCGTCGGTGGTAGTCGTTGTGCCTTGCTAAGGACCGACATTATCCCGGCTCACACGCACCACACACAGCCTGCCAAACAAAGACGGTGAGTGCATGTTAAACCTGGGCCGCGGCTTGTTGGCGTCGGGCGTCCGGCGCCTGCGTCGAGGCCTCCCGGCTCTCTTGGAACTCGAGTCCCGAGGCTCCAGCAGGAGGCCTCGCGTCTTGTGGGTGGGATTCCGGGTGAAACGTCCATTTAGCACAAACAGGGCGAAAATGGCTCTTTTTATTCATGACTTAATTTATGTGAGATTATTTATGTCGCAGTTGCTAAAAGTGTTAAGTCAGCTTACTGCTAGCTGAGCTAGCATGGTGCTATCAGCAGCTAGCTAGTTTAAGCTATGTATACGTTCGCCACGCTTTTTGTGCCGGATAAAAACAATACAATTTGATAGTTGAGCGTGTTTGATGTGGTTTGTTCAGTCAAGGGTTTTTAAAAATGTCAGCGTGCTGGCGGCCCAGCAGCCTGAGATGCTAACTGCTAAGCGCTTGTGCTGATTATTAATCATAATTATAACAATCACGCTCACCACGTGACACGGACAATAAAAGTCTGCCCGTTTAGCTCGTGGGGTCCACAAAGTGCGTGGCCGCACAATAAAACATGTTTGCAAGTACTTGTTTTGGTTCGGCCGGGGGAGGTCAAAGGTCAACATGGACCTACTTTAATGATTCTTCGAAACAATATTTAGGGGAAAAACAGGGCAGCGTGGCAGTTGAACAACTTTATGTAGTTTGTGTACTAGAAATGTAACTATATGAAAATTAATTGTGTGGTATTGACCTGCCCATAACGTGTATTTATACACACAAACATCTTTTAACCAAGTTGTATTTAAAATAAAACTATACTAAATCAACACACAATATACTTTTTTGGCAGAAGAAACATTAAATATTATTCCCAATGCCTAAGAGCCATATAGGTAAATGTTTATTTTTTACCACTTTAATTTGTAAATGTTTTTTAGACTTAATGCGAGTTCACGTAATGTTAATAAAGTTGTACGCCACTGTTTTATATTACTTTTAGACTTCTTAGAGCACATTTCCCAAAGCAGATATAAACATCTTAAAAACTTTTGTCTCTCTCACTTTTTCTTCCTCTTTCTTTCTTTCTTTCTGTAGCAGCATAAACTTTTCTCCTCTGTACTCAGGGATCCCAAAATAAATCATTAAGTTTTATTTGGTGTTTTAGACAAGTTCATTTTGTTGTTTTTTTTTAATGTAGAGACTGTCTTGTATTCAAGTTAGCATTTAAGCGAGCTAGTGCTCGTCGGTCTGAGTTTATCAATCATGTTTTTTTTTAACCATTTTTATTTATAACGGTAATACTAATCGACAGTTTTACTGTGGGTAGTAATTAGAGATGTCAATAAATGCTTTAAAATGTAATATCGGAAATTATCGGTATCGTTTTTTAAAATTATTAAATCAACATAAAAATCACAAGACACTTACAATTAGTACACCAACCCGAAAAACCTCCCTCCCCCATTTACACTCATTCACAAAAAAGGGTTGTTTCTTTCTGTCATTAATATTCTGGTTCCTACCTCATATATGAATATATAACAATACAGTCTGCAAGGGATACAGTCCGTAAGCACACATGATTGTGCGTGCTGCTGGTCCACTAATAGTACTAACCTTTAACAGTTAATTTTACTCATTTTCATTAATTACTACTTTCTATGTAACTGTTTTTATATTGTTTTACTTTCTTTTTTATTCAAGAAAATGTTTTTAATTTATTTCTTATTTTATTTTATTAATTTAAAAAAAAAAAGGACCTTATCTTCACCATACCTGGTTGTCCAAATTAGGCATAATAATGTGTTAATTCCACGACTGTATATATAGCGGTATCGGTTGATATCGGTATCTGTAATTAAGAGTTGGACAATATCGGATATCGGCAAAAAGCCATTATCGGACATCCCTAGTATTAATACCATTTATTGTTATAGTGTACAACATTTAAAAATGAATTTATTCAGACAGGTCTTGTAAAGATGATTCCCATGATGTATTATTTTTCCTGTCATTTTAAAACCTGTAAAAATGCACAAATTTCCGGTCTGGTCAACTTCAATATTTCTATTTATTTTTTGTAATTGTATTAGTTGTTTTTTTGGCAATTTCTTCAGTACAAAGTAGAGTTTCTACGGGTCATTAAAAGTCATGAAATATTTTTCTTTTCCCTTCAAATTAAGGCTTTAATTTGCATTAAAAGGCATTAGATATTATCAATTGCAAACGGCAACAAAATAGACAACAAAACAAACCACCTGACCCAGTTTTTCAGGGGGGGGTTAAAACTGCTCTTCAAGATGTTCAATATTTATTGAAGTGCAGTTTTTGCAAACAAATATTGAGAGTATTTTATTGACCTGTTATTCACCTTCCAATTACAATAGGAAAGAAATTACAGGTTTATTGCGTTTTGAAAGGTTTACTCATGTAGTCTTTGTGGAGCAAGTACTTGTGGATGGTATTAAGGTCCCAAAACCACTTCTGTGCATCTAGTATTTAGTCTTAGTTCTCTACCTAGCTCAGTATTAAGGTCCCAAAACCACTTCTGTGCATCTAGTACTTAGTTGTAGTTCACTACTTAGTTCACTACTTTATATTATTAATACTGAGGTAGATGTGTTTTTTATATTATAATTAATAATATAAAAAAATAATTATTGCAGTACTAGTACATATATAATTTACATATATTGTACCATGTGTATTCTTGTGTGGTAAACATACTTAGTTATTGCAGTACTAGTACATATATTATTTACGTATATTTTAATATGTATTCTTGTGTGGTAAACAAACTGAGTTATTGCAGTACTAGTACATATATTATTTACATATATTTTACCATGTGTATTCTTGTATGGTAAACATACTTAGTTATTGCAGTACTAGTACATATATTCGGTTTTGGCGCTAGGAATTTTCAAAACTGGGTCCCAGAGACCCCATCAAGTCATAAAAATGGGGTCCCACAGTAAATGTTTGGGGTCCCACTTCTTATAACCGTTTTGAAAACAAATGATAAATGTATGAATCATCCTGTTATAACTCACATTCTATATTATTTTTTGGAAAAAGGTTGTCATAAACGTTATTGTTCATTAAAAAATAATACAAAAGAAAACACATTTTTATGCATACGTAAATTTATTCAGTAATAAACATTCATTCACTTTCTTCTTTCCTTCATGAATCTAAACTTTACCGCTGCCGGTAGTTTTTTCTATATTTGTATTTAATAAGTTGTAGGTGTATTTATTTCAGTATAAAAGTGTAAAACGTTTTTTGCTTCGGTCATCAAATGATGATAATCGTGTGCCAGGGCATACATACATTTATTTAACGCATAAATCTCTAGTGTCTACATCAGGGGTATCAAACGTACGGCCCGAGGGCCGGATCAGGCCCGCGAACAGGTTCAATCCGGCCCGGGAGATGAGTTTGCTAAGTGTAGGATTGAGCTGCATTTTTAAATTACAGAAACTGCTGTTCTAAAAGTGTCCATTGGATGTCACAATAGCAATTCTGTTAGGCAAGCAAATTGTTTATATCGGGGCAAACAAGTATACCAAGCGGTAAAGAGGGGCTGCGGCTCCTCCCCCTTGATCCAATGTAAAAGAAACAGGAGTAAAATTAACAATTGGTAACCTCACTTAAAATGCTGGATGATTACGGAGCCCCTAAAGGGACATGGAGGGAAAAAAATGTTTTGCGAGATCTCGCAAAAGGTTTTATTCCTATGTCAGTGAACCGGAAGTAAAACAGACACATCTGTGGTGAACCGGAGATGAAACCGACAAAGCGATGGAGGAGCCTACCCATCATCCGTGGGAGGAGTTTATTGATTTCTATTTTAGTATTGGCCTAAGACAGGGGTGCTCACACTTTTTCTGCAGGCAAGCTCCTTTTCAATTGATCAAGTCGCGGGGATCTACCTCATTCATATATATAATTTATATTTACTTATTTATGAAGTATATGTTTTTGTTAACAAGTTAAAGGTGTTTAATGATAATGCAAGCATGTTTAACACATATAGTTAATATTGTTAATAAATTAAAGGTGTTTAATGACAATAGAAGAATGTTTAATACATATAGTTAATATTGTTAACAAGTTAAAGGTGTTTAAAGATAATGCAAGCATGTTTAACACAAATAGTTAATAATGTTAACAAGTTAAAGGTGTTTGATGATAATACAAGCATGTTTAACACATATAGTTAATATTGTTAACAAGTTAAAGGTGTTTAAAGATAATACAAGCATGTTTAACACATATAGTTAATATTGTTAACAAGTTAAATGTGTTTAAAGATAATGCAAGCATGTTTAACACATATATATTTCTTTCTTTCATGAAGACAAGAATATAAGTTGGTGTATTACCTGATTCTGATGAATTGCATTGATAGGAATCAGACAGTGGTGCTGATAACGTCCGCATATTCAAATGGAGGAGAAAAAAAGTCCTCCTTTCTGTCCAATACCACATGGAAGTGGTTGGTTTTTGGCATCTTATTTGTCCAGCTTCCGTACTCCTTTGTATACACTTTACAAGAAATACATTGGCGGCAAACTCCGTAGCTTGCTAGCTTGTGCACGCCAGCTTTCTGAGACTCTTATTTTGTTAGCGCAGGCAGCATGAAGCAGAGCTTTTATTGTGCAACTGTGCAGTCGGTCTTTGGAGTTTTGACGACAGGTACGGCGCCAGTCTGTTGAAATAAAAAGAGTTTCTCGCCTTCCTGTCGGTAATTTTTTCTTAATAATGAGCTGGCAGCAGCGTCATCTCAAAAGACCCTCGGGTGCCGTGAATGTCAATCAAGTAACGAAAGTGACGTCATAGTGAAGATTTATGATCGCTCATTTTTAGGACTATTTTTTTTAATGCCTGGCTGCGATCGACTGGTAGATCGCGATCAACGTAATGAGCACCCCTGGCCTAGATATAAAGGCATCAAATCGTATAATGGTCCCACAACAGAGCACAGATGATGGGTAGGCTCCCGCATGCTCCCGCTCCTCCATTGCTGTGTCTGTTTTACTTCCGGTTCACTGACATAGGAAAAAAACATTTTGCGAGATCTCGCAAAAAGTATTGCGAGATCTCGCAAAACATCCATGTCCCTTTAGGGCAGACCTGGGCATTGTGCGGGCCGCATCCGGCCCTTTGCGCATCCCTGTCCGGCCCGCGTGAGGCCAATCATAAATTACAAAATAAATTTCAAAAAGTATCTATGTCGAGTGTGCAATACAACGGTGCTGCTTTTGTTTTGAAACGCGTTATTTGTACAACTTCCGTGTGGACGTATGCGTGTGTGCGATTGTGAGTGAATTGAACGGCGCAATTACAAATGACAAAATAAAGTTTAAAAAACATCTATGTCGTGCGCGCAATACAACTGTGCTGCTTTTATTTTGAAATGTGTTATTTATGCCGTATGTCCGGGGGGAACCTGTGAGTGAAGGTGCATAGAGACAAGTGATGAGACGCTAAAAAAAGAAAAGTTGATGAGGAATGGCGTGTTTCCAACAAGACATGGACTGCCAAGTATTTCTTTACATAAATTAATGGTAAAGCCGTGTGCTTAATGTGTGGTACACAGGTTGCTGTGTTTAAATATCATTTTAATCGCCACTACACGAAGAAACACGAGGGAAAATACCGGAATGTGTCTGATGAAGCGCGCGCAAGGGAGGCTGATGCGTTGATGGTAAAACTGCAAACCCCACAAGGACTTTGTGCCATATTTCACACCCCCAGAGATGCAGCCGTCAGGACAAGTTTCGTAATTTCTCACAAAAGCGCCAGAAAAAGTAAGGCGTTTTCTGACGGAGAGTTTATTAAGGAGTGCTTATTGGACTTTGTTGCGCTGATAATGCCCGGAGACATGGACTGTTTTTCGCTAACTTTGGATGAGAGCTCTGATGCAGTCAATTAAAGAGACAACCACAGGTAATGACTTGCTCACAGAGGTAAATGCGTGTTGGGACAAGCTGGCAGTTGTGACAATCCAATCCACTTTATTTATATAGCACATTTAAACCACAAAATGTTTCCAAAGTGCTGCACAACAATATTAAAAACAATATTCAAATATTATCCTTAGCTCTACCAATGACTGAATAAAAAGAAAAAACAATTACATATAAAACCAATATAAAAAACAATATAAAATAAATATGATTAAAAACTATTTTTAACAACAGATGGTTGTCCAAATCTGATGGGGAAAATGTTGGATAATGCAGGATAAAGTGACCATCAAAAGCAATCTGCTTTTGTATAAAGTTAAGTTAGGTTAAATTAAATTATTATTATTATTATCATCATTATTATTTATCTTACGGTATATCAAAAATAATATTGAGCAAAATCTAATTGAAATATTGTCGTGTGGCCCTCCAGCAGTGCTCGGGTTGCTTATGCGGCCCCCGGTGAAAATTAATTGCCCACCCCTGCTTTAGGGGCTCCGTAGGATGAGACACTGCACGATTGATATAGTTCTGTGAAAATTATTTTCTTCTGTGCAAATTTAAAGAAAGTCAACAATGGGAATGACAAATGAGGTAGTTAACACATAGAAGCGTTTTTATGTATGCTTCATTTTGTTTTTGTTCAATCATAGATGGGCTGCGACTTAAAGTTTAATTGGTTTGTAGAAACACTGAGCTTAAGTCTAATTTCATTGTGTTCTTAATGGTGTTTTTGAAACTGCACCAATGTTTTTCCTCAGAATTTTTGACTAACTTGAAGTGTTTTTTCAAGAGGATTATTGGTGATATGTACATTTTCCGAATGTCCTTGTTCTATTTTGGGCCAAAGTAAAACAAAGAAAACAATCTGAAGTTGTTATAGTTGTATTTTTAAGTTATTATGCCATGGTTTTACCCCTCCGGCCCACGTGGGAATAGATTTTCCTCCATGCGGCCCCTGAGCTAAAATGAGTTTGACACCCCTGGTCTACATCAACTTCAGATCTATCCGTCAATTCTAAGTTTTGGTTGTTGTTTTTTTATGTTGGTTTTGTCTGTTTGTTTTCTGCCCTTTTTGTCAAATAAAACTGTTTTTTATGGCAAACACACAAGATATGCAAAATCTTCCACAAAAAATATTTTTCAAAGTGGAATCTTTGATGTGAAGTAATCAGAGCTTTGGATAGGTCAATAATTCATAAAAACATTAATTTTGATTCAATATTATGTTTTGAGCAATGACAGTTTTAAAGAAAAAAAACAGCTTTGTTTTATTCAACATTGCAACTTTTTCTTAAATTACATTTCACATGTAAGCTTTTTTATTCCACTTTTATTTTTTTGTTTATTTTAATAGTATTTTTAGAATGTGCCAAGGGCCTTTAAAACATTAGCTGCGGGCTGCAAATGGCCTCCGGGCCACACATTTGACACCCCTGCTATAGATAATAAAAAAATAAAATCTGATAAGTCTATCGGTAAAAAGCAGAGCCTGGTGACGCATGCGCGTTTATCATAACGCACAGTCAGCATCTCTGCTTCAGTAAACAATGACGGTGATGACATCACTGTCAGCGATGCGAGCGACACTTGCTAAACTGTCAGCCACTTCTCCAAGAGACTCCTTTTGAACACTCCTCGTACATTAACACTTCAAAAGGCACATATTTGCCCGGTTTGTTGACCTGCAAAGTATGTTTTTGGAGTGGAGGGGTCTGGTCGGGTGCTGGTTAGCTTGAAGCTAACAGCTAGCCTGTCTCTATCCTCGAGTGATGTCGATCCAGCGAGAGATAAAATTGAAGTTTCCATTGACTCACAAAGACTAAAACAACTCATTTACTGGAGTCTTGGCACAGGATGAAGTTAAAAAGGTTGACTTTACACTCACCTTAGCGTTTACCATGAAGTCTTTCTTTTGACATCCCCTCACGGTAAAGTTGTCCCAGTGCAAACTGAGGCAGTATTTGTGATTGATAAACTTTTTGGCGAATCAAAATTTGAGAAATCATACCGGAAAGTAAATTACTTTGAAGACAACCAATAAAAACGGGGTGAAGGCAGGGTCGGTAAAAAAAACGTGCTGGGGACGCGCAGACTTTCAAAAATGTGCGTTCTTTCTGATTTCAGTGCGTAAAAAGATGCAAAAAGTGCATTGCCGCCAACAGTGTATGCTATTTACATATATTTTACCATGTTTTATTCTTGTGTGGTAAACATACTTAGTTATTGCAGTACTAGTACATATATTATTTACATCTTTTTTTCCATGTGTATTCTTGTGGTCTCACTGCTCCCCTCACCTCCCAGGAGGTGATCAAGGGTGATGGGTCAAATGCAGAGAATAATTTAGCCACACCTAGTGTGTGTGTGACAATCATGGTACTTTAATTTTCACTTTAAACATACTTAGTTCTTGCAGTACTAATACATATATTATTTACATATTTTACCATGTGTATCTTGTGTGGTAATCATACTTAGTTATTTCAGTACTAGGACATATATTATTTACATATATTTTACCATGTGTATTCTTGTGTGGTAAACCTACTCAGTTATTGCAGTACTAGTACATATATTATTTACTTATTTTACCATGTGTATTTTCGTGTGGTAAAGATACTTAGTTATTGCAGTACTAGTTAGGGCTGCAACTAACAACTAATTTGATAATCGATTAATCTGTTGATTATTACTTTGATTAATCGATTAATAATCATGTTCCATTCGTCTCCAACGTAATGGCATGTAATGCCAAGGTAGACTTCCGTGGCTACACTTGTCCACACAACAGTACTGAGAGCAATTTTGCTGTGGGTGGCTTCTATGTCAGTTTTCAATGCTTGGAATGTCTGCTTGTATTTCCTCTCCATCAGTTTGGTAAAATGGGTCCTCGAGGGAAGAGTGTAACCAGGGTTGAGGACGTAAATCATTTGTCTAAAACCTTCATCCTCCACCATTGATAGTGGCCTCATGTCAGTTAGCAACATATTCAGGATACCATCAGTCAATGCAGCCGCTTGCTGTGGTGCGCAGACCTTTCTTTGTACGAAGTCGCTAATGCTGGGTTGTTTCTTTCTGAAATGAGAGAAACCATATAATGAACGTACATAGTAGCATCATTTACATGTAACTCAATAGGGTTACATACAGCTGAAAAAATGGTTTGATACTAATAAGTTATCATTAAATGATAAGAAAACTAAATTTATGGTGTTTAGTGGTGCAAGGACAGATTGTGAAGCAAAATTAAAATTAAATATAGTGGAAATTGATAGAGTATGTGAAACTAAATTCTTGGGAATAATAATTGATCATAAATTATGTTGGAAACCGCATATTGAATATATAAAGGGAAAAATATCCAAATCCATTGCTATTCTTTATAAAGTAAGACACATGCTGAATAAGAAAGGTCTGCATATGTTATATTCTTTTATTTTTCCATATTTAACATATTGTGTTGAAGTTTGGGGAAATGTTTATAGAACAAACATAAACCCAATAATTAAACTTCAAAGAAGGGTCATTAGAATAATACACAAAGCGTGATACTATGAACATACCAATCCATTATTTATAAGTTCTAATGTGTTAAAATGTTCAGATATTGTGTTTTTAAAAACAATGGAAATTATGTTTCGAGTAAAGAACAGCCTTCCAGCTTGTGTTCTTAAAGGCCTACTGAAATGAATTTTTTTTATTTAAACGGGGATAGCAGATCCATTCTATGTGTCATACTTGATCATTTCGCGATATTGCCATATTTTTGCTGAAAGGATTTAGTATAGAACGACGGTAAAGTTCGCAACATTTGGTCGCTGATAAAAAAAGCCTTGCCTATACCGGAAGTAGCGTGACGTCACAGGAGGAAGGATTCCTCACAATTCCCCGTTGTTTACAATGGAGCGAGAGAGATTCGGACCGAGAAAGCGACGATTACCCCATTAATTTGAGCGAGGATGAAAGATTCGTGGATGAGGAACGTTAGAGTGAAGAACTAGAGAGGCAGTGCAGGGTGTATCTTTTTTCGCTCTGACCGTAACTTAGGTACAAGGTCTCATTGGATTCCACACACTCTCCTTTTTCTATTGTGGATCACGGATTTGTATTTTAAACCACCTCGGATACTATATCCTCTTGAAAATGAGAGTCGAGAACGCAAAATGGACATTCACAGTGACTTTTATCTCCACGACAATACATCAGCGAAGCTCTTTAGCTACTGAGCTAACGTGATAGCATCTGGCTCAAATGCAGATAGAAACAAAATAAATAAATCTCTGACTGGAAGGATAGACAGAAGATCAACAATACTATTAAACCATGGACATGCCAGCCCTCATCTGCTCATCAACACCCGTGCTCACCTGCGTTCCAGCGATCGACGGCGCGACGAAGGACTTCACCCGATCACAGATGCGGTTGGCGGCTAGCATCGGCTAGCGCGTCTGCTATCCAAGTAAGTACTCCTTGTTGTGTTGCTACATTCAGCCGCTAATACACCGATCCCACCTACAACTTTCTTCTTTGCAATCTCCATTGTTCATTAAACAAATTGCAAAAGATTCACCAACACAGATGTCCAGAATACTGTGGAATTGTTCGATGAAAACAGAGCAGTTTGTATGGTGACACATTGGGTACGAATACTTCCGTTGCCGTCGTGACGTCACGCGCATACATCGTCATACATAGACGTTTCCAACCGGAAGTTTAGCGGGAAATTTAAAATTGCACTTTATAAGTTAACCCGGCCGTATTGGCATGTGTTTCAATGTTAAGATTTCATCATTGATATATAAACTATCAGACTGCGTGGTCGGTAGTAGTGGGTTTCAGTAGGCCTTTAAGTTATTTCAATTAAGAGGAGAAAACTATAATTTACGGGGGATATTGATTTTTGAAATAGGTAAAGTAAGAACGAATATAAAATACAAATGTATTTCAGTTTTAGGAGTTAAATGGTGGAACAAGCTCAGTGATGAGTTGAAGACATGTAGTTCTTTGTTAAGGTTTAAGAAAACCTTGAAAGGTGAAATAATTGACAATTATAAAATATAGTAACAATTACTTTCATCCCATTGATTTTTTGATTTTTTTTTAACGTTGATGTTCCAGGCAATCTTATTTTCAGTGGAGGTATAGGATAGGCAAATATAAGCTTTGGCTTCTGCCTATTCCTTTTTCGGTCATTCTTTTTATTTTGTTTTCTTTTTGTGTGTAAATGTGTATGATTGTTAAAAATGTATAATCTGTACTGTTAAACTGGTCACACTAAATGGTTGATGGTTGATTATATGACCGAAATAAACTTATTTAATTCATTAAGTAATTCATTCATTCATTCAATACATAGCTAGTTGATTTAATTAATAATTTCTGACGTAAAAGGCAAATACGCCACGTTAAAAAATAAATAAATAAATGGACATTGGGGATGCAGCATACACCAATAATAACACAGAAATGTAACTCATCAGAACGCGATCAGATATTGTACATGTTTCTGTTGTGAATAATAAAGGATTCATTTTAGGCTGCCTCTGAATAATACCGTGAAATATTCCAGCACCTTTTATAACGTTTAGTTATACTAAGGCGTCACTCAAATCTAAATAGATTTATATAGCTTTATTGGGCCCGGCTACATTGATCCATTATGAAACCAACCTGAGATACGTTAGGTTTATTTCGAAATTGGTAACCGTGTGTTTTCTCTCTCAAAACGGGGTCAAATCTGCCAGAGACACCTTATCAGCCCCGCGTTGCAACAAAGGGATAACGTTAACGTTACTCACAAAAAAGAGCTGCCGTGCTGAACTCATGAATGCCTGTTGCGACTCAAAACAACACAGAAAAGGAAGTCGTCGCACTCTCCAAAAAGTTTGTAACACTCTGAAAGTTAATACACAACAGTTGCTGCTGCGCTTCCTTTAAGAAATCTCCACGTTAACCAAAGATTAAAAACACAAAGACAGACACAACGGATCAATGTACCCGGACTATGGACTTAAAAAGTTACGTTCCATGAGTTCCCTTCATCCATGGTTCCAACATGTTTCCTCTTCAGGTGCTCCCGACCCGAAGTGATGTTGTACTTCCGTGCCATGCGAGGTCCATGCTGCACATTTTGCAGGAATCGGTCTTCTTTGAAGTCTTTAAAGTAGAGTGTTCCCACACTTTTGACGACTTAGGTCGTACACTTTTCTCCATTGAAGCATTAACCTCCAGATGTTTCTCCGCTGAACTATCGGTACTGCTTTCCTCCGCCATTTTTCGGATGTTCCCAGGCAAAGGACACATCATTGGCTGGCTTACTGCCATCTCATGAGACGTAGCCGCAGCGCATAGATCCAACGAATCGATGACTAAATTAATCACCAACTATTTTTATAATCGATTTAATCGATTAGTTGTTGCAGCCCTAGTACTAGTACACATATTTTACCACGTTTTTATTCCTGTGTTTAATGATTGTTCAATCAACCTCAGATCTACAAATTGCTAATCAATGAAATAAATACAAATGTCAAATAATCAAACTAGGATGTAAATATTGACGGACTCACATGATTGGCTCTTCATTAGGCCAATGAAAAGACAGACTTTGACTTGCTAGAATCTTCTTCAGTGCAAAATCATGACTATGAACTCCTTCAAGGTGAATACATGTGTTGGTAGCATCACAGCTACGCCAGCTAGCCCTTAGCTAGCAGTGTGTGCTGGACTGACAGCGTGTGTCGTTGACAGCTGCTGGATCTTCATGTCCCACAATCCCCTGCAGGAGTGACTCGCCTTCCTGCTTGCTTGGATGAGTCCCACGCCGCCAGCCGAGAGTGAGCACTGATTGGCCGCCAGCCAGACCACGCAGCCCGCCGCCCTCCCAGGTGAGAAGTCTGCAGACCTTCGAGATTACAGGTGTCAAACTCAAGGCCCACGGCCCAGATCTGGCCCACCACGTAATTTTAATAGGCCCACGTCATTATTTAATGTGGTCTGCCATATCATTTTATGTGGCCCACCTCATTATTTATTGTGGTCTGCCAAGTCATTTTATGTGGCCCACCTCATTATTTAAAGTGGTCTGCTACGTCATTTGTATGGCCTACCTCAATACTCAATGTGGTCTGCCACGTCATTTTAGGTGACCCACCTCATTAATGTGGTCTGCTACGTCATTTGTATGGCCTACCTCAATATTCAATGTGGTCTGCCACGTCATTTTATGTGGCCCACGTCATTATTTAATGTGGTCTGCCACCTCATGTTAGGTGGCCCACTTCAATATTTAATGTGGTCTGGCACATCATTTTATGTGGCCCACCTCATTATTTAATGTGGTCTCCCACTTAATTTTAGCTGGCCCACCACGTCATTTTATGTGGCACACCTCATTATTTAATGTGGTCTGCCACATAATTTTATGTGGCCCACCTGCTCATTATTTTGAGTTCTGGCACTTTATTTAACGTGGCCCACCTCATTATTTTGAGTTCTGGCACTTTTATTTAAATTGGCCCACCTCCTTGTTTACTGTGGCCTTTCACATCATTCAATGTAGCCCGCCACGTCTTTCAATGTGGCATGCCACAATGTTTTATGTGGCCCACCACAGTTATTGTGTCCCGCATAGTTATTCTTTGTGGCCCTCGACGTGGCCCGCCACAGGATTTTTTTGTGGCCCGCCTCGTTATTCAACGTGGTCTGCCACACCATTTAATGTGGCCCTTCTAGGGCAGCCATAGTTGTGATGTGGCCCTCCAAAAGGAGTTTTGACACTGGCGTTCTGGAGGTCCTTATGTGTCAGTCTAGTGTACGGACTTTCATCATGTTGTGTAAATAGAGATGATGACGATAACAATTGCAATACTTGTGCGTGCAGGCGAGCCATCATGGCCGACGTGGACCCGGACACCCTGCTGGAGTGGCTCCAGATGGGTCAAGGCGACGAGCGTGATATGCAGCTCATCGCTCTGGAGCAGCTCTGCATGCTGTTGCTCATGTCTGACAACGTGGACCGCTGCTTCGAGACGTAAGTGCGCCTCCGCCTCCGCCTCGAGGTCTACTTCAACCTCGCCTTTTTGCAGGTGTCCTCCCCGGACCTTCCTGCCGGCACTGTGCAAGATCTTCCTGGACGAGAGCGCTCCAGACAACGTGCTGGAAGTGACGGCCCGCGCCATCACCTACTACCTGGACGTGTCTGCGGAATGCACCCGCAGAATCGTGGGCGTGGACGGCGCTATCAAAGCGCTCTGCAGCCGCCTGGTGGTGGTGGAGCTCAACAACAGGACCAGTAGAGACCTAGCCGAGCAGTGTGTCAAGGTTTGGTCGGCAAATGTCACACAATCCCTGCCGCTGCGGGCGGGGTAAGTCATATGACCGTCTTTGTCCTAGGTTCTGGAGTTGATTTGCACCCGTGAATCCGGCGCCGTCTTTGAGGCGGGTGGCCTGAACTGCGTGCTGAGCTTCATCCGAGACAGTGGCCATCTGGTGCACAAAGACACGCTGCATTCAGCCATGGCGGTGGTGTCACGCCTGTGCAGCAAGATGGAGCCCCAGGACTCATCTCTAGAGACCTGCGTGGAGTCTCTCTCCAGTCTCCTCAAGCACGAAGACCACCAGGTAGCCCACATATGACACGTGGCAGTGCGGTTCTTTACGTGCACCCCTTGTGTTTCAGGTGTCAGACGGGGCTCTGCGTTGCTTCGCCTCATTGGCCGACCGCTTCACCCGCCGGGGAGTGGACCCCGCCCCTTTGGCTAAACACGGCCTGGCAGAGGAGCTGCTGTCCCGCATGGCGGCCGCCGGTGGTGTTGCGTCTGGCCCCTCCTCGGCCTGTAAGCCCGGCCGCACGTTGACGGGCTCTGCCCCGTCAGCGCCTGACTCCAAAGTTAGCAACCAGGTGTCCACCATCGTCAGCCTCCTGTCCACACTGTGCAGAGGCTCGCCACTCGTCACGCACGTAGGTCACACACCTCTAAAGCGGTCGTTCCGCCGCTGATCTGTTCCTGCTGTCCGCAGGACCTGCTGCGCTCCGCTCTGCCCAACTCCATGGAGTCTGCTCTGGGAGGGGACGAGCGCTGCGTGCTGGACACCATGCGGCTGGTGGACCTGCTGCTGGTGCTGCTCTTCGAGGGCCGCAAAGCCCTGCCCAAATCCACAGCGGGCTCCTCCAGTCGCATCCCGTGTCTGCGGCGCCTGGACAGCTCGGGAGAAAGATCCCACCGACAGCTCATAGACTGTATCCGCAGCAAAGACACTGACGCCCTCATCGACGCCATCGACACAGGAGGTAAAAGCTGTCGTCATGGCGATGCACGTTGATGGCTAGTAGCTTGTAAACATTCATCACATAATTGTATTGATGTAACAACACAAGTTAATAATGCTACAAATGCTGTAGAGCAGGGCTAGTCAACCCGTGGCACTCGGGGTCGACACCGTAGTGGCCCCTGAGCTCTTGGAGAAATTTTTTTAGCAAGCTCCTGTTGTACAGAGGAACTTGGACCACTTGAAACACTTTGACATTTAACCCTTGCTAGCAAACACTGGGGTCATAATATATGTTAAATGAGGGTGAATAAACACGACGTCTATTCTGGTTCACAACTTTTAATCAACTCCCGCACAGAGGTAAAACCGGAAAACACTCGATCCCCTATTCCCGCCCACAAACACTGTGCATGCGTTAACCCAGTATATGGAGAAACATGTTAACAATCTCCCTATCTTTTATAAATAAAAAAAATTAAATAGCACATGTTTCTTGAGAACAAATACATGTCTTTTTAAACAACAGAAACAATAAAATCAACTTAGGTAAGAACCCATTTTCCTTCACTCAATGCTTTCAAAGGCATCAAGGGTGATACCCCTTTTTTCGTAAGACAGTCAGCCAGTTGAACTTTTTTTGCTGACTAAAGCACTTGTTGTATTTTTCTGTTGTGAATTAGTTCATTGATGCCACTTATATCCAACTGAAGCCTTTTCTCTGTGACCTGTTTTGTTGATCGAAGAGCATCGTAGAGGGAATGATTATCAAGTCACACAAACTAACGCTGGAGCATTTAGACCAGCGATGCCAGTAGTGAGCTCAAAATAAAGGGTGGCAAGAAATACAGCGTTGTCTATTCCATCCGACATGGCAAGAGTCTCTCCAGCAAGGGTGCATCGCACCACTCCTCCAATCCTCTTGGACTGCCAGTAAAGGGGGGAGAGTGTACCTCCTTTTCCCATTAGGGTGATTGTGGTGGATTGTCCGAAGCTTAAGCAGGCAACAAAAGTAGTTTAGTACAACAAATTTATTTACCCATTATCAGAAGTGCAGGTTGAATTAAGTTGTCCGTGCAAACAGACAAAATGTACTCCAGAGCACACAAGACACACACAAGCCAAAATCTCTCTCGAGTCCCGGTCTTCTGCCATTTTTTATATGTCTCTTGTGCGTCACTGTGTTTATCTTGTGCGTCATGATTGTTTTTGTAACATCCTTGGACTCCCCAATCATACCCAAACAACCAAAACATTCTGTAGACAGGTTGGCACGACTTAATATTCACTTTTGTCCCACACCCGGGGACACAGAATACAAGAGAAATCAAATGAGCATACATTCTTGACAGACATGAAATATAGGTCAAAGGTCAGAAATTCTACTACATACCCTCCTTCCAGGGTCCTAAGACCCTGGACCAAAACAATTTCTGACGTAGACCACTAACTTAAATCTCTACCGCAGATAGAGGCAATACGAGGCAAAATTCCGTCTATGACCCTCCTACAGAGCGATCGCTGTTACCAGCCTGCAGTAAAACCATCTCACAGAACACGATTAGTGGCCTACCCTTTGATTTAGTAAAGGAATAACAAATACTTTGATCATGAACATAATTAGATGAATGTATATAGACTTATGACTGTAAGACATTTGCAAAAATATTTTTTCCGGCATTTGCAATGAATGTAGTTACCAATATTGTTAATTACCAATTGATTTTGAACACACAACTGAATTTCGTATGAGTCCATGTTCGATTAGTGCTCGTATAGATGGCTCGGTGGTGCCTCAGGCTGGTGGCCTGCCGACACCTCGTTGGGCTTTTGGCTGCCTTGGTGAAGAAAGAGATCCACTCAAACAGTCTGTCTCTGTCACTAAGAGGGGTGTGGTTCAGTCCATTGGGCAGACTGTTTAATGGCATGTGCGCGCTGGCCGCTTTGGGGAAAATTGAGGTAGAGTTGGAGCTGTGGGGGCTTTGGTGAAGGCTGGGGCAGAGTATGGGGCGTGGGGCTTTGGTCCAGGCCCTCGGCTTGCTTCAAGGCCTCCTCGCTGCTTCGGCACTCCCGACACCTCTTTCCACAGCTGCTGGAGTCCCGACGGACACATTGGCTGGCAACCTTAGTCGTTCTCGTCATCGCTGGCAAGGTGTTGTCTCTCCTCTCGGTTCCTTCCAGTCATGTATCTGGTGTTGGCCCTGGATTGGCTTTGACCGTGCCCCTCTTAGCGAGTGCAAGGGAATCTGGAGTGGCTGCTTTCATCCTCAAATCTGCACAGAGGAACTGGCACACAAATTCTACATTTTGCAAACATACCATTTTGGTCTCATGGTCTTTCCGCCTTCCTAGGAAGCTGCTGGTCCTGGGACTGAGGATGATAGCCTGCTTCCTTAAAATGGGTGCCGTTGTTTGACCTACTCTTTTTGTGGAAACCATGTCGGGATATTAGATAATTCACAAAACATTTAATTACTGAATTGGCACCCTCCTTTGAGGTTGGGGTTGCTTCCGCCAACCACTACAATTGTCAATCTAAATCATTACGTTCCTTTATCCTTGTACCGGATTGATCATATCGATTAAATAAACCCTCAACACGCTCAAACTTGACCCAATCCAAACTCACCTCCCCCCTCTGTCCCTGAAACAGGGACAGTGTTAGTCGTAGTAATAGTAATAGTAATAGTAGTAGTAGTATTAGTAGTTTCAGAAACATCCAAGAAAAAGAAAAGGCAGCTGATAGTCAAGTGCAGCAAGAGAGGACAGGAGGACAGGTCATGTTTGAGGTCACTGTTCGCTTTTGCAATAGTACTTTGATATTTTACAACACCTAGTGAATTATTGTGGCCTCAATAATTCACTAAATAGTTGTATTTAATTTAGTCTATCTATGATAGGACAATGCACAGAAACATTAAGTTCAGAAACAGATATGTTCTGTACCAGATTATATTTAAATAGCTACTTTCCATCTGCAGTCCCTGGCTACCTAAATTAAAGGGATCCAAAAATCAAGCAATAAATTTATGACACTAATTAACCATAATTAATATATACATTCATAATAATCAATAATTAATCAAAAAATAATCATACTGTAGCATTTAATCAATTTTAAGAAAAGTCACCAAATGCCCGTTCATGGACACATACTTAACATACAATACAACCACATGTTATTTACATCATCACACAAAGACAATACATGCTCTTGTTCACATCTGTCATCATTCGTAAAAACAACCAAGATTTTAACAGCCATACCTCACAATTTACAACAAAAATGCTCTCATGGATAAATATACTACACATTAAGTTGATGTGTCAACATAATGCCCCTCTTAGCGACAGAGTGAGCAGCTTTGAATTCTCCAAAGCCACCTTTTAACTTCAAATTTTCTATTACTTTTGTTATAACGGGGAGAAGGCTAATTGGTCTGTACTTGTTGTCTTCTTTATTTCCTGCTTTATGGATTTAATTATAGTAGCAGTTTCTCGACGTGGTAGGGAAAGTGTTTTCCGTTATTGATTTATTTATCAATTGTTGTTATACGAGCAATAATACAATCCTTATACGTTTTTAGGAAGATAGTGTCCAACGCGTATATGTATCTCTAGATCGTGAGTCTGATAATGCAGCGAAGATTTTGTTTAACTTTGTTTCATTTGTTAATTCTAAAATTAGTCCATCCTGAATAAATGACAATTATTTGCACTGATTTTGAGGGACTTTTTATTCAGGGTTTGTACAGACTAGATGAAATGTTCATTAAAATTATTACTTATGTCCAGACTGTCTGCGATAGTAGCGCCATTTAATATCAATTAAATTTGATTGATATTTAATGTTATAGTGTTGTCTCTTGTTTGCGCTCTTCCCGTAAGTTTGTACATGATTTTCCATAACTGTTCTAATGTTCCCTTTTTCAGCTTAGATTAATTCTAAATGAAAGTCAGCCTTAGACTTCCGCATAAACATTGTAACTTTGTTCCTCAATACTTTTAAAATCATACGATCTGTATTTAGACCTGTTATAATTCCTCTTATGAGAGCTGAGTCCCGATGTCTTATTAGAATCCAAATTGTTTTATTAATCCAATGGTATTTTTATTTTAGCACTCTTCTTTCTGGTTTTGTATTAGTGTATTTACAGATGTTCTCTTTGATTTTTGTCATCCAATTGTAATTCTAGTAGGGCTGCTTATCCTTTGTATCATGTAGAAGCCGTTTATAATATCCTTAAGTTTCTTTCTACGTGTTTTATTTAACCAGTCCAGATTAACGTCCCCCATGACGTTACTTCTTTCATACTATGCTGTTTGAGGATGTCTGAAAATGAATCGAGAAAAATGTCTTTCGCTGTGGTCGGTCGGCATACTACAATTACCTTGAAATACATTTCTGAGGAAAATGTGATTTTAATTTCAACATACTCAAATTGATCTACTTTTAATGTTTTCCCTTTCATAAATCATAATTCCTCCCTCCTTTGTCACTCAATCTGTTTTTTCCTGTAATCTTGTACCCCGGGACATTAATTAGAACAAAAGGTGTTGTGGGTTTAAACCATGTCTCCGATAGACAATGTAACCCAGATTAGAGTCTGACAGTAACTGCTGGATTTGTTCAGTATGTTTGTTGTTGTGGAAAGTTTAATGATGCGGACACATTTGTTACTGAATACTTTCTACAGACTTCTGTCTCTAATCAACTTTGTGTATGTACTACAATTATTTGATATGCTTAAATTTTATTTTAGCTCAGCTGTTGTGTAGCTGCTAGCTCCTTGTAGCCTACAGCAGGAGTGTCCAAATTGCAGCAAATAGTTATGTTTTTAACAGACAACCGAAATAATTGAAAATGTGGTATTAGCGTATCGGTCCAATCAGCGGCAGCTAGGCCCTGTTTTAATCATTCGACCTAAATCTTTGGTTTCGTAGGCAGGACAGAGGACAAGGGAACAATGTGGGACAGCAATTGTCCATCTTATACCATGCTAATTGTTGTAAGGATAGTTCACATGAGCGGCCATACCTTGAGTCCCACCATATATAAGAGTCAAGAGGCTCCTATTATGAGTCGTCTAATTGGTGATCATACACTTTGGCGGTTTGGGTGGCAGGGCACACGGACGCACCTCAGTCAGCCAGTGCTAGGACAGTTGGAGCAGTCCCCGTCCTCCATTCGTTCCTGGGAGGCGTCCCCAGTAGTTGTCAGCTGATGTCGTGCTGTCAGGCAACATCAGGAAGTTCCTTCTGTGCGGTATTGAATTGTCAGGGCACAGTTCGTAAGCAGGTCATTACAAGGTGTGTGCAGGTTGACCACAAAGGAATGCTTCAAAGATTGTGTTGAACATTGTCCGTTGACACTTATGTCCAGCAGGGGTCTTTTTGTATCCTGCTGTGGGCGTCCTCTGTCACACCTGTATTTTTTGTGAGCATGTTCTGGCTACAACTTTGGAGCTTGTCTTGTTCAGAGAAGTTGGCAGTCCCCCGGCTGCATAACAGTTTCCACCCTAGCTTGACCTAGGACAACCGCGGCTACCACCCAAGTCCGTCTGTCTGGTTTTACGTTTTGTTGAGGTTTCTTCCCTCCAGAATTTGGAACTCAAAACATGTACACCCATTGTTTTCATATCCTCTCGGTTAGTTCAATTTTGCATATCACGTTTTAAAATCACAGTCTTAACTATCCCATTAAATGTTAATCAATAACCCTAATTCAAAGATTATACGTACTACTTCATGTGTATTTAAGTACCCTTTTAATTCACTTAAAGATTATCTATAAGTTAATTTAAACTATCATTTGTCAATCAGTAGGTTCGAGCAAGCTGTCATGCTTGCACTCTGACCTCCCGCTGTGCGTAATTTTCTCCAAAACAAAAGAATGTTTTTATTCACGTTTCTCCTTATCTTTCAGCTAAATCTTTTAATCTTTTAACTTTTAACGTCCGCACTGTTTATTTTTATTGTCTGCATTTTAATTTTGCTTTTATTTTCTTTCATTTCACTTTGTTGTCTGTGAAACACTTTGAGTCTGCCCTGTGCATGAAAAGCGCCACACAAACAAAGCTATTTATTCTGTCATGCCATTATCTTCTTTTAGCTCAACACCCAGAAGTATGGTGTACTGCAATGTCTAAATAAAAATAAATTACTCCAAATTAAAAATGTCAGACTACACTTTAAAGTTACCCGACTTAAACTTACTTTTATTAAATTAATTTCCAAACTCACCTCCACCACAGCAGACATCTTCCTCAATCCTATCTCAATACTCCCATAAATTAGAAAGGTGTTTCACAATAGTCGTTAAGTAGTTGTTTTGAGTAATAGATCTCAATATGGGGAAATTAATAAGACTAAATTTGCCCTAGTGTTTGAATGTTGTATGTCTATCTATCTGTGTTGGCCCTGTGATGAGGTGGCGACTTGTCCAGGGTGCAAAGTCAAATTGTGAAACAAAAATTAAAGTTGAATCAAGTGGAAATTGACATAGTATATGAACTACATTCTTGAGAATAATAATTGATCATTAATATGTTGGAAGCCGCATATTGAACATATTAAAGAAAAATATCCAAATCCATTGCCATTCGGTATAAAGTAAAACACATGCTGAATAAGAAATGTCTGCACATGTTATATTATTCATTTATTTTTCCATATGTAACATTGTTTTGAAGTTTGGGGAAATGTTTATAGAAGAAATATAGACCCAATACTTAAACTTAAAAGACTCATTTCAATAATACACAAAGCATTATTATTATGATCATACCAATCCATTTTTTCTAAGTCATAATGTGTTAAATGTTCAGATAATTTAATTTTAAAACAATGGCAATTATGTTTCAAGTAAAGAACAACAGCCTTCCAGTTTGTATTCTTAGCTTATTTACATTATGAGGAGACAACTATCATTTACGGGGCATATTGATTTTTGAAATAGGTCTAGTAAAATAAAAATAAAAATACAAATGTATTTCAGTTCTAGGAGTTAAATGATGGACCATCCTCAGTGATGAGCTGAACACTTGTAGTTTTTTGTTATGGTTTAAGAGACCCTTGAAAGTAATTGTTGAACATTATAAAATATAGTAACAATTACTTTTAACGTTGATGTTCCAGGTAATTTAATGTTCAGTGAATGTATAGGATAGGCCAATATAAGCTTTGGCTTCCGCCTATTCCTTTTTCGGTCATTCTTTTTCTTTTCTTTTCTTTCTGTGTGTAAATGTGTATGATTGTTAATATGTCTAATCTGTACTGTTAAACTGCTCACACAAAATGGTTGAAGGTTGATTATAATACCAAAATAAACTTATTTCATCTATTCATTCATTATAGTTTTATTCCATTTTGCATCTAATTATTCCTATTGATTTTATTCCCATTTCACTCAAACAACTAAACAAACAAACAAATAAACAAACTTGCAGCCAACCACAATCAACAGCATACCATTTACGAATACCTTCATTTGTCACTTTCTCATCTTTTCTTCACTTTCGTTTTCCTTTACAAACATCCTGTATCCATCTCTTCCTTACATTTCACACAATGTTTCTATTTTCTGTTCTCCTAGAAACCATTCACGTAACGTAAGGTTATAAACATCCTTTTCCCATATTTTCTCAAACCATCCTCTTCACCCTCAATCTTCCTTCACCTGCTCTCTCTTCCTCTCTCTCTCTCACTCTCTCTCCTTCTCTCACAATACAAACACAATAATCCAAAATAATCAGTCTTATAAAATAATTTTAGCTTTAGATATGATTTAGGGCAGTGGTTTTCAACCTTTTTTCCCAGTAAAATAAAAAAATAAAAAACAGCATAATGTCATCAATTTCTGATTTATTGAATTGTATAACAGTGCACCATATTGCTCATTTGTTGTGGTCTTACTTGACTTATTTGGACAACAACAAAAAAATATAAGAATAACTAAAATGTTTTAAAAATTAAACAAGTGATTAAATTATGATAAATATTTCTAAACGTATAATCAATCATCAACCTTCTTTGAATATTGTAATAGTGATCCATCTGGACTCGTGAACTTAATTCCAAATATTTATTTTGTTGAAGTGTTATTCTATAAATATATTTATAAGGGATTTTTGAATGGTTGCTATTTTTAGAATATTTAAAAATCTTAGGTACCCCCCTTTTTGTCCGAGCGGAAAACACCATACCCTCCTTTGAGAACTACTGATTTAGACTATAAAAAATCCTTTGTCCCACACATCATTAGACTGTACAACTCCTCTTTGGGGGGGCTAGGATGACAGGGAATGCAAAACAATAACAGTACAATACTTTTTCATAACACGGTCGCTAATGCCTAGTTTCTCTTGTTATATTCTTATTTTACTGTTCTGTTTCCATTTATACTCTTATTAGTTACTGTTTACTTTTTACTTCTTCTTCCTGAGGGAACTCTCCTGAAGGAATCAATAACGTGTTATCTGTCTATCTATCTTATCTATTGTTAACCCGAGCACAATTCATGACGTCACGCTCATCTTGCAGACAAGTTATTTCCATTTAGTTTTATTCTCTGGGGACGGCGTGGCGAAGTTGGTAGAGCGGCCGTGCCAGCAATCGGAGGGTTGCTGGTTACTGGGGTTCAATCCCCACCTTCTACCATCCTAGTCACGTCCGTTGTGTCCTTGGGCAAGACACTTCACCCTTGCTCCTGATGGCTGCTGGTTAGCGCCTTGCATGGCAGCTCCCGCCATCAGTGTGTGAATGTGTGTGTGAATGTGGAAATACTGTCAAAGCGCTTTTGAGTACCTTGAAGGTAGAAAATCGCTATACAATTATAACCCATTTATCATTATTTATCATCTACCGTAATTTCCGGACTATAAGCCGCACCTGACTATAAGCCGCACCAGCTAAATTTAGGGGAACATACAGATTGCTCCATATATAAGCCGCACCCGACTATAAGCCGCAGGGTTTTGATGTGTAATTACCGTAGTATATAGGGGTTCCTGCTACCACGGAGGGGATTGTCGGGACAGAGATGACTGTTTGGGAACGCAAAGCGTCCCATTTATTAACAATAAATCTTTCAATCATTCAATCAAACTTTCACATCTTTGACATGGCGAACAGCATTCGTGCAGAGTACAAATAATACAACGGTGCAAAGTAATACAAAGTGCTCACCTGTACGTTATCAAAATAACCAGCCTACCGGTATATGAAAAGTCAGTCTTTAATCATTGTGTCATCGTCTTCCTCCTGCGTACTAAAACCACCGAAATCCTCTTCGTCGGTGTCGGAGAAGAACAGGCCGTAAATAAGCCGCACCCTTGTATAAGCCGCAGGGACCAGAACGAGGGGAAAAAGTAGCGGCTTATAGTCCGGAAATTACGGTACATGTAATTCTACATGCACCAATGTCACATAGAAATTTGCTTTCTTTGTTATTTATTTACATTATTATTTCTGGTTTACTTGCTATCTGTTTACTTAAGTTCTCATATTTTGGTCTGTCTTCCTTCTGATTTAGAATTTGTTTAACGCTTCTCTACGTTTTGTTTTGACTACGGTGCTGAGTCTGGCGTCTCTTATCTGTACTTCTTCAAACTCCATGTAGCACAGATGTTTTTAGATGTTTTAGAATATAAATTTAAATTTTACTTCATCGTGATTATTCTTGAAATAATAAAAATGTCAATATAATTAAATAATCAATTTACCTTTATTAAATTTTATTTTATTTAATGTGTTTGCTATATCATTATTAATTCACAGCTACAATGTGTTCCAACCTATGATGTGCATGTGTGTTTGTCTCAACTTCCACACAGGAACTGGATGGATCAGATAAGCAACAAGGCTGTTCAATACAGTATATTACACACATAATTAATGACTAATGAATTTAACAATGCTTCAATGTCCCAGTCCAAATGTATGTATTGATATTTAAATGTTTATTTATTCATATACAGTATATTTTATTTTTCCTATTATCAAAACCAACCTGTCAGCTCTCTCCTCAGACTGAGTACAGCTGTCCACTGCATATATATATATATATATATATATATATATATATATATATATATATATATATATATATATATATATATATTTATTTCTTTTTAAACCTAGCTCAATGCTAATCTAATCCAATGCTATGCTAACTCAATGCTAACCTAGCTCAATGCTATGCTAACAGTGTCACACCTCTTCGGCCCACGCCTCACGTGCAGCTGTCACTCACACAGCCTCTTCACACACACACATTCCTTATCTAAAAATGTCTCCCAGCAGGGCCTCCTTTTTTATTTTCTTACTGAGTCACATGCACACATCTTTCCCCAAAAAGCAAGAGCCTTCTTGCAAACTATAGTGTCACACAGTTACAATCACCAGCACAGTTAAAAATAAATGCAACAGTCAACTATTTTTCTCCTCCAGAAGCACAGCTGTATCATATCAGAACCTTAATAATAAGAAACATTTATGGACTTCCCTGCTTAGGCTGCTGCCCCCGCGATCCAACATCCGAGAGCGGAATAAGATAATTAAATGGATAGATCATTCACTCATATGTTTTCTGTACATAAACTTTGTCTACTTTCTCACAAGCACACACATTTTAGACAATTTCCCAACTTTTACAGATAGCGGTGCTATGAGAAAAAGCGTGAAGGGAGGGGAGGGGGGATGTTGCGTGAGGGAGGGGGAATACCGAGAGGTATAATGTTTGCCTTTCAGAAGAGGGGAATAGACAATTAGAGGGGAATTAAAACAAATAAGAAAACAGGTGCTACACAAAAGTTATTAAATTATGCATATATCTAAATGTACCAACATAAACTGACTCACTCAATACACACACATTTCAGCATTCATCATTATACACACACATTTATAAATTACAATCCCACCCCATGTCCGGACAAATATAAACAACTTTGCACGCGTGCTTGTGGAATGGCCGTTTATTAACAAACACAGGTCCCTTCATTACTCATACAACGGCGATTAACCCGTTCAGCGGAGCAGCCCCTGGTTTTACTCCCTGACCAATACACGGCAACAGCATAAAAGCACCATAGAGTCACTGATAATCACCCAATGCTCTACAGTCATCATGTTTTGGTCAGTTCCATACAGCTTCACCAAGTTTCACCAAAGCTCTACCATATGCAGCCCGATCTCTACCCGTCTATACTGCAGCAAATTAAACAGAACGTCGTGACAAATACAGCTCAGTTGATCTCCTTTACCGGAGTCACCAAACGGTCACCCAATATGAGGCTTTTCCACCGCTACAGTTTCCACATAGACAGATATGTTGCACATTCATAGACTTCATAAATTTGTGTGGGCCAAATGTCACACCAGTTAGCAAACCCTGCCTTAAATTTAGCTGTATCCAACTCTGGCTAATTCTGATGCACTTGCAGAAAGAAGCCTCCTTTTCCGACAATGAAAAAGGAGGAAGAGGTTAAGAAATGTATTCGTCTCACATAGTCTATGCTTCAAAACACTCCAAACCACCGAAATTCTATTAACAATCCCCTTATAGCTAAAAACAAGAAACCACAAGTTTTCAACAAACACACAGACAAATGATCACATATAAAACAACTCAATCCAACCATAATTTACCCCATTCCAGGTTGTTTTTGGAGAACCTGCTATGCCTATCTTTTATGAAAAAAAAATTTAGTTTTTGTCTTACCGATCCCGTTTCTCTTCAGACAGACAACTTTTACACAGTAAGCAAAATAGCTATTACCTTTTATTAGATGCGCGCGTGCAACCGTTGTCTGCCTGAGAGAGAAGCCGGGAGCGGATGTTGACTTGCAGAGTTCTGGACCATCCTAGTTCGTGACGCCAATTTCTGTGGTGGATTGTCCGAAGCTTAAGCAGGCAACAAAAGTAGTTTAGTACAACAAATTTATTTACCCATTATCAGAAGTGCAGGTTGAATTAAGTTGTCCGTGCAAACAGACAAAATGTACTACAGGGCACACAAGACACACACAAGCCAAAATCTCTCTCGAGTCCCGGTCTTCTGCCATTTTTTATATGTCTCTTGTGCGTAACTGTGTTTATCTCGTGCGTCATGATTGTTTTTGTAACATCCTTGGACTCCCCAATCATACCCAAACAACCAAAACATTCTGTAGACAGGTTGGCACGACTTAATATTCACTTTTGTCCCACACCCGGGGACACAGAAGAGAAATCAAATGAGCATACATTCTTGACAGACATGAAATATAGGTCAAAGGTCAGAAATTCTACTACATGATCAACATGCCCCCTTGTGTACCTCCATCAGGAAGATTTCCTAATGAAGCATCGCTGAATACAGTTAGGTTTAAAGCATCATTTCCCAAATGTTTAAATTTCAAAGTCACTTTTTCAGCTTTCAGTTTACAAACCAACTTTTTAGCATTGTGAATTGATTGCACAGTCGCATTCTTTAGACTAGATACCAGACTACAAGAATCAAACATTACATCAGGTCTTGTCTGTTTTGCAACCCAGAGTATCTGTCCTATTTTCGATCTGAGTTGTTCTTGTTCTGTTTCATTAAGAGGAGCATCTCTTTCTAGAGCACGGACTGGCTGTAAGTGAATCGGGTGCAGACTTTCAATGCAGCTGTGCTGATGCAACTGTACAGAATCATTAACAGTTTCAATATCCATTCCCAAATAGCAGAAATTGTCATGTTCCTCACGTCCCACTTGGAACCCAGACTTTAGTTTAGGGATCACATTTTCTGAAAAGTTTCATGAGCCTGCCCACAGAAAATCATCTATATGACATGCGAGTACACCCGTCACTGTGTTTTCATCATCCAGCCAATAAAATACTGCTGGGTCTACCTGTGACACTTTACCACCTGTGCTCAGCATGATTTCCTTCACCTTGTTGTACCAATAGAGAGATCCATCAGCAAGGCCATACACACACTTCTTCAGTTTCCAAAGAACCCCCATACAGTCAGCTTCTGGGGGAGGATTGACATAAATGTCTCTCGACAACTCCATACACTCTAAAAAGGCAGACTTGATGTCCATAGAATAGACTTTCCAATGATTTTGACAAATTACACTGAGCAATAGCCTTAGCGATTCAGAAGCACATGTTGGTGAATCCTTTTGTAGATTTTTTAAATTAAGTTCTTCAAAACCCCTTGCTACAAGTCTGGCCTTGGGTACAATACCAGTGTCACTTTCTTTGAGACTACAGACTAGGGTTGCAACAACTAATCGATTAAATCGATTAAAATCGATTATAAAAATAGTTGCCGATTAATTTAGTCATCGATTCGTTGGATCTATGCTATGCGCATAAAAAATAAACCTTTATTTATAAACTGCAACATGTACAAACAGCTGAGAAACAATAATCAAAATCAGTATGGTGCCAGTATGCTGGTTTTTTTTCAATAAAATACTGGAAAGGACAGAAATGTAGTTTCTCTTTTATCCGATTATTAATCGAAGTAATAATCGATTATCAAATTAATCGTTAGTTGCAGCCCTACTACAGACCCACCTAGTGGAGATACACTTTTGGCCTGTATTTTCAGTCTCTTTAAAAACATTGTTTTTCCAGCTTTCTATCTCTGCCTGTTTGGCTGCATCAAATGATATGTCTTTTGTTATGAGTACATCAGCCTCCCTGACAGCTGACTCAGTGTTAAGATGTTGTACACATGACATGTCAACAGCCTCTTTTAGTCCAGTACTGCCATCAGGCTCAATATGCTGCACATTATACCAGTTTTTACAGGTTCCCGTGGCTTTACCTGCTCTACTGAGTACTTTAGCCTTACATGTTACACTTGTATCTCTTTTCATGAAAGTTAAAATCTGTCCTGTTTTTAGCTTCACATTAGAAGCAGGGACAGGATTATCACAGGTACTGTGATTCATTTGAGGTGCATTTGTTTGAATGACACCTTCACTCTATAAAATAAGTAAGAGTAAATATAATTCAATTCACTTCACTCATGTTTCCCTCTCCATCACTGTCATGTTCATTTTCACCGGCTGTGTTTTGTTCATTATCTGAGCTACATGAAGCTCTGTGTAAAACATCTGTGTCACTATCATTGGTTATGTTCTCTTCATGTTTTTCACATCCTGCTTCAGTGTGAACATTACTTTGTGTAATTTTCCTGTCATTAATCTGTGTGTGCACTTTAAGTCGTGAGTTATGAACTCTTAACGAGAATACCTCCCTGTCTTACAAACACAACGGTTCCATCTTGATCAATCACCACTCCTGGTCCCTTCCACTCTGCACTATCTCCTCGTTTATAGTAAACCTTTTCTCCTATCTCATATTTTTCATCCGTGTCTCTAAGCTGTTTTCTTAATGCCTTTCTTATCCTCTCTGAACATTCAACTTCAGTGAAAGCCTTCCTTGAGGCATGCGAAGCTGGTATGTGTTCTCCTACTCTTGTGCTCACTGTAGTGCCCTCTATTACAGGCAGCTTATTTACCAATACATTGGGAAGGTTAGGATTTTGACGAAATACCAGTTGATGTGGACTATAACCAATTACACTGTGCATGCAGTTCTTAGCCATTAAGGCCCAGTCCAAGGCAGTGCACCAGTCACAATCCTTTTCCTGTTTAACTTTCTGGACAATGTTTGTGAGCGTCTGATTATGACGTTCCAATAGTCCATTGCTCCATGGACTGTATCCTGCGGTTTTCTTTATTTGGATATTGAAGTTTTCTGCCATGTCCCTGAACTCTTCATTTTTAAATTCTCCTCCGTTGTCACTGAAGAGCCTTTTGGGAGGACCATGGACACTTATCCATATGTGGATGAAAGAGTTGACAATTACAGAAGATTTCTTGGTTTTCACAATATTTCCAGCGCTGAAACGTGTGAAATGGTCCATTATATGTAAATACCAAATGCCTGACTCCAGCTCGTGCAGGTCCACGGCCACCGTTTCATTATATTCCGAAGCTAGAGGCAAACCCACAGCTGCCTTTGGCTTTGTCTTGCTATATCTTTGGCACCTGTCACATTCATCCACAATTTGTTGCAAAATAGTGAGACAGTCCCTGTCTTTGTTCCCTGAACTTTGAATTAGCTTATGCAGGCGATCTGCTGGTGCATGGCCAAATTGTTTGTGAAGTTTTACTCACCAGGAGTGGAATATCGACTTTGACAACTTCTATCTCAATGTTACACTTTGTCCATCCTATTTTAGCAGGTAGACACACTTTTCTGGTGGAATTAATCACATTTCCATCTCCAAAACGAAACTGTCTGTTGCTAGACCTTTCTGTACTTCTGGGGCCGTACTTATCAAGCTTCTTAGAGTGCCATTTTACACTTAAGTCCTGAAAATTTGCGAAATTTAGTCCTACTCTCAAACTTAAGAATAAAAGCTTTTTATCAACGTTCTTAAGTCTAAGAATCACTCCTACTCTCCATGATATTTAAGAGACCTTCAGAGGTGTCTTAAGTGGTTAGGAGTTGCCAGCAGGGGATGGCATTGAGGCGAGAGACGTGCGCGAACGTTCATCTTTGTTTGATGACGAGCAGCTGATCAAACGGTATCGTTTAGACCAGGGGTGGGCAATTAATTTTTACCGGGGGCCGCATGAGCTACCCGAGCACTGCTGGAGGGCCACATCGACAATATTTCAATTAAATTTTGCTCAATATTATTTTTGATATATACCGTAAGATAAATAATAATAATAATAGTAATACTTCAACATAGTGTGTGTAACAGCATTCCATGACTAATATATATAAATTAACATTAATAATAAATGACAGTAAAATAAGCACACGTATGACTGAGGAGTCATAGTGTAACTTTGTGTGGTGTTTGAGTTGTCCGACTTTTTGTGTGGCCTTAAACGCACCAGTGGTTTAGTGCTATGCGTGTTGGTGACAGATGACAAGTTGGTTTTGGCCTGGTTTGTACGGCAGAAAATGACTAGTTTTTCGAGATAGAATTGTTTTACTCATGTTTTTGGTGTGGTTATGTCCAAATATAAACAGTTTTGTTCAATAAAGTGATCGATATAATTCCTGTCCTCGAAGCATCTCGATAGACGTTACAATAATTGAACGGTGTTCAATTGAACGGTGTTGACGAACACCATTAGGGCCGCTTGTTGTCACTGTCACTCAAAGTTGCATTGCAAAATTCCATAGAATAAATATGTTTATTTTGTTTAGAATTCAGATGGGATTTGATTTGGTGCGCGGCATATATACTTGCTGCGCGCAGCGGACGCTTGAGCAGTGCGCAATTGCGCAGGCACGCACCTTAGGTGAGGGGACGTTGCTTTGCAGTTCATGTGTTGTTGAAAACACGGCATTCCTCATCAACTTTTCTCTTTTTGGCGTCTCGGGTGTAAACCGTGCATCACTTGTCGCTGCATGTGCACCTTCACTCGCAGGTTACACACGGACACACGCCCATAAATAATACTTTTCAAAATAAAAGCAGCACAGTTGTATTGCGCGCAGGACATAGATGTTTTTTCAACTTTATTTTGTAATTGCAGTTGTTCACATTCACTCACAATCACGCATACGTCCACACGGAAGTAATACAAATAACGATTTTCAAAACAAAAGCGGCACCGTTGTATTGCACACTCGACATAGATACTTTTTTAAATTTATTTTGTAATTTATAATTGGCCTCACGCGGGCCGGACAGGGACGCACAAAGGGCCGGATGCGGCCCGCGGGCCGCAGAATGCCCAGGTCTGGTTTAGACAGAGCAGGTATTATTTTTGTCACAGATTTAATAATTTTCCATTCCTTGTTGATTTCTGCATGTGGCTGCAGTGGGATAGTATATATAGAGCCACCCACACCAGTTTCAAATTAGTTGCCTAATTAATGAATTGGAAAGAAAATGTTATGAGAGTAGCGTATGTTTGTGCCACACACATACGCTAGGTTACAGCATGTGAGGTGAGTGACGTCAGTGAGTGTGTGGGCGAGAGAAGAGAGGGAGCGGTATTGTGAGTGCGAGCGGGGACTAGTTTGTTTTGTGTTGGATTGGCTGTGTGCAAGCAATCAATAAAGCAAGATTTGCAACTAATCGCCGGACTCATCATTCACTCTAAAGTCGTCCGCTGTGGAGACCCACTGCCGGGTAAAGTGAAGACATCCTGGAGAAGTGTCTCCCCTGCCTCTTTGTTACGGTCTGGGAGCAGGAAGCAGGAAAGGTGCAACAAAAAGAAAATATTTATTTTTGATTCATTGCCAATATTGTTTGTTTGTTTTGTATTATTTTGTAGTTTATTGTCAAAATATACACTCCCATTGTCCACTTAAATATTTCTAAGATATTTCTTTATTCTTAGAAAAGATTCCCTTCCGTGATTGGTCATTTCTATGGACACAGAAATGACGTCACCTAAAATTCCGTTTACGGCACATAGTAATGTCGTAATTCAGCTCTGAGTGTGACACTTAAGATTCAGTCCTACACTTCGCTGAAAGTGTGAGTAAGACACTTGATAACTAACTTTTAAGTGCAGCTTTCAGCGAAGAATTTATTTACTCTTAAGTCAACTCTTAGCAGACTTCTTAGGAGTTATTCTAAGAAGCTTGATAAGTACGGCCCCTGAGCTTATTTACTTGCTTTTCATTGAGATTATCTACATAACTTTCAAGCCACTTTTCTCCACACACTGTGCGAGTGCAGGCGGTGTCTATGATTGCTGAGCCTGCAGCTTCAGTCATAAAAATCTCAGCTTTAGACTGGGGATAATTTGTTAACAGCGTGATATTAACTTCATCCAAATTATAATTTTCAGTCAATTTTACTTGTTCGTGCTTCTTGTGCGGGCAGTCCTTCGCCCAGTGGCAGGTGCTTTGACACACGGCACAACGTGATCGTTTACCGTACTTATCCAGTGGGTTTGTACCCGGTAACGGCGTCACCGATCTTTGTTGTCCACGTTGAAACGGTGTGTTCCGTCTTCCTCTCCATTGTGGCTGTTCTGTGAGGAAAGCTGCGTCCTGGTTCAGTTGTATCTTGCTTGACGAGCCCGTTGTTTTTCCTCCAAATATCCGTTTGAGAGCTGACTTCATTGACGAGAAGCTTAGCTCCGTGTGACGGTCTTTCTCATCGAGGCAGGCTGTGTCAAGAAGTTTAAAGGCTAACACCGCATCAGGGAGTGTCATATTGTACCTTTTCATCCGGTTGTAGCGCTGTTGAAAGTCAATTATATAGTCCACCATTGAAACAGAACTATTTTTGGTGATGCGGTCGAAGTACGTGTACGCTTCGTATGCGCGATCCTTTTCCTCTTTCAGGAAAACGTCATCCAGTTTTGCAAATAATGCCGTCATACCGTTGTCATTGTCCAACTCCTCCGCAGATATCTATTGTGATTTCTCTAGCTCTTCCTTCAAGTCCCAAAGCCACAGCCAGTGCTTGCTTTTTCTTATCGAGTTCTGTAACCCACGTCCAAATGTTAACTTCATTTTTCCAGCACTCATATGGCTTGGACTCGTCAAATCTCGGCGGTATTTTATAGTTTGCAGCCATCCTCAACCATCCTCTGCTACCAATGTTAAAGGCCTACTGAAACCCACTACTACCGACCACGCAGTCTGATAGTTTATATATCAATGATGAAATCTTAACATTGCAAAACATGCCAATACGGCCGGGTTAACTTATAAAGTGCAATTTTAAATTTCCCGGGGAACTTCCGGTTGAAAATGTCTATGTATGAGGACGTTTGCGCGTGACGTCAATGGTTGAAACGGAAGTATTCGGACACATTGTATCACAATACAAACAGCTCTGTTTTCATCGCAAAATTCCACAGTATTCTGGACATCTGTGTTGGTGAATATTTTGCTATTTGTCTAATGAACAATGGAGACTGCAAAGAAGAAAGCTGTAGGTGGGATCGGTGTATTAGCGGCTGGCTGCAGCAACACAACCAGGAGGACTTTGACTTGGATAGCAGACGCGCTATCCGACGCTAGCCGCCGACCGCATCGATGATCGGGTAATGTCCTTCGTCGCGCCGTCGATCGCTGGAACGCAGGTGAGCACGGGTGTTGATGAGCAGATGAGGGCTGGCGTAGGTGGAGCGTTAATGTTTTTAGCATAGCTCTGACGAGGTCCCGTAGCTAAGTTAGCTTCAATGGTGTCGTTAGCAACAGCATTGCTAGGCTTCGAAAGGCGGCACAGCATTAACTGTGTAGTTACAGGTCCAGTGTTTGGTTCGGTGTCTCCTGATAGTAGTATTGTTGATCTTCTGTCTATCCTTCCAGTCAGGGGCTTATTTATTTTGTTTCTACCTGCATTTAAGCACGATGCTATCACGTTAGCTCCGTAGCTAAAGTGCTTCACCGATGTATTGTGGTGGAGATAAAAGTCACTGTGAATGTCCATTTCGCGTTCTCGACGCTCATTTTCAAGAGGATATAGTATCCAAGGTGGTTTAAAATACAAATCCGTGATCCACTATAGAAAAAGGAGAGAGTGTGGAATCCAATGAGTCCTTGTACCTGTTACGGTCAGAGCGAAAAAAGATACGTCCTGCACTGCACTCTAATCCGTCACTCTCATGTTCCTCATCCACAAATCTTTCATCCTGGCTCAAATTAATAGGGAAATCGTCGCTTTCTCGGTCCGAATCGCTCTCGCTGCATTGAAAACAATGGGGAAATGTGAGGAGCCCTTCAACCTGCGACGTCACGCTACTTTCGGGTACAGGCAAGGCTTTTTTTTTTTTATGAGCGACCAAAAGTTGCGAACTTTATCGTCGATGTTCTCTACTAAATCCTTTCTGCAAAAATATGGCAATATCGCGAAACGATCAAGTATGACACATAGAATGGATCTGCTATCCCCGTTTAAATAAAAAAAATTCATTTCAGTGGGCCTTTAAATGAGGGTGAATAAACATGACGTCTATTCTGGTTCACAACTTTTAATCAACTCCCGCACAGAGGTAAAACCGGAAAACACTCGATCCCCTCTTCCCGCCCACAAACGCTGCGCATGCGTTAACCCAGTATATGGAGAAACATGTTAACAATATACACACCTGAGGCGTTCCTCAAGGCAGCGCTTTAAGTCCTCTACTTTTTGTCAGTTATGTGATGAATGGAAGTAGGGTGTTTACTTGAGATACACTAGTGGTGTTCCTCTCTGTTTCATGCTATTTCTTCATGTGCTTTCAGCTTTCGAGGTGAACTTCATGGACGACGTTGGTCAGACGCTGCTCAACTGGGCGTCGGCCTTCGGCACACAGGAAATGGTGAGCGCGCTCCCTGAGAGGTAAAAGTCCAGTGTTGACGTTTGCATCTGTGCTTCTCAGGTGGAGTTCTTGTGCGAGCGGGGTGCTGACGTCAACAGAGGTCAGAGGTCGTCCTCACTACATTACGCCGCCTGTTTCGGACGACCCCAAGTAGCAAAGGTAAGACTTCTGCGTACCCCCTTTGAATCCGCAGCCCGGGCTTGAAATGTGTCTCCTCCTGCCCGCAGACGCTGCTGAGGCATGGCGCCAACCCTGACCTGAGGGATGAGGACGGAAAGACGCCCCTGGACAAGGCCCGGGAGCGGGGCCACAGTGAAGTGGTGGCCATACTGCAGTCTCCTGGTCAGTTGGTGTGCGTGTGAGAGGTGCAGGCAGGTAGTGATACCACAGTGTGTGTGTGTGTGTGTGTGTGTGTGTGTGTGTGTGTGTGTGTGTGTGTGTGTGTGTGTGTGTGTGTGTGTGTGTGTGTGTGTGTGTGTGTGTGTGTGTGTGTGTGTGTGTGTGTGTGTGTGTGTGTGTGTGTGTGTGTGTGTGTGTGTGTGTGTGTGTGTGTGTGTGTGTGTGTGTGTGTGTGTGTGTCAGGAGACTGGATGTGTCCTGTCAACAAAGGTGAGGACAAGAAGAAGAAAGACCTAAACAAGGAGGAAGAAGAAGTAGGCGAGCCCAAAGGAGATCCAGAAATGGCTCCCATCTACCTGAAGAGACTTCTGCCTGTTTTTGCACAAACTTTTCAGCAAACCATGCTGCCTTCTATCAGGTGACCTCACCTGCTCGCTCCTTGGACTCATCTGCACGCTGCTTCGCCTAACTTACCTGCGTGTGTGTGTTTAGGAAAGCCAGTCTGGCTCTGATCCGCAAGATGGTCCACTACAGCAGTGAGCTGCTGCTGAAGGAAGTGTGTGATGGCGAGATGGGTCACAACCTGCCCACGGTCCTGGTGGAGATCAGCGCCACCGTGCTGGACCAGGAAGTAAGTGACCACAAGCCACCTCAGATGTCGCATAGATCCCCAATCAAGTTCCTGCGTGTTTGTCAGGACGATGACGACGGACACCTCCTGGCCCTGCAGATCATCAGAGATCTAGTGGACAAAGGAGGAGATGTCTTCCTGGACCAGCTGGCTCGCTTGGGCGTCATCAACAAAGTGTCCACGCTGGCTGGACCCGTGTCGGACGACGAAAACGAGGACGAGGTCAAACCGGAAAAGGTGTGTGACGGGCTTTCCGATATACAGGTATACGATATCGCGGTATAGCTTTGAATATGACGGTGACCCTGCAGGAGGAGGAGGTGCAGGAGGATGCAAGGGAGGTCCTGCAGGGGAAACCCTACCACTGGCGGGACTGGTCCATCATCAGGGGGCGGGACTGTCTTTACATCTGGTCGGATGCCGCCGCCCTGGAACTTTCAAATGGCTCCAACGGATGGTTCCGCTTCATCCTGGATGGGAAGTTGGCCACCATGTACTCGAGTGGCAGTCCGGAGGGGGGTTCTGACAGCTCCGGTAACACACACAATCACCTCTGCTTTCCCCTTGATGATTACTCACCTCTTGTGTGGCGTGTCTACAGAGTCCCGCAGTGAGTTCCTGGAGAAGCTTCAGCGTGCCAGGAGCCAGGTGAAACCTGTAACGTCCAGTCAGCCCATCCTGTCCAGTCTGGGTGCCACCAAGCTGACCGTGGGTAACTGGTCTCTGACGTGCCTGAAGGACGGCGAGATCGCCATCCACAACTCGGACGGCCAGCAGGCCACCATCTTGAAGGAGGACCTGCCAGGCTTCGTGTTCGAGTCCAACAGAGGAACCAAACACTCGTTCACTGCGGAGACGTCTCTGGGTGAGTGCTTTGATCTCGCCTACGAAGTGGCTCGAGAAGACTTCAACCTTCCGCGCTCTCGCTGTCTCCCTAGGCTCTGAGTTTGTGACAGGATGGACGGGGAAGCGAGGGCGCAAGCTGAAGTCCAAGCTGGAAAAGACCAAACAGAAAGTCAAGAGCATGGCCAGGGAGCTCTATGATGACCACTTCAAAGCTGTGGAGAGCATGCCTAGGGGGGTGGTGGTCACCCTGAGGAACATCTCCACACAGCTGGAGTCCTCCTGGGAGCTGCACACCAATAGACAGGTCTGTACCCACCTCCACCACCGGGGGGCAGTAATAGAGGTCAGGCTTTGACCGGAAGTGCTGTGTGTTGTCAGTGTGTAGAAGGGGAGAACACGTGGAGGGACTTGATGAAGACAGCCCTGGAGAACCTCATTGTGGTGCTGAAAGACGAGAACACTATTTCTCCTTATGAGATGTGCAGCAGTGGTCTGGTACAGGCGCTCTTCACCGTGCTGAACAACGTAAGTCCTCTTCCTCCCTCACACACACACACACTGCCTCTAACACCTCCTCCTGTACATCTTCAGAGCGTGGACCTGGACCTGAAACATGATTGTAAGCCTTTAATGGAGAGGATCAATGTCTTCAAGGCAGCTTTCAGCGAAAATGAAGATGATGAAAGGTGAAAACCTCTTAATTACAGTCAAAGCTGAAAACAGCCATTTATACACCTTGTCTAAAGCGCACACCTGTCCGCTACACGCCTTGTCTAAAGCGCACACCTGTCCACTACACGCCTTGTCTAAAGCGCACACTTGTCCGCTACACGCCTTGTCTAAAGCGCACACCTGTCCACTACACGCCTTGTCTAAAGCGCACACCTGTCCACTAGACGCCTTGTCTAAAGCGCACACCTGTCCACTGCACGCCTTGTCTAAAGCGCACACCTGTCCACTACACGCCTTGTCTAAAGCGCACACCTGTCCATTACACGCCTTGTCTAAAGCGCACACTTGTCCACTACACGCCTTGTCTAAAGCGCACACCTGTCCACTACACGCCTTGTCTAAAGCGCACACCTGTCCACTACACGCCTTGTCTAAAGCGCACACCTGTCCACTGCACGCCTTGTCTAAAGCGCACACCTGTCCACTGCACGCCTTGTCTAAAGCGCACACCTGTCCACTGCACGCCTTGTCTAAAGCGCACACCTGTCCACTGCACGCCTTGTCTAAAGCGCACACCTGTCCACTGCACGCCTTGTCTAAAGCGCACACCTGTCCACTGCACGCCTTGTCTAAAGCGCACACCTGTCCACTGCACGCCTTGTCTAAAGCGCACACCTGTCCACTAGACGCCTTGTCTAAAGCGCACACCTGTCCACTAGACGCCTTGTCTAAAGCGCACACCTGTCCACTAGACGCCTTGTCTAAAGCGCACACCTGTCCACTGCACGCCTTGTCTAAAGCGCACACCTGTCCACTGCACGCCTTGTCTAAAGCGCACACCTGTCCACTGCACGCCTTGTCTAAAGAGCACACCTGTCCACTGCACGCCTTGTCTAAAGCGCACACCTGTCCACTGCACGCCTTGTCTAAAGCGCACACCTGTCCACTGCACGCCTTGTCTAAAGCGCACACCTGTCCACTGCACGCCTTGTCTAAAGCGCACACCTGTCCACTGCACGCCTTGTCTAAAGCGCACACCTGTCCACTGCACGCCTTGTCTAAAGCGCACACCTGTCCACTGCACGCCTTGTCTAAAGCGCACACCTGTCCACTAGACGCCTTGTCTAAAGCGCACACCTGTCCACTGCACGCCTTGTCTAAAGCGCACACCTGTCCACTGCACGCCTTGTCTAAAGCGCACACCTGTCCACTGCACGCCTTGTCTAAAGCGCACACCTGTCCACTGCACGCCTTGTCTAAAGCGCACACCTGTCCACTGCACGCCTTGTCTAAAGCGCACACCTGTCCACTACACACCTTGTCTAAAGCACACACCTGTCTTTGATACACCTTTATACACGTGTGTGCGTGTGTGTGTGTGTGTGCGTGCGCAGTCGACCAGCTATTGCCTTAATCCGTAAACTGATCGCTGTCCTGGAGTCCATCGAGCGCCTTCCCCTGCACCTGTACGACACTCCCGGCTCCTCCTACAACCTCCAGGTGAGTTGCATGTAACTCCCTGGCCGACAGCCTGCTCTTTATTACCGATGTCGCTTAGATCCTGACAAGGAGGCTCCGCTTTCGCCTGGAGCGAGCACCCGGCGAGACGGCTCTGATCGACCGCACGGGGCGCATGCTGAAGATGGAGCCTCTGGCCACCGTGGAGTCATTGGAGCAGTACCTGCTGAAGATGGTCAGCTGAGCGCACCTGTAGACTAATGTCCGACAGTTTGAAACGGGCCGTGTCCTTGTGTCGCAGGTGGCCAAGCAGTGGTACGACTTTGAGCGCTCCTCCTTCGTCTTTGTCAGGAAGCTGCGAGAAGGACAAACCTTCACCTTCAGACACCAACACGACTTTGACGAGAACGGCATCATCTACTGGGTCGGTACCAACGCCAAGTAAGTCCTCTCTTTGTCATCAAGTGTGTGTGCCAACGTGACTCACTCCTGCTGCCTTCAGGACGGCCTATGAGTGGGTCAACCCGGCCGCCTACGGCCTGGTGGTGGTGACGTCATCAGAGGGACGGAACCTCCCTTACGGTCGTTTGGAGGACATCTTGAGTCGGGATAGCTCCGCCCTCAACTGTCACACCAACGACGACAAGAACGCGTGGTTTGCTGTGGACCTGGGCCTGTGGGTCATCCCCTCGGCGTACACGTTGAGACACGCCAGGTTAGGACTGCATTGTGACATACTGTCCTCTCCAAAGTACCAACCGACAAAAAATACATTTTATGTCAAGTGTAGATATCAGTGTTGACTTGTACATGGGTGTCCAAAGTGTGGCCCGGGGCCCATTGGTGGTTTTTAGCTCATTTTTTAACAGCCCAAGGCACAATCATTAGCATTTTAATATTAGCATGCTAGCTTTTTTTGCTAACTTTACAGGTATACACCTTAGCATCAAGTATTTTATTTGACGAATGATACCTGTTAGTATGCTAGGTTTATGAGCTAATTATGTAAGTATTGTTGTGCGCAACCAGTCTTCTCAGGGAATAAAACACACTGGTCACTCCCAAGTTCTTTTGGATGACATGTATGTTGAGTAAAAAGGACCCCCGAGACAGAACAATACTTGGCCAAGTTTTGCTAAAGCTTTAGGAGAGCAGCCCTTACAACGCAATAATATCATCAGCAAGAAGAGGTCTAAAAATAAGACAAAAGGCATTAACTCTTATAGTGAGAAGGCAGGTAATTCAACAGCCTCAACCTCAGTGTCATATTTTGGTATTTCACCAATAGTGATTGTAAGCTTGCTAATTGTTTTAGCAGGTATACACCTCAGTTTTATGTATTTGTCTTAAACGAATGCTAACTGTTAGCATAGTGCTGTCGACATGCTAGCTTTTTCGCTCGTTTTGCTAATTTTTTTTTGCTAACTGTTAACATTTTCGTTCGACTTTGGCTCTTCAGTATTCACACAAAATATCTACCGAAATTGCATTTTTATGTTCTTTGGGGGGGGGATCTCCAATATCTGGTTTTGAAGGTGAAAAGTAGTAAAATGGCCTCCGCATCATTTTAAGAGTTAGTGTGCGGCCCTCAGTCGGTTAGTGTGCGGCCCTCAGTCGAAGGAGTTTGGCCACCCCTGGAATAATGAAGTGAAAGAACAGTAAAATCAAGTCTTCCTGCAGGGGTTATGGTCGCTCTGCGTTGAGGAACTGGGTGTTCCAAGCATCCAAAGATGGTCAGAACTGGGCCACGTTGTACACGCACGTCGACGACTGCAGCCTGAATGAACCCGGGTAATTGATTTATCTAATCTTTTCAGCCCGCCCCCGTCCTCCAGACTTAAACTTTGCGGTGTGCAGGTCAACGGCCACATGGCCTCTGGACCCATCCAAAGACGAGAAACATGGCTGGAGACACATCCGGATCAAGCAAATGGGCAAGAACGCCAGCGCCCAGACCCACTACCTGTCCTTGTCGGGCCTGGAGCTCTACGGCACCGTCACGTCTGTGTGCGAGGACCAGCTCGGTGAGTGCACTCTCGCAGCTCTTCTTGTCGCCGCCACATCCGCTGACTCCACAACCTCCCAGGTAAAGCCGTGAAGGAAGCGGAGGCCAATCTTCGCCGCCAGCGGCGCCTCTTTCGCTCCCAGGTGATGAAGTACATCGTCCCCGGAGCGCGGGTGGTCCGCGGCATCGACTGGAAGTGGCGTGACCAGGATGGCAACCCGGCCGGCGAGGGCACCGTCACTGGAGAGGCCCATAACGGTAAGACGTGCAGAACATGATGGGGGGGGCATGCCCGTGTCACATGATCACATGGAGCCGTTACAGGAAGCCACGCCACTTCGTCGTCGTCTTCTCCAGTCTGGTCCTCTTCCTCAGTGCTGTCATGAATAAGGCTTTGTCACAAATGTTCTCTTTTGTGTGTGTGTGTGTGTGTGTGTGTGTGTGTGTGTGTGTGTGTGTGTGTGTGTGTGTGTGTGTGTGTGTGTGTGTGTGTGTGTGTGTGTGTGTGTGTGTGTGTGTGTGTGTGTGTGTGTGTGTGTGTGTGTGTGTGTGTGTGTGTGTGTGTGTGTGTGTGTGTGTGTGTGTGTGTGTGTGTGTGTGTGTGTGTGTGTGTGTGTGTGTGTGTGTGTGTGTGTGTGTGTGTGTGTGTGTGTGTGTGTGTGTGTGTGTGTGTGTGTGTGTGTGTCCTCCACACTGGACCAAAGCAGCGTCTCATGTCTCCTTACAACTGGGGTGCCCAAACTTCTTTTTCTGACTTACTTTTTTTCCCCCAAAGGACTAGAAAACATAAATGCTAAGGAGCCAAAGCTGAACTGAAATGCTAACAATTTGCACGCTGGCCGGTTAGCGTCATGTAACCGAAGGTATATGAGCAAAATCAGTTCAAAATAGCATGCTTAATTAGCATTATTGAAATACCAAAATATGATGCAGAGGTGTATACCTGTTAAAATGCTAACTTTAACATGCGTCAAGTACCACAATATATTACCCTGGTAAATGTGTTGAAAGTGTATCCAGCTAATTAGCTTTCAACAAGTACAACTATATATTTGCCAAGTAACAAAATATTTGGCGCTGAGGTGTACATGTACCCACTAAATTAGTTAAGAATCTAGCATGCTAACTGTATCTCAAGTACTAAAATACATTACTGAGGTGTGTACCTGAAAAATGTTTAATATGCTAACCTGCTAAAGTTAGCGTGCATTTAGTACCAATATAAAACTGAGGTGTATACCTACAAAATTAGCTTAAAAAAGCTAGTATGCTAACAGATATTCGCCAACTAACAAAATATTTGACGCTAAGGTGTGTAGCTGCAAAACTAGCAAAAAAGTTAGCATGTTAATATTGCCAATGATTATGCTACAGGCTTGCTAAAAAAAATTAGCTACCGGGCGCATTTTGGACACCCCCGATGTCTGGCACGCTTGGTCCAGTGTGCTTCTCCGTCTCCGCCTCTCTCTCGCTGTCGCCGCCTCTCTGCCGGGTCTCTGACATCCATCCGTGCGTCTCCTCCTATCTCTCTGTCCATCCAGGCTGGATTGATGTAACCTGGGATGCCGGTGGCTCTAACTCTTACCGTATGGGCGCCGAAGGGAAGTTTGACCTCAAGCTTGCTCCAGGGTACGACCCTGAGTCGGCTGCCACAGCGCCGTCACCCAAACCTGTCTCATCCGCTGTTTCAGGCCCCGCCTTCTCCACGGTGGGACCCTCCCCGACCCCGGCAGCCAGTGGCGGCACCACCACCACTTCGTCCTCGCAGCAGCAGTCGTGGAGCAGTCTGGTGAAAAATAACTGTCCAGACAAGGGCGGGGCCTTGTCGCTGGGCGGAGCCAGCTCCTCCAGCAGGAAGGGCAGCAGCAGCTCCGTCTGCAGCGTGGCCTCCTCCTCCGACATCAGCCTCAGCTCCTCAGGAGGGCTGCGGCCGGACAAGAGGGTTGAGGGGCTGCTGCTGGACCAGGGCTGCGGGGTGGGCGGAGTCGCGGGAGGCGGGGCGGGCTGCGAGGGCCTGCAGCAGGAACCCATCGTCGTGCTGTCCTCCGCTATGGAGGGCGGCTCCGCGTCCAGCTCGAGCACCATCACCGCAGACGCCCCCGGCGAGGACAGCCGGAACAAAGATCCGTCTGCCGACCCGGCGACCGCCATCTCCATGGGCCTGGTGAGCGTAAGCTCGCCCGACGTCAGCTCGGTGTCCGAGTCCCCGAGCAAGGACGCGCCCTCCCAGAGGCCTTTGTGCTCGGCCGCCAACGCCCGCCTGTCTGTCAGTTCCCTGCTGGCGGCCGGCGCCCCTATGAGCTCCAGCGCTAGCGTGCCCAACCTGTCCTCACGCGAGGCCAGCCTGATGGAGTCCTTTGTGCGCCGCGCTCCCAACATGTCGCGCACCAACGCCACCAACAACATGAACCTGAGCCGCAGCAGCAGCGACAACAACACCAACACGCTGGGCAGGAACGTCCTGAGCACAGCCAGTGAGTCACATGACCGCCGTCATAATCATCACCATCATCACCATATGATCTTTGTTGCAGCGTCTCCGCTCATGGGCGCTCAGAGCTTCCCCAACCTCACCACCACCGGCACTACCTCCACCGTCACCATGTCCACCTCCATCGTCACCAGCAGCAACAACGTCGCCACGGCAACCACCGGCCTGTCGGTGGGACAGTTGCTCAGCAACACCTTGACCACCAGCCTGACGTCCACGTCCAGCGAGAGCGACACGGGGCAGGAGGCAGAGTTTTCTCTCTACGGTGAGTGACGTCCATTTTAGCTGTAAATAACAATAAATAACCTCACGGTTCTGATTCGACATGATTATGCCGACACGCACACAGAAGTCTCGTTGGTGCCCTCAAACAATCAGAAATCACAAAAATCTTAAACTGTAACAAGCATTTTGCGACAATAATAAATGTTTAAAAGAAGTAAAATCCGCTTAGATTTAACATTAACAAAGGAGGAGAAGAAAGGGTGCGTGTGCATGCGTGCGCGCGTTCTTCTCCGTTGTGAAATAAGTCTGCTTTGGCATTTTTTTCTTGAAGTCCGATCTCATCACAATTACAACTTGCTGTGGTAGGAAGCCTGCTTAGTCCATAATTATGACCGCCATTTTTTTGGACTCCACAGCAATTCCCTTCTTCCCACGCTCGTCTGTTTTCTCTTTGAGCGCCACATTGGGTTGTCAAAAAGGACAAACCGGGTCACATAAAAGGCACACACGCTGAAGTGAGGAGTCGTAGAGGGTTGTGCCTCCTCAGCAACAACGCTGCACCCTGCTTTTTGCCTGCAGGCGTGACACAGAATAAATGAATGATTGAAGCGACAAGGTTGGCACACCAAGGCATATTTGGCCCCATCAAAAAGTTCACAAATGGATGAGTTCAGGCAAAAAGAAAGCTTTACATTTTTGATGGATTCTCAAATTAGGGATTGACTTTGAGTTGGAATAAATAAAAATCACAATTTGGATGTGAATCAAATTTTTTTAGCACCAATAATTAGTATAATACAGTAGTAAGTTATTACCTATATTACTACTATATTGTAGTAGTAATTATATTACAACAGTAATTGATATAGTTCCAAGAAAAATAGTTATAAGTCAGTAGTAATATTACATACAATAGTAATAGTAATTGAACTAATGCACTAGAAATAATTAGTATAATACAGTAGTAGTAATTTTACTAATACATTAGTGGTAATTATGATATAGTAGTAGTGATAATTATAATACAAAAGTAATTATACTGTTAGATAGTAGTATATATGTTAGAGTAGTAGTGATAATTATAATGCAGTAGTAGTGATAATTACAATACAGTACTATATTAACTAATACAATAGTATTTGATTGTCGTAGCGATAATAAATATAATACAGTAATAAGTGGTAGTAATTATAATACAGTAGAAATATTTATTTTACACAGTAGTCGTCATACAGTAGTACTACTGTAATTTCTGGTGTATAAGCAGCAACCACTAAATTTTTAAAGATAAAATGAAATGTTTACATATATTAGCGGATCCACGAATCCCTCGAATTCTTCTTCAGTTAAACAGTTTGGCGAATACGGCATCCAACGTCCATCGTCGAAGTCGTCATTAATGGAGTCGCTGCTGCTCTATTCCCGTGTTCTACTGTGTGACTGATCGTCTTAAGTTTAAACTCTGCGTCGTAAGCGTGTCTCTTAATAGGAGACATTTTGGGGTCTTTACATAAACAAACAAATGGAAATCAAAACGGCTCGCGCAGTCATATATCCCAGCATGCACCGCGCGCTTCTTCTTCTTCTACGGGGGCGGCTGCTTACCGTAGTTGCGAGACCTAAACTTTATGAAAATGAAGTTTAGGTTTGTTGTGGCTCAATATTGGTCCATATATAAGGCGCACCGGATTATAAGGCGCACTGTCAGCTTTTGAGAAAATTTGAGGTTTTTAGGTGCGCCTTTATAGTGCGGAAAATACGGTAGCTGCACCGTTTTATAAGGCGCAGGGTACCTGTCTTGTGACTCCATTCTCGCATGCTCTATGCCGCCGCAGACTTCCTGGACAGCTGCCGTGCTAACACGCTATTGGCCGAGCTGGATGACGAAGAGGACCTACCCGAGCCCGACGACGACGACGATGAGAACGAGGACGACAACCAGGAGGACCAGGAGTACGAGGAGGTCCTGGTAAGGACCAGGCTTGTGTTGGCGAGCGCAGCAGAAGCAGGAAATGACGGTGCTTTGCTGCAGGAGGAGGAAGAGTATGAAACCAAAGGAGGTCGCAGGAGGACCTGGGACGACGACTTTGTACTGAAGAGACAGTTTTCGGCCTTGGTCCCCGCCTTTGACCCCCGACCCGGCAGAACCAATGTACAGCAGACCACCGACCTGGAGATCCCTTCCCCAGGTCAGCGCCCAGCCAAACCTTTGAACCCTGAGTCTGGTAACTTGTACTCATTGGCTGTGTCAGCAGGGACCCCACGCTCAGAAGTGCAGGAGGAAGTGGAGTGTGCTCCGTCTCCTCACCTAGCCCTCACGCTCAAGGTAGACCCTCGGATGGGTAACGGAGTTCACCTGTTCATGGAGTAACTGAGAGGTGTGTGCAGGTCGCGGGGCTGGGGACCACGCGGGAGGTGGAGCTTCCTCTGTCCAACTACAAGTCTACCATCTTCTTCTACGTCCAGCGACTGCTGCAGCTCTCCTGCAACGGCGCCGTCAAGACGGACAAGCTGCGCCGCATCTGGGAGCCCACTTACACGTGAGTTGTGCTTACACAGCGCCTGCGGGGGCGGGCGTGTGCGGTGTTGACTTCTGGCTGTTTGTCCTTGGCAGGATCATGTACAGGGAGCAAAAGGATGGGGGCAAGGAGAAAGAGAGCGACAAATTGGTGAGGACTCGCACACGTCTACGAGTATGAAGCCGAGTGTTGATGTGCCGTGTCTGCAGGACTTCTGTGAACACGGCGGTCTGAGTCCCGGCTCGCCCTCGTCCAATCAGAGCAGCGACATCCTGGGCTGCAGCAAGGAGGCGGCGCAGGCCAAGGCGGGCTGCGGTCTGAACGCTTGTGGCGTGGAGGACGTCCTGCAGCTGCTGCGCATCCTCTACGTCATCGGCGGAGACTCCACCTCCAACGCCCGCACGTTGCAGGAGGGTGAGGACCTGCGACGCGCCTCGTCTTCTCCACGCACGTGTCACCACGCCCCTTTTTGTCTGCGCAGACGAGCTGCAGTTCAACGCGGCTCCAGAAGACTTCACCAGCAAGAAGGTCACAACCAAGATCCTTCAGCAGATTGAGGTGTGTCCACGGTCCACTGCCATCTTAGTGCTCCTCTGCTCTTGCCTAACTCTGATTCCCCCAGGAGCCTCTAGCGTTGGCGAGTGGTGCACTTCCTGACTGGTGTGAACAGCTGACGTCCAAGTGTCCTTTCCTCATCCCCTTTGAGACCCGCCAGCTCTTCTTCACCTGCACCGCCTTTGGAGCCTCCAGGTGAGGACCTGATGCCATCATGTGACCGGTCACATGTGACCATCCTTTTGACCCGGCGTGTGGGCAGGGCCATCGTTTGGCTGCAGAACCGGCGTGAGGCCACCATGGAGCGCTCCAGGCCCTCCACCACGGTGCGCCGGGACGACCCCGGAGACTTCAGGGTGGGCCGCCTCAAACACGAGCGCGTCAAGGTGCCGCGGGGAGACGCCATGATGGAGTGGGCTGAGTCCGTCATGCAGGTCCACGCTGACAGGAAGTCTGTGCTGGAGGTGAGCGGTCGCCAGTACAAAAAGCTGTCTGCTTTTTCCTCTGACTCTGGCGTGTAAACGTGCGCTCAGGTGGAGTTTCAGGGCGAGGAAGGAACCGGCCTGGGACCGACACTGGAGTTCTACGCCTTGCTGGCCGCACAGTTTCAGAGGACGTCACTGGGGATCTGGTTGTGTGACGACGACTTTCCGGACGACGAGTCACGACAGGTGAGAAGACACTGGTTTGCATGATTGATGCCAAGAAGGTCTGCACGTGTCCTCACCTCTCAATGTTTGTGTCAGGTGGACTTGGGTGGCGGCTTGAAGCCTCCGGGTTTCTACGTGCAGCGTTCCTGCGGCCTCTTCCCGGCGCCTTTCCCTCAGGACAGCGAGGAGCTGGAGCGCATCACTAAGCTCTTCCACTTCCTGGGCGTGTTCCTGGCCAAGTGCATCCAGGACAACCGATTGGTGGACCTCCCCGTGTCTCAGCCCTTTTTCAAGTTGCTGTGCATGGGGGACATCAAGTCCAACATGAGCAAGCTGCTCTACTCGCCGCGCGGCCATGACGGCGAGCGTCCACCACCGTCGGACGTGCGCTCGGAAGCGTCCACCGAGGAGAGCCAGGATACCTACTCCGTGGGCAGCTTCGACGAGGACTCCAAGTCCGAGTTCATCATGGACCCCCCAAAGCCCAAACCTCCGGCCTGGTACCACGGCATCCTCACCTGGGACGACTTTCAGCTAGTCAACCCCCACAGGTGAGACACTGGCCTGATGGCGGCGCTCGCAGGGTAATAACCGCGCCTCCTCCCGCAGGGCCAGCTTCCTGAAGGAGGTCAAGGAGCTGGTGGTGAAAAGGAGGCAGATCCTGGCCAGCAAAGTTCTGTCCGAGGACGAGAAGAACACCAGACTGCAGGACCTAATGCTGAGGAACCCCATGGGCTCTGGACCCCCACTCAGCATCGAAGACCTGGGGTGAGGAGACACCTGATTGGTGGAGCCCACCAAGAAGGGGGCTGGGCTCGACTCACGCGTCTGTCCTCCATGTCCAGGTTGAACTTCCAGTTCTGTCCGTCTTCCAAAGTCCACGGCTTCTCTGCAGTAGATCTCAAACCCAACGGCGACGACGAGGTAAGACACCGGCTTGGCGTTGAACCTGGTATCCATGGTAACCAGGGTGCTGATGCTGCGTAGATGGTGAACATGGAGAACGCCGAGGACTACGTGGAGTTGATGTTTGACTTCTGCATGCACACGGGCATCCAGAAGCAGATGGAGGCCTTCAGAGGTAAGTGTGTGCGCGCGCGCACACACACACACACACACACACACACACACACACACACACACACACACACACACACACACACACACACACACACAGACACATGTCCTCATGTCCTTGCCGCTCCTCAGAGGGCTTCAATCGAGTGTTCCCCATGGAGAAGTTGAGCTCCTTCAGCCACAGGGAGGTGCAGATGATCCTCTGTGGGAACCAATCACCTTCGTGGACTGCTGATGACATAATCAACTACACCGAGCCAAAGCTGGGTTACACCAGAGACAGGTGACACCACCCTAAGCCCCCCACACCTCCAACCCCCCCAAGGCCGCCGCGTTCTCACCTCTGCCACTATCTAACTCGCGCTTGCGTCCGCAGCCCTGGCTTCCTGCGATTCGTGCGAGTCTTGTGCGGGATGTCGTCGGACGAACGCAAAGCCTTCCTGCAGTTCACCACAGGCTGCTCCACGCTGCCCCCAGGGGGGCTGGCCAATCTGCACCCCCGCCTCACCATCGTCAGAAAGGTAAGGACGCCGTGAGTCTTGTGCGTCTCATCGCTGGCTCCTCCCCCCTTGACAGGTGGATGCCACGGACTCCAGCTACCCGTCGGTCAACACGTGCGTCCACTACCTGAAGCTTCCCGAGTATTCCTCTGAGGACATCATGAGGGAGCGTCTCCTGGCCGCCACCATGGAGAAAGGCTTCCACCTCAACTGAACTGCTGGGGGCAGAGCCTCTTCCTCACAACGTCCACTTCATCCTTCTCACCTATCTGGTGCGTGTGTGTGTGTGTGTGCGTGCTCATTTTCAGTTTGTTTGTGTGTGTGTGTGTGCGTGCGCGGTTGTTTCCAGAGACACAAACACTGGTCATGTGCAAGGCACATCTGAAGAGTCACTTCCTGTATTTTCTTTGTATATTATAAACATTTATTTAACTCAAGTTGCAGTTTCAACTCGACAGATATTTTCAAATGTGTTTGCTCCGACAAAAAAAGATCATTAAAATGTTTGCAAAGTAGCAAGAAGCTGCACTGGTCTTCTTTGGGGGAGGCCACCGGGGGGCGACGAATCCAAACAAGCTTTCCCACTCATGGCACAGAAAAAACACCGAACCCAACACAACCTGCTCACTTAACTTTGTAGATGTTGTCCAAAACGTCCAAGCACAGCACACAATTCAAAATGACACCCATTTAAATCCATTGCAATGCATTATGTGAAAAATGAGAAACACTGATTACAAAACTTTAAGGAGGTCGTCACGTAAGTAAACAAGGTAGGAAGTGAACTTGCACATTAATTATATTAATTATTCAGACTCTGGGAATAAAGGTGTTTGATGTTTTTTGCTGCTAAATTAAGCACAACATTAAGACATGTCGGGCCATCTCTACTGCAAAATAAAAGCACGTCAGCCGTTCGCCATCTTGTCGAGAGCTGTGAGCGGCGCCAGAACGCTGCTCCTGTTGGTCTCCACGATGTGTCCATTCTGGACCATCTCGTCCAGGATGAGGTGGACTCGGTCCAGGTTGAACATGATCTGACACGGACCCGAGTCGAGGAAGGTCAACTGGCATTTTGAGTGACGTGATGGGTCACGTGACAAGGAAGGATACGTCCAGTTCGCTCTGTCGGACACAAAACAGGAAGTCAAAGACGTCCTAGAAAGCTGCCTTCGCCTCATGACTGGAAACTCACCACCCGGCTGAAGTATTTATCCAGAACTTCCACAAAGTTCTGCAGAAGCTCGTAGACTGACAGCTCGTTCTGCGGAGGGCGACACTTTCAGGCTTTGTGCTAAGCTAGGCTAGTAACGAAGACGCGCGGCCCACCTCGTCGTCGGTGACACCTGCTACAATGTAGAGGGCGGCGTACTGGCGGAACACCAGTTTGAAGTCCTTGTACTCCACAAAGGAACACTGGCAAGGAGACAGCGTTACACACAGCATCCACCTGGACAGGAAGTGGGTGTGTCAGGGGTTCACCTCACCTGGTCTCGCCCGCGGCTCAGACAGCAGCGGACCGCGTCAGTCTCCAACGCCGTGCGCTGGCTCAGCTTGAGCGGCTGGTAGTACCTGCATAGACGGGTCTGACCCTGGCGGTTCACCATCAGGATGAAAGTGATCATCCTCCCGCTGGACGTGACCTCACTTCCTGTTAGGCGTCCTGCTTTGCAGTGCTGCTGAGGTTTTGGCCAAGAAACAGAATCCACAATTATATGTTCCAGAAATTTCCAGAGTACGCACAAAATCGCTTTAATGGCTCCAACCAAGAACCTGAAGGCCACAGTACTTCCTTTTGCAAGTGTCACACTCAAGGACACTGCTTTATTTTATCTGGCCCTTCATATCATTTATTGTGGCCCATTACGTCATTTAAGGTGGACCTTCAAATCATTTAACGTGGTCCAACCCCTTCATTTTATCTGGCCCTTTACATCATGAATTGTGGCCCGCCACGTCATTTAAATTAGCCCTTCACATCATTTAAAGGCCTACTGAAACCCACTACTACCGACCACGCAGTCTGATAGTTTATATATCAATGATGAAATCTTAACATTGAAACACATGCCAATACGGCCGGGTTAACTTATAAAGTGCAATTTTAAAATTCCTGCCACACTTCCGGTTGAAAAACTCCTTTGGATATGATTTATGCGCGTGACGTCACAAAATCCACGGAAGTGGTTGGACCCCATCGGACCCGATACAAAAACCTCTTGTTTTCTTCGACAAAATTCCACAGTATTCTGGACATCTGTGTTGGTGAATCTTTTGCAATTTGTTAAATGAACTATGGAGGCTGCAAAGAAGAACATTGTAGGTGGGATCGATCGGTGTCTTAGCGGCTAAGTACAATACTTACAGCAACACAACAAGGACTACTTACCCTGATAGCAGACGCCTAGCCGATGCTTGCGGCCAAAACAACGGATGAAGTCCTTTGTCGCGCCAGCACGGCTGTTGATGGGAAGATGAGGGCTGGCTGGCGTAGGTGGAGCGCTAATGTTTTTATCATAGTTCTGTGAGGTCTTGTTGCTAAGTTGCTAAATTAGCCTTAGCGTCGTTAGCAACAGCATTGTTAAGCCTTACCAGGCTGAGAATGTTTAACCGTGTAGTTACATGTACATGGTTTAATAGTATTGTTGATCTTCTGTCTATCCTTCCAGTCAGGGGTTTATTTCTTTTGTTTCTATCTTCATTTGAGAACGATGCTATCACGTTAGCTCAGTAGCTAAGTGTGTCACCGATGTATTGTCTTGGAGATAAAAGTCACTTTAAATGTCCATTTCGCGTTCTCGACTCTCATTTTCAAGAGGATATAGTATCCGAGGTGGTTTAAAATACAAATCCGTGATCCACAATAGAAAAGGAGAGAGTACATAGTTCTGTGAGGTCCGGTTGCTAAGTTGCTAAATTAGCCTTAGCGTCGTTAGCAACAGCATAGTTAAGCCGTACCAGGCTGAGAATTTTTAACCGTGTAGTTACATGTACATGGTTTAATAGTATTGTTGATCTTCTGTCTATCCTTCCAGTCAGGGTTTTTTTAAATTTTGTTTCTATCTGCATTTGAGAACGATGCTATCACGTTAGCTCAGTAGCTAAGTGTGTCACCGATGTATTGTCTTGGAGATAAAAGTCACTTTAAATGTCCATTTCGCGTGCTCGACTCTCATTTTCAAGAGGATATAGTATCCGAGGTGGTTTAAAATACAAATCCGTGATCCGCAATAGAAAAAGGAGAGAGTGTGGAATCCAATGAGCCAGCTTGTACCTAAGTTACGGTCAGAGCGAAAAAAGATACGTCCATCACTGCCTCTCAAGTCCTTCACTGTAACGTTCCTCATCTACGAATCTTTCATCCTCGCTCAAATTAATGGGGTGATCGTCACTTTCTCGGTCCGAATCTCTCTCGCTCCATTGTAAACAAAGGAAAATTGTGAGGATATTACCTCCTCTGACGTCATGCTACTTCCGGTACAGGCAAGGCTTTTTTTATCAGCGAGCAAAAGTTGCGAACTTTATCGTCGATTTTCTCTACTAAATCCTTTCAGCAAAAATATGGCAATATCGCGAAATGATCAAGTATGACACATAGAATGGATCTGCTATTCCCGTTTAAATTTTTAAAAAAATAATTTCAGTAGGCCTTTAAATTGGTCCTTCACATCATTGTGGATTGCCACATCATTATTGTGGCCTGCCATATCATTTAAGGTGAACCTTCTCATTTAAGGTAGCCCTTCACATCATTTACTGTAGCCCGCTACGTCATTTAAGGTAGCCCTTCAAATAATTAATTGTGGCCCTTCACATCATTTATTGTTGCCCGCCACATCGTTTGAGGCGCTTCACATCATTTAAGGAGGTGCTTCACACCATTTATGGTGGCCCGCCATGTCATTTAATTGGCCCTTCACATCATTGTGCCCTGCCACATCATTTTATGTGGCTCTTCACATTTATTGTGGCCCGCCATATAATTGTATGTGGCCCTTCACATTTAAGGTAGCCCGCCATATAATTTAAGGTGGCTCTTCACATAATTTATTGTGGCCCGCCATATCATTTAATGTGGCTCTTCACATAATTTATTGTGGCCCGCCATATCATTTAATGTGGCTCTTCACATAATTTATCGTGGCCCGTCATATAATTTAATGTGGCCCTTCACATTTATTGTGGCCCACCATATCATTTTATGTGGCCCTTCACATTTAAGGTAGCCCGCTATATAATTTAAGGTGGCTCTTCACATAATTTATTGTGGCCCGCCATATCATTTAAGGTGGCCCTTCACATTATATATGTGGCCTGCCACATCATTAAATGTGGCCCTTTATATTTAATTTGGCCCTTCAGATCATTTTTAGTGGCCCTTTTCATCATTTGTGGTCCACCACATCATTCAAGGTGGCCCATCAAATCATGTATTGTGGCTCGCAGAAGCCTCTAAACGTGTCCGTTTTTTTTTATATCATTTCTTACAAAATGTCTTCTTTCCATTTTGACAGAAAAAAATGTGTGTACTGCATGCACTAACATATATTTTTATCCAATATTGTTTAATGTATCAAATATCATACATTACAAATGTGTTTTGTTAAAATACGTGATAGACTTATAATTTCAAGTTATCCATTAGATTGTACACTGTAAAAAATGTTATGGTAAAAAAACATAACTGGGCTGTTCAGTAAACTGAATTTTACAGTAAATAAAACCTCATGGTTCCGATTGTTTTCATTTACAGTAATACACTGTATAAACAACCATAGATTTTATGATAAAGTGACAGAATCTCATAGTAGAAAGCAGTGGCACTATTTTCCATAAACAGTAATGCACCGTGAAAACAACCAAAGAGATTTTATGGTGAAAAAAAACTGACCACTCTGTTGCCAGAATTTTACCGTAAAAACAGTGGTACTATTCTTACCATTTACAGTGATAGGTTGATTGGCAACACTAAAAAGTGGCCCTAGTGTGTGAGTGTGAATGTTGTCTATCTGGGTTGGCCCTGCGATGAGGTGGCGACTTGTCCAGGGTGTACCCCACCTTCAGCCCGAATGCAGCTGAGATAGGCTCCAGCACCCCCTGCGACCCCGAAAGGGACAAGCGGTAGGAAAAATGGATGGATGGATGGCTGTTGTAAAAAAACACTAAATTATACAATAAAATTGAGCTGCCAGTCTAAATACTTTTGGCAGTACGTCAACAACATAACTATCCAATACATAGGGAAATGTGTAATATCATGAAGTGAATCCTTATACATAGTTATTAAATTACTCAGTATTTCAGGTGGCCCTCTGAGAGCAGCCATCACTGCCGTGTGGCCCTCAATGAAACTGAACATTACCACAACGACGAAGTACCTTGATGGACGCAAACATTGTCAACTTACTGTCCGCCGCAGCTCACAACGGCTCGCTTTATCAGAACGTATCGTTGTTATCGAGAGAGTTACTAAGCTAGCCGAGTGTACTGTTTTGCTAACACGGCACGCCTGCGTATGCCATGATCGCTCTGTCCGGTGCGTTCAAAGTAGAAAAAGAGGAGGACGTTTGTGTATTCACGTATATCACCATAGTAAATGTTTTTTGACGATACACATTTGCTGAGAATAACACTTTGCTTTAATTTGGTAGGCATCGGCACCTTTTACGTGTCGTGTTTAATCGTCGTATCATTGAACCACTTGCGCTCCAGACATGGGAAAGTGAGATGTCCGATTTTTTTCCACCAGTCTTGAACGTGGACGTGCCGTTCCCGGCATGCACCGCGGCGACTTCTCTCCGCTGTGAGGGCGAGCAGTAATGGCGGCCGGGTAGACTCACACAGCAGCAGTAGCGCGTCCGTCGTCAGCTGCACTCACCGCCAGTCTTCCGGGGGGGGCAGCGAGCGTCACACGCGGCCTGAGACCGCCTTACCGAGCCCGGGCAGGGTTGGAGACACGCGTCCCTTCACTTTAGACAAGTCCAACATGGACGAGCACCCCGGCGGAGGCGCCGCTGGACCTCCGCCGCCCCAGCAGCAGCAGCAGCAGTCGGGGGGCACGGCCGGCGCTCATGCGGCTAGCGGTGGGGCGATGCTGGGCTCGCAGCAGTCGGACGAGCTGCCGCGGCCGCAGCAGCAGTACACCATCCCCGGCATCCTGCACTACATCCAGCACGAGTGGGCCCGCTTCGAGATGGAGAGGGCCCACTGGGAAGTGGAGCGGGCCGAACTTCAGGTGAGCTTCTCGGCAACAACATAACCACCATCGTGGAATATGTACCTTTTATTTCAGATATACCATGTTTGTCCAGTCGAATATAGTTTTATACACAAGTGCCATTTAGTTGGTCACGATAGCTTGGAGCTAGCCTAGCCTAGCCTAAACAGCTGGGCCTGTGGATGTTTCGGCGATGTGCGATCGATACTGAGATATCGACAACGCTATTACACACCTTGACGCTCGAGTGTCGACTTTCAACTCAAAATGTCCACACATTAGTTTTGGGGGCGTACAAACTATTTCCCCCAAGGGCCGTTTGCTCTTTTTTACTTACATTTTGACCGTTTTTGTGAGACTATAATCCAAATAATAATATGATTGCCTAACTGCCTTACTGTTACGCATAGTAGTTGTATTTTTTGAAGTTATCAACTAAAAAGTTAGCATTTTATTTTGTATTACCTAACTAAACTTTGTTTATAATTGAAATATATTTAGATTTTACCTAAAGTGTTTCCAATGTCTGCAAACAGAACAGTCAAAAATGTATTTTTTCAAAATCTATTTAAAGACAAAACTTTGTGACTAACTATATTATTAATTAGTGAAAAAATGTCAGCAATTTCTTTCTGTTAGCAAGTTAGCGTCACTAGCATACGCAGACTTACCTGCGCCAAACACACCTGTGCTGTCAAGCTCATCAAACAGTGGTCATTGTGGATCCATGTGTCCATGTTGGATCACGACACACTGGGGGGCAAAGGTCAGCCGCAGTGTAGGGGCGGGGCAACATGATGACATTGCTAAAAGCAGGCCAACCCATAATAAGCGCGTCGCTCGTCATCGCCGAAGCGCCACGCTAATGACGGCGGTGCCGGTGGGTGGAGCCACAAGTGTGTCACATATAGAATATTATTGTAAACAAGCTCACTTCCTGTCAACGCCTCTCCTGTCGCCAAAGCAACCAGCCAAATGGGAGTCATGCCCTCTTCTTAGTCTGTGAGCGTTGCCATGGCGACCGCTCTGTGTGTGTTTATAAATAGTCCGCTGTCATCAGTGTCGTCTTTCACGAGCAGCTGCCGCGTTATACTTTCATTTTGTCCTGAAAATACTTCAGATTCAAACGTTAAAAGTAAGAATTAAACCAAAAAAAAAGACAAATTTTTACTACTTTTATGGGTGGGACCCTTTTGTATCCCCAGGAATTTTTGTGTTTTTTAAAGTGTCATTGCTCAAAAATAATAATGAATGAAAATCAATGTTTTGATTTATTGACATATTTAAGGTTCCAGTTACTTAACATCAAATATTTGAAATATCTTTTGGGGTAAATATTGTATATTTTGTGTTTTTGCCACAAAAAAAATGTTTATTTGACCAAAAACAGCATAAAACACAAAACAATTGTAATTAACGGATAGATCTGAAGTTGATCTAGAGCAGGGGTGTCAAACTCAAATACAGAGTGGGCCAAAATTTAAAACTGAACAAAGCCGCGGGCCAAGGTTGAACAAATTAACCTTTAACGTACTCGAGCTATTGTCACGTCCGCTTTTCATCCGTTCTAACATCGTTCAGACCCAGTCACAAGTTATGTGCGTCTTCTGTACGCACACACGAGCGAATGCAACGCATACTTCATCAACAGCGATACAGGTTACACTGAGGGTGCCAGTATAAAAAACTTTAACACTGTTAGAAATATACGCCACACTGTGAATCCACACCAAACAAGAATGACAAACACATTTCGGGAGAACATCCGCACCGTAGCACAACATAAACACAACAGAACAAATACCCAGAATCCTTTGCAGCACTAACTCTTCCGGGATGCTACAAAATACACCCTCGCTACCACCAACTACCCCCCCCCCCCCACACACACACACACACACACACACACCTTGTAGGGTCCCGGAAGAGTTAGTGCTGCAAAGGGTTCTGGTTTGGTGTGGATTCACAGTGTGGCGTATATTTCTAACTGTTAAAAGATTTTTATTCGGCTACCCTCAGTGTAACCTGTATCGCTGTTGATGAAGTATGCGTTGCATTCTAATGTGTGTGCGTGCAGAAGCCGCACATGTTATGTGACTGGGCCAGCACTCGCTGGGCTGGCTGGCGTTTGGAAGACTCCCGGGAGGATCGGCGGGCCAGCTTTAGTGTTAATTTGATATCGCCAAATTTGGCCCACGGGCTAGAGTTTGACACCCATGATCTAAAGATTCAAACGTTAAAAATAAGAATTTTTTTAAAAGTATGACTAATTTTTACTACTTTTATGGGTGGGACCCTTTTGGATCCCCAGGAATTTTAGTGTTGTTTTTTAAAGTGTCATTGCTCAAAAATATTAATGAATGAAAATCAATGTTATGATTTATTGACATGTTTAAGATTCCAATGACTTCACATCAAATATTTTAAATATTTTTGGGGGTAAATATTGTTAAATTTGTGTTTATGCCATTAAAAAAAACTTTCTTTGGTTTAAAACATAAAAATTCCAACTTTATTTCAACAGATAAATATGAAATTGACTTAGAGATTTAAGAGTAGAATAAAACAATTAATAAATAAATAATATATGACATGTTTTTTAAATTTTTAGGACTGAGACTCTTTTGGGTCCCCGGGAGCCCTAAAGGTTAAAAATAATGTATATTTTTTATTGGTTTTGAAAAATAAAATGTGTGTGTGTGTAGGCAAGGATAGCGTTCCTGCAAGGAGAGAGAAAAGGTCAGGAGAACCTGAAGAATGACCTGGTCAGAAGAATCAAGATGTTGGAATATGCTCTAAAGCAGGAGAGGTGTGTGTGTTTGTGTGTCTGTGTGTGTTGCTGCTAGCATAGCATTGTGTGTATGTAGCTGCTAGCATAGCGTTGTGTGTATGTGTATGTTGCTGCTAGCATAGCATCGTGTGTGTATGTGGCTGCTAGCATAGCATTGTGTGTGTGTGTGACCCACAGAGCCAAGTACCACAAGTTGAAGTACGGAACCGAGTTGAACCAAGGCGACGTGAAGATGCCCAACTTTGAAGCAGGTGACTATTGCATCACTAAAGCCCCGCCCCCTGGCGGTTGCCTCAGTAACTCAGCTGTCGGTGTGACGCGCAGACGGCAAAGACTCTGAGGTGTCGGCGCTGCCCGCCAACAGCCAGCTGACCTGGAAACAGGGACGACAGCTCCTGCGACAGTAAGAACGCATCATGGCACCCCCTGGTGTCCACAGGAAGTGCTGACCTGCGTGTGTGTGCTCAGGTACCTGCAGGAGGTGGGCTACACGGACACCATCTTGGACGTGCGCACTCAGAGGGTCCGCTCCCTGCTAGGCCTCTCGGCATCCGAGCACAACGGTTCTGTGGAGAACAAGAACCTGCAGCACCTCATCAACGGGATGGAACACCGCCAGGACGGCCAGAGGTGAGAGGTCAGATGTCAGAGGTCACAGGCTGTTATAGTGTGTGTGTACGTGTAGGAGTCCAGGAGACGTGTTGGAGACCATAAACTTCCTGGAGAACGCTGAGGACAGCGACGAGGACGATGACGGCGAGCTGCTGGACGACATCGGCGAGGAGAAGCTCGGCCGAGGGCGGAAGACCACGGTGCGTGTGCACCTGCCTTTTCTCACACACCTCCTCCTCACCCTCCCCATCCTCCCAGGTGGCCAACGAGGGCCTGGCGTCAGAGGACGACGCCGACACGGAGGAGGCGCTGAAGGAGTTTGACTTCCTGGTGACGGCGGAGGACGGGGAAGGGGCGGGCGAGGCCCGCAGCTCTGGAGACGGGACAGAGTGGGGTGAGATGAAAGAGTCCTGGTGGACCAATCAGACGCTAACGCTCCTCCCACGCACAGCTGAGCCGCTGCCGTTCCCTGGCGGCGCGGGCAAGTCCTTCCTGATGGGCGGGGCCGACCACGTCCTGGAAAGCGTGCTGGGCTTGGGCGACCTCGCCGACCTCACCGTGGCCAACGACGATGTGGACTTCAGCTACGACGTGAGTGCGATGCGGGCATCCCACGCCCTCACTACACTAACTTCTCCCCCTTCTCCGTCCAGCTGCCGTCCGGTCAGGAGTCGGCCTTCAGGAAGACCTGGACCCCCAAGTACACGCTGCGAAGTCACTTCGACGGCGTCCGAGCGCTTGCCTTCCATCCCGTAGAGCCGTGCCTGGTCACCGTGTCCGAGGATCACACGCTCAAACTGTGGAACCTCACCAAGACCGTCGCCGCCAAAAAGTACTGTTGTGACTCCGCCTCCTGTGCTTCCATTCGGGCTTTTATTGTGAAATATTTGGCTTCTTTTCTAGAAGTGCCTCGCTGGACGTGGAGCCCGTCTACACGTTCAGAGCTCATGTGTATGTATACACGTCCTACATGGCGCCACCGCCTGCACCCAAACTCTTCTGCCTCTACCTAAACGCTTTCGCCGCTTCAGCCTGCACCTCTGTGCTTCTGCCTCCACCTAAAAGCTTTCACCTGCACATAAGCACTTCCGCCTCCACTTCTGTGCTTTCGCCTCTTCCATCTCCACCTAAACTCTTCCGCCGGCACTTCTGTTTTTCCGCCTCCACCGAAGCGCTTCCGCTGCCACTTCTGTTCTTCCGCCTCCACCTAAGTGTTTCTGCCTCTTCGGTCTGCTCCTATGCGCTTCAGCCTCCACCCAAATGCTTCCGCTGGCACCTCTGTTCTTCAGCCTCCACCTAAATGCTTCCGCTGGCACCTCTGTTCTTCTGCCTCCACCTAAATGCTTCCGCCTGCACCTCTGTGCTTCCGCCTCCTCCTAAACACTTTTGCTGCTTCCACCTCCACCTCTGTGCTTCCGCCTCCACCTAAACGCTTCAGTCTCTTCCGCCGGCACCTCTTTGCTTCCGCCTCTTCCGTTCTCCACCTAAGCGCTTTTGCCTCTTCCGTCTGCACCTATGCGCTTCAGCCGCCACTTAAACCCTTCTGCCTGCACCTAAAAGCTTTCGCTGCTTCCGCCGCCACCTCAATGCTTCTGCCTCTTCCGCCTCCACTTAAACGCTTCCACCTCGTCCGCCTCTACCTATGTGCTTCCGCCTGCATCTAAACCCTTTTGCCGCTTCTGCCTGCACCTCTGTGCTTCCGCCTCCAACTAAACACTTCTGCCTCCACTTAAGCACCTCTTCCACTTCCGCCTCATCCGCCGCCACCTAAATGCTTCCGCCTCTACCGGCACATCTGTGCTTCCGCCTCTTCCTAAGTGCTTTTGCCTCTTCCGTCTACACCTATGCGCTTCAGCCTCCACCTAAACGCTTCTGCCTCTTCCGCCTCTACCTATGTGCTTCTGCCTCCATCTAAACGCTTCCGCCTCCACCTAAATACTTCTGCCTCTTCCACCTCTACTTTCGCCGCTTCTGCCTGCACCTCTGTGCTTCCGCCTCCAACTAAACGCTTCTCCCTCTTCCGCCTCGTCCACCGCCATCTAAACGCTTTCGCCGTTTCCGCCTTCACCTCTGTGCTTCCACCTCCACTTAAAAGCTTCTGCCTCTTCCGCTTCCACCTGAGCGCTTCCGCCGGAACTTCTGTGCTTCAACCTCTTCCGCCTCCACCTAAGCGCTTTTGACTCTTCCGTCTGCACCTATGCGCTTCAGCCTCCACTTAAACACCTCCGCTTCCGCCTCGTCCGCCTCCACCTATGTGCTTCCGCCTGCATCTATACGCTTTTGCCGCTTCCGCCTCCACCTAAATGCTCCCACCTCATCTGCCTCCACCTATGTGTTTCTTCCTGCATCTAAACCCTTTCGCCGCTTCTGCCTGCACTTCTCTGCTTCCGCCTCCAACTAAACGCTTCTTCCTCTTCCGCGGCCACCTAAGCGCTTCCGCCGGCACCGCTGTGCTTCCGCCTGCATTTAAACGCTTCTGCCTGCACCTCTGTGCTTCCACCTCCAACTAAACGCTTCTTCCTCGTCCGCCACCACCTAAATGCTTTCGCCGCTTCTGCCTCCACTTAAACGCTTCTGCCTCTTCCACTTTCACCTCATCCGCCTCCACCTATGTGCTTCCAAACCCTTTCGCCGCTTCTGCCTGCATCTCTGTGCTTCCGCCTCCACTTAAGCGCTTCTTCCTCTTCCGCCTCGTCCGCCACCACCTAAATGCTTTTGCCGCTTCCGCCTCCACTTAAATGCTTCTGCCTCTTCCGCTTCCACCTATGTGCTTCCGCCTGCATCTGAACCCTTTCGCCGCTTCTGCCTGCACCTCTGTGCTTCCGCCTCCAACTAAACGCTTCTGCCTCCACTTAAGCACTTCTTCCTCTTCCACCACCACCTAAATGCTTTCACCACTTCCGCCTCCACCTAAGCGCTTCCGCCGGCACCTGTGATTCCGCCTCTTCCGTCTGTACCTATGCACTTCAGCCTCCACCTAAACGCTTTTGCCGCTTCCGCCTCCACCTAAATGCTTCTGCCGCTTCCACTTAAATGCTTCCGCCTCGTCCGACTCCACCTATGTGCTTCCGCCTGCATCTAAACCCTTTAGCCGCTTCTGCCTTCACCTCTGTGCTTCCGCCTCCACTTAAACGCTTCCTCTTCCACCGCCAAATAAACGCTTTCGCCGTTTCCGCCTTCACCTCTGTGATTCCACCTCGTCCGCCTCCACCTTTGTGCTTCCGCCGGCACCTCTGTGCTTCCTCCTCTTCCGCCTCCACCTAAGCGCTTCCGCCGGCACCTCTGTGCTTCCGTCTCTTCCGCCTCTTCTGTCTGCACCTATTTGCTTCAGCCTCCACTTAAACGCTTATGCCTCTTCCGCCTCCACCTAAACGCTTTCGCCGCTTCCGCCTCCACCTAAATTATTCTGCCTCTTCCGCCTCCACTTAAAAGCTTCCGCCTTTGTGCTTCCGTCTGCACCTATGCGCTTCTGCCTCTTCAGCTCCGTCCGCCTCCACTTATGCGCTTCCGCCTGCATCTAAACGCTTTAGCCGCTGTCACCTGCACCTCTGTGCTTCCGCCTTCACCTAAATGCTTGTGCCTCTTCCGCCTCCACTTAAATGCTTCCGCCTCCACTTAAATGCTTCCGCCTGCATGTTAACAATTTCGCCGCTTCCGCCTGCACATAAGCACTTCCGCCTCTACCTAAACGCTTTCGCCCTTTCTGTCTGCACCTCTGTGCTTCCGCCTCCACCTTAACACTGACGTGTGTCGCCCTCTAGGGGTCCCGTGCTGTCCCTGGCCATGACGTCCAGCGGCGAGCAGTGTTTCAGCGGCGGCCTGGACGCCACCATCCAGCGCTGGAACGTTCCCGGCTCCAACGTGGACCCCTACGACACTTACGGTACTCACATGTGCGGTGCTGCCCCCCTCGGGGGAGGCGACTGACAGGTTTGTCTTTCTCTCCACGGCGCAGATGCCGGTGCGCTGGCCGACTCGTGGGCGGGACATGCGGACGCCGTGTGGGGGTTGGCCTACAGCGGCATCAAGAATCGCCTCCTGTCCTGTTCGGCCGACGGAACTGTCAAATTGTGGAACCCTCAGGAGAAGAACCCCTGCATCAGCACTTTCAACGCCAGCAGAGGTGAGGACGTAGCCCCGCCCACGGGGGGCCGGACACTGACCGTGTGTGTGTGTGCAGAACACGGTATCCCGACATCGGTGGACTTCAACGGCTGTGACCCTGCCCACATGGTGGCGTCCTTTGATGGCGGCGATGTGGTTGTGTACGACCTGGAGACTTCCCAGCATGCACTGGTGCTGAAGGGGCAGGGCGAAGGAAGTAAGGACACACACACACACGTTAGGCTTTACAGTCGGTCACGCCCACATGTCTTCTTCACCTCGGCACCGCCCCCTCCCCAGCCCGGCCCGGCTGCCATCATATCTACAAGGTGGTGAGCCATCCCACGCTGCCTGTCACCATCACGGCCCACGAAGACCGCCACATCAAGTTCTTTGACAACAAGTCAGGTAGGTTTTCCGCCACCGTCCCTGCCGCCATTTTGTCTCGCTCTTCGTTGTGTGTGTGCAGGTAAGGTCATCCACACCATGGTGGCTCACCTGGATGCCGTCACCAGTCTGGCCGTGGACCCAAACGGGATCTACCTGATGTCAGGAAGTAAGTGGGGAAAAAGCTGTGGCCAAGGTCTGCTCATTGCTAACGGGCTGTGTTGCAGGTCACGACTGCTCGCTGCGTCTCTGGAATCTGGACTCCAAGACCTGCGCACAGGAGATCACGGCGCACCGCAAGAAGAGTGAGGAGGCCATCTACGATGTAGCCTTCCACCCCTCTAAGGCGTACATCGCCTCAGCCGGCGCCGACGCCCTCGCCAGAGTCTACGTGTAAGAGCGCCGGACGCGGACTCTGGAAATAGCAGACCCGCTCGACACTAAGCCCCTACCCCCCCCCCACCACCAATTAGCTGTTTGTCTTCGGAACGTCCCAACTCGGGGACTTCCTCGGCGGCGTGTGTCAAACTGAGCTCGCCACGGACGCAAACAAAAGATGGCGGCCAACCAAAGGGACTCGGGACTGTGTCATGTGATCGCCTCAGCGAAGCATTTCGGACCTGCCCATCGCTTCCTGTTCACGAGAACTGGTGAAAGAAAGACAAAAGGGGGAGGAGCCTCACTTGCCAGTGAATCTTTTTATTTATTGTTTTTACAACGAAGGCTGTGGCCTGACAAGCTCCGCCCCCTGGGGGAGGAGCCACGCTGCTTTTTTAATGTCCTTATAAGGAAGTTTCCTTTCACCTTGAGTTTTTAACTGAAGCAGCTGACGTTTACGACGTAACGTGTTACTACTACTTCCTGTCGGTGTCCTGCATGATTACAACAATAAAAGTATTTTTTCTAGTCTTCCAACTCAAGTTTCTACTTTGGATTGGCAGGAAGCGGCGCATCTGCAGCGTCTCTTCCTGTCACAGCAGGTGTTTGGCGGCGAGGGCCGCCTCGACGACCGTGGGACGTCCAGCGCCAAAGAGGGGTCTCTGCGTTGTCAGTGCGGATTTGACGAACAGCGGGGCGTGGCTTCCGTGAAGGGCGCCGCCGCCGTTGTCGCCGACCCTCATGTTGTCGAGGCGGCGGCGCAGGAGGAGCCTTAGCTGTTGGTTGTCTCGCCGCAGTGCCTCTTGGTGATTGGCCAGAGCGTCTCGCAGAAGCAGAGCACTGTTAAGGCGGCGAGTCAGTTGACGCACCTCAGGGAACGTCTGCGGGGACGTAGACGGGTTAATGACGCCCTCGCCATGTTGCGACAGGATGTGAGACGTAACTGTTGCTGTTGGCTGCGCTGGCCACTGGCTGTCACTGCCCCCTGGTGATGTCGATAAAGTGTCTTCCAGCTTGTGACACACCATGGCGGCGTGTAGAACCTTCTCGCCCTGCAGAACAAACATGTCAGAAGTCACACACCATCACGGAAACGAGCCTCGACCCACCTTGCCGATCACCATCAGCAGTTTATTGGCGGCGGTGTCGCTTTGGAGCGCGAGGTCTGCAAGCTGCTTCCTCGCAGCCTGGCGTGCTCCGGCCAGGTGATCCCGAAGCTTGCCGGTTTTTTCATTCAATTCCGCCTTCGCTTCCGCCATGCCGCCTGCCTCGCACGCCGTCGATGTCTCGAAGGAGCCGAGCTTGGTCCGCAGGCTGATGACAGCGCTCTGAGAGGAGACAAGTGGCGTCATAAGTTGTCACATGATGCGTCACGTGACGGGTGGCGACCTGCAGCCGCCGCACTCGCTTCACGTCCACGTCGGTCATGTGGACCAGACGCTGGTTCCTGGACATCAGGCCGAGGGCGGAGCCACACGCTTCCGCCTCTTCCTGCATTTGACGACGCTTCTCTGCCAGCTTCTCAGCGTCTGCGCCACGCAGCGCCGCCACCTGGGGGGAGAAGCCGCAGCAGGTGAGCTGACGGCAAGGGCGCCACCCGGGAATGCACGATGGTATTACCCGGTCCTGCTGGGCGCTCCGCCAAGCCGCCATGCTCTCGCCGTACACCTGACGCACGGCGCGCATCACGTCCTGGTGCTGCGAGTCCAACGAGAACGCTGTGTCCTCCAGATGCACCTGCCGCCACTGCGCCTCTTCCGCCGCGTCGCTCCTGCCGATCAGCAGATTGAGCTCTTTCTAACCCGCAGCCCGCCACCGCTGACTCACCTTTCCACCATGAATCTGGCACTAATGCGCCGCAGACTCCCCTCCCAGCGACGCCGCACGAACGCTAACCGCTCGTCCTGCAGGGTTCGCATGCGCTCCCCGTGCTGCAGGTGGCGGCGGCGCAACTGAGCCGACTGCTGCTCCGCCTGCTGCAGGTCACATGTCAAGCTCTGCCGGACAAACAGGAAACGACACCCTGTCAGTAGTAAAGGCGGCAGCGGCGTCACGTTGGTATAGCTCAGTTGGTAGAGCGGCCGTGCCAGCAACTTGAGGGTTCCAGGTTCGATCCCTGCTTCTGCCATCCTAGTCACTGCCGTTGTGTCCTTGGGCAAGACACTTTACCCACCTGCTCCTAGTGCCACCCACACTGGTTTAAAGGCCTACTGAAATGATTTTTTTTTATTTAAATGGGGATAGCAGATCCATTCTTTGTCTTACTTGATCATTTCGCGATAGTGCTATATTTTTGCTGAAAGGATTTAGTAGAGAACATCGACGATAAAGTTTGCAACTTTTGGTCGCTGATAAAAAAAGCCTTGCCTGTACCGGAAGTAGCGTGACGTCAAAGGTTGAAAGGCTCCTCACATTTCCCCATTGTTTTCAATGCAGCGAGAGCGATTCGGACCGAGAAAGCGACGATTACCCCATTAATTTGAGCGAGGATGAAAGATTCCTGGATGAGGAACGTGAGAGTGAAGGACTAGAGTGCAGTGAAGGTCTAGAGTGCAGTGCAGGACGCATGTTTTTTCGCTCTGACCGTAACTTAGGTACAAGCTGGCTCATTGGATTCCACACTCTCTCCTTTTTCTATTGTGGATCACGGATTTGTATTTTAAACCACCTCGGATACTATATCCTCTTGAAAATGAGAGTCGAGAACGCAAAATGGACATTCACAGTGACTTTTATCTCCACGACAATACATCGGCGAAACACTTTAGCTACGGAGCTAACGTGATAGCATCGGGCTTAACTGCATATAGAAACAAAAGAAATAAGCCCCTGACTGGAAGGATAGACAGACAATCAACAATACTATTAAACCATGGACCTGTAAATACACGGTTAATGCTTTCCAGCCTGGCGAAGGTTAAAAATGCTGTTGCTAACGATGCCATTGAAGCTAACTTAGCAACGGGACCTCACAGAGCTATGCTAAAAACATTAGCTATCCACCTACGCCAGCCAGCCCTCATCTGCTCATCAACACCCGTGCTCACCTGCGTTCCAGCGATCGACGGTGCGACGAAAGACTTCACCCGATCACCGATGCGGTCGGCGGCTAGCGTCGGATAGCGCGTCTGCTATCCACCTCAAAGTCCTCCTGTTTGTGTTGCTGCAGCCAGCCGCAATACACCGATCCCACCTACAACTTTCTTTTTTGCAGTCTTCATTGTTCATTAAACAAATTGCAAAAGATTCACCAACACAGATGTCCAGAATACTGTGGAATTTTGAGATGAAAACAGAACTTTTTGTATTGGATTCAATGGAGTCCGAATACTTCCGTTTCAACGATTGACGTCACGCGCATACGTCATCATACATAGACGTTTTCAACCGGAAGTTTAGCGGGAAATTTAAAATTGCACTTTATAAGTTAACCCGGCCGTATTGGCATGTGTTGCAATGTCATACTTGCCAACCCTCCCGTTTTTAGCGGGAGAATCCCGGTATTCAGCGCCTCTCCCAACAACCTCCCGGCAGAGATTTTCTCCCGACAAACTCCCGGTATTCAGCCGGAGCTGGAGGCCACGCCCCCTCCAGCTCAATGCGGACCTGAGACTGAGTGGGGACAGCCTGTTCTCACGTCCGCTTTCCCACAATATAAACAGCTTGCCTGCCCAATGACGTCATAACATCTAGGGCTTTTAGAGAGTAGAGTGCACAACTGCGCACACAACAAGGAGACGAAGCAGAAGAACAAGGAAATTACAGACATGGCGACGCCGTCGACGAGCAAGATGAAGAAATACGCTTGCAAGTTCCAAAACGAATGGAAACAAGAATTTCAGTTCATCCAGGACAGTTCGAAGGGGAAGGTGTACGTTGCCTGTAAATTTTGTAGAACAGACTTCTCCATTGAACACGGTGGCCGAAATGATATACTCATCATGAACGGAGAAGTTAAACAGGACAATACTGCCATCTAATGGATAGCCACCGGAACACTGAAATTCAAGTATTTCTTTTATTTATATGTAAATAAAATAAATATATATATATATAGCTAGAATTCACTGAAAGTCAAGTATTTCATATATATATGTATATATATATATATATATATATATATATATAATACTCGAGTTGGTGAATTCTAGCTGTAAATAACCACGCTCCCCGCCCCCAACCACCCCCCCGCCCTCGACCAAGCCACCCCCCCACCCCCTGACCCCCACCTCCCGATATTGGAGGTCTCAAGGTTGGCAAGTATGTGCAATGTTAAGACTTCATCATTGATATATAAACTATCAGACTGCGTGGTCGGTAGTAGTGGGTTTCAATAGGCCTTTAAATGTAGCTTAGATTATGGGTTTCACTATGTAAAGCGCTTTGAGTCACTAGAGAAAAAGCGCTATATAAATATAATTCACTTCACTTCACCTTGATGACATCATCCAGGCCGTCCAGCTGCCGCTCAAACGTGCGACGCAGGATGATGACATCACGCCGCAGCTCAGCTGATTTTGTCCGACGCAGGACCACTTGCCAGCCGCGCTCCAGCTTCGCCAGGTTGACGGTCGAGTTCCTCTCCTCGCGCTCGACTTTGTCCTGTGCCGCAAAGACACGCCCACTTGAGTCGCGGTTACGGGCGTGACATCACGGCAACGCTGGCTTCACCTTCAGGAAGAGCGTCAGAAGCTCCTCCCTCTTTCTGCCCGTTTCCTGCGGGTCCTTCACTCGCCCACGTTGCTGCTGAAGCTCCTCCTTCTCCTCTGAGGCTCCGCCTCCTCTCTTCACCTTCCTCGGCATCCTCGCTCTGATGGACATTGATTGATTGATTGAAACTTTTATTAGTAGATTGCACAGTACAGTACATATTCCGTAAAATTGACCACTAAATGGTAACACCCGAATAAGTTTTTCAACTTGTTTAAGTCGGGGTCCACGTTAATCAATTCATGGTACAAATATATACTATCAGCATAATTCAGTCATCACACAAGTTAATCATCAGAGTATATACATTGAATTATTTACATTATTTACAATCCGGGGGGTGGGATTTGGAGGGGGTTAGGGGGGGGCGGGGGGGGGGTTAGGTTGGGTTGCTATCAGCACTTCAGTCATCAACAATTATATATCATCTGAGAAATTGACATTGTAACAGTGTAGGTCTGACTTCGTATGATATGTACAGCGAGTGGTGAACATAGTGAGCTGAGAAAGCATAAGAACAAGTATATACATTTGATTATTTACAATCCGGGGAGGTGGGAGGAGGGGGTTAGGCTAGACACTTGATTAGGTACACAGATTAATAATTTCTACATATAAAAATGTATACACACTAATAGATACATCGATTATATCGATCGACGCAAATTGTTCCAAAGTGGAGGGGAAAAGGTGATTACCTGCGCATCAGACACGACGTACACGCGCTTTTTTGCAAGGCTACCACGGTTTGCGCGGCGTTTCCACAGAGACGGCTGCCGAGCACTTCCGCCATTTCGGTATTACCTTCATTGTCGTCCCCTAAATCAGCATCCTGGGTCTATAAAAATATTTTCCTTTTTGACACTAAAACATTCATTTATAAAGACTTGGTGGTTAAAAGTTCATACAAAAAAATATAACGAAAAAGTTTGTTGCAAAATTTAGATTTTAACCGAACATTTTCATGACAAAATAATCCATTTTATGAAGTAACTTTTTTTTCAAACAGTTTTTCATCTTCGTTACGGAGTTGAGAAATTATCTAGTAATATTTTACAAGTAGTTTACCTGTTGGGAAAAAAAAGTGTGCTTTTTTGTCCGCTTTGCGTCATTGTTCCTAGTAGGACTCTTTTCAGCGACGGACTCAACAGACACGACACAGAAATGTGGACTTCATCACAAAATGTACGTAAATATAAAAACATATTGGTAATACGTAGATATATTGTATTTATATGTATTGCTTTATAACTTGTGTGTAGTAACTTCTGACGTACTTTTATAATGCGTGTGGATTTAAGTTTCGTTAATCGACTCAATAACGATTCAATGACTACATTTGACCAGCAGAGGACGACAGCGCTGCGCCTCAGGTTTACGTGTGTTGATTCGGTCAGGTTTATTTGCATTGATAGTGTTTTCATTTCACTCATTTATTTGCTTTTTGTATTATCTGTGTCCGTTTACATTTGTCATGTTTATTTCGTGTTTACACTTTCAGTCTTACAGGTGGAAAAAACTAAATTTTAAAAAGCGAGGAAAATAAAATAAAACTTCTGGTGCTCCTTTTCTACGGAGATGCATTTATGCAACCAAATAAAAAATTCTAATGAAAAAAAAAAGTTTTTTTCTTTGCTCATTTTTTTTGGGTTGCACAACAATCATGTAATATAATTTCATTAATTTATTTTATAATTAGTTAATTAGCATGTATGTTTGTGTGAAGAATCACATGTAAAATGTCAATAGTGGCCTTCATATTACATTGTACTTATTATTAGCCCCTTGTGGCTCTAAAAAAAAAAAATCCCTGGGCTTTTTCTCCTCACATTGTGACCTTTTCTCCATTTTGCTGTTTTTCTTTGCTTCATTTCATTTTTACAATGTGTCGCAGTTAACAAAGAAAACGAAACAAAAAAGATGCCTTTAGCACTTTTGAGTGCAAATCCAACTTTTCTCTTTGGCTTCCTGTCTTGCCACAAATGAGGCTCATCAAAGAAAAAGGCAGTGTCATTGCGGCTGGAACCAATGGCTGTTATTTATTGCAAATTTTGCGTCAAAGTAATTATGTCAATACTATTAACGAACAAAAACACAAAGGTTTGTCTAAGTTTCTTCATTCTTTTTATTAGCCTATTTCCTTACAATTTACGTTATGACGTCAGCAATCCCTTCCCATAAACAAACAAATCAAAATCATTATCAATAATCAAATTTTCAAAGAAGAAAAACAATATATTTTATTTTGTTCAAAACGGTGCAGCTTGATAGCAAATTGTGTGCAGGGATGATGTATATCCAACAAAGGGCGGCATAGTTTCCTTGTATAAAACACAGTTGTGTATCTCCATATACAGGATTTATATCCATGTGCTGCACATGCACATATTTATAGTCTCACATAACTAGAAATGGTTAATAGTATTATTCTGTTACCAGGAATATTTCTAAAAAGCTGATTTTGTTCGAATGAAACCTGATTTTCTGATTTTAAATAGTCAAAACTTGCCTTTTATTGGACAAATTTATTTTGAATTTCTTTATATGAAATACTGGGTATGTGGGCTTGTATTAAGCCTTAGGGAGTAGAACGCCCCTGCCTTACATAGTTCCGGGTCACCCTTGGGCAAGGTGTAGCACCCGAATGCCCCCCCCATCAGGGTTACGATACCCCCCATGAACTACACTAAAAGAGGATGCGTTACCCGGCTCCTCCGGAGCTAGGCCCGGAGGTAGGGCTCGTCAGCGAGCGCCTGGTGGCCGGGCTAGCCACGGAGCCCGGCCGGGCACAGCCCGAAGAAGCTACGTGGACACACCATCTTCTACGCCACGTGGGCCCACCACCCGCGGTCGGAACCAGTGGGGTCGGGTGCGCTGCCAAGTGGATGGCAGTGAAAGTGGAGGCTCCAGACGGACCAATTCAGGGCAGCAGAGGCTGACTTTCGGGACGTGGAACGTCTCTATGCTGGTGGGGAAGGAGCCTGAGCTGGTGCGGGAGGTGGAGCGCTACCGGTTGGATCTGGTGGGGCTTACCTCTACGCATAGCAAGGGCTCTGAAACCACACTCCTGGACAAGGGATGGACCTTGTTCACTTCTGGAGTTGCTCAGGGTGTGAGGGCACAGGCGGGTGTGGGGATACTCGCGAGTCCCCGGCCTAGTGCCTGTACGTTGGAGTTCACCCCGGTGGACAAGAGGGTCGCCTCCCTTCGCCTTAGGGTTGGAGGGGGAAAAACTCTGACTGTTGTTTTTGCGTACGCACCAAACAAGAGTTCAGAGTATTCTTGGATACCTTGCATGGGGTCCTGTATGGGGCGCCGGCAGGGGACTTCAACGCGCACGTGGGCAATGACAGTGATACTTGGACTGGCGTGATTGGGAGGAACGGTCTCCCTGATCTGAACCTGAGTGGTGGATTGTTATTGGACTTCCGTGCTAGTCACGGACTTGCGATAACAAACACCATGTTCAAGCATAAGGATGCTCATAGGTGTACCTGGTACCAGAGCACCCTAGGCCAAAGATCAATGATCGATTTTGTAATCGTATCAGCTGATCTGAGGCCGTATGTTTTGGACACTCGGGTGAAGAGAGGGGCTGAACTGTCAACTGATCACCATCTGGTGGTGAGTTGGGTTAGATGGCGGGGGAAACCTCTGGACAGACCTGGCAAACCCAAGCGTGTAGTGCGGGTGAACTGGGAACGTTTGGAGGAGTCCTCTGTCCGGAAGGACTTCAACTCCCACCTCCGGCGGGACTTCTCTGCCATCCCTGTGGAGGTTGGGGACATTGAACAGGAATGGGCAATGTTCAAAGCCTCTATTGCTAAAGCTGCAGCTGCGAGCTGTGGCCAGAAGGTCTTAGGTGCCTCAAGGGGCGGTAACCCTCGAACACCCTGGTGGACAGTGGTGGTCAGGGAAGCCGTCCGACTGAAGAAGGAGTACTACCGGGGTATGTTATCCCAGGGGACTCCGGAGGCAGTTGCAAGGTACCGACGGGCCCGAAGGGCAGCGGCCGTGGCTGTGGACGAGGCTAAGCAGAGGGTGTGGGAGCAGTTCGGGGAATCCATGGAGAAGGACTATCGGGCGGCTCCAAAGCTGTTCTGGAAGACCATACGGCACCTCAGGAGGGGGAAGCAGGGAACCATCCAAGCTGTGTACGGCAAGGATGGGACTTTGCTGACTTCAAGTGAGGAAGTTGTAGGGCGTTGGAAAGAGCACTTTGAGGAACTCCTGAACCCAAATACATCAGACACACCCTCCCTGATAGGAGCAGGGCCTGAGGATGATGGGGGATCGACGTCGATCTCTCGGAGTGAAGTCACTGAGGTAGTTAGACAACTCCACAGTGGCAAAGCTCCGGGGGTTGACGAGATCCGTCTAGAAATGCTGAAGGCTCTGGGTGTTGATGGGCTGTCTTGGTTGATACGCCTTTTCAACATTGCGTGGAAGTCTGGGACAGTGCCTAGGGAGTGGCAGACTGGGGTGGTGGTTCCCCTTTTCAAAAAGGGGGACCAGAGGGTGTGTGCTAATTACAGGGGTATCACACTACTCAGCCTCCCTGGGAAAGTTTACGCCAAGGTACTGGAAAGGAGAGTCCGGCCGATAGTCGAACCTCAGATTCAAGAGGAGCAATGTGGATTCCGTCCTGGTCGTGGAACAACTGACCAACTCTTTACGCTTGCGGGTATCCCGGAGAGGGCCTGGGAGTATGCCTATCCAGTCTACATGTGTTTTGTGGATTTGGAGAAGGCGTATGACCGGGTCCCCCAGGAGATCTTGTGGGAGGTGCTGAGGGAGTACGGAGTGAGGGGAACCCTGCTGAGGGCCATCCAATCTCTGTACAACCAAAGCGAGAGTTGTGTCCGGGTGCTTGGATGTAAGTCGGATCCGTTTCCAGTGGGGGTTGGTCTCCGCCAGGGCTGCGCTCTGTCACCTATCCTGTTTGTGATTTTCATGGACGGGATTTCTAGGCGGAGTCGTGGCCATGGCGGAGAGGGTATACGTCTCGGGGGGCTAAAGGTTGTGTCACTGCTGTTTGCAGATGATGTGGTCCTGATGGCACCTTCGGTTCGTGACCTTCAGCTCTCACTGGATCGGTTCGCAGCCGAGTGTTCAGCGGCTGGAATGAGGATCAGCATCTCCAAATCTGAGGCCATGGTTCTCAGCAGGAAACCGATGGTTTGTACAGTCCGGGTAGGGGACAGGACTCTGTCCCAGGTGGAGGAGTTTAAGTATCTGGGGGTATTGTTCACGAGTGAGGGAAAGATGGAGAAGGAAATCAGCCGGAGAATCGGAGCAGCTGGGGCAGTATTGCAGTCTCTCTGCCGCACTGTTGTGACGAAACAAGAGCTGAGCCAGAAGGCAAAGCTCTCGGTCTACCGAGTTATCTACATTCCTACTCTCACCTATGGTCATGAAGTGTGGGTCATGACCGAAAGAATAAGATCGCGGATACAAGCGGCCGAAATTAGTTTCCTCAGAAGGGTGGCTGGCATCTCCCTTAGAGATAGGGTGAGAAGTTCAGTCACCCGAGCGAGACTCGGAGTAGAGCCGCTGCTCCTTCGCTTGGAAAGGAGCCAGCTTAGGTGGTTCGGGCATCTCGTGCGGATGCCTCACGAGCGTCTCCCTAGGGAGGTCCTCGTTGCACGTCCCACTGGGAGGAGGCCCCGCGGCAGGCCAAGGACCAGATGGGGGGATTACATCTCCTCTCTGGCCTGGGAACGCTTCGGGATTCCCCAGGAGGAAGTCGCAAATGTTGCTCTGGAGAGGGAAGTCTGGGGGTCTCTGCTGGAGCTGTTGTCCCCGCGACCCGATTCCGGATAAGCGGTTGAAGATGGATGGATGGATATATGAAATACAATATAAATAAATTCAAAATACATTTGTCCAATGAAACAGATCCATTTGTACATAGTTTTTTTTAGAATTATAAATAAAAGCTGATTTATTTTTTCAATTGAACAATTAAACATCAAAATATCAATAACACTTAAAAACTTTTTTTTTTTTTTTTTTAACATTTTTTAATTTCTTTTTAACTAAAAAAGTGACCACAAAAAATCAATACAAGTGTCTTTATTATTTATTTTTAAATGAACGACTGAACAATAATCAATAAAATGTTATTTTTTATTTTATAGAACACAAAAAATTCACTAAACGTTTTTTGTTGATCAATTGAACACACAAATATCAATAAAAGTTTAAGTATCATATTTTTTATTTGTCTTAATTGTACAAAAAACTAAATATTTTTAATTTTTTTCTGTTTTTATTTTCTTTTTTCAATTAATTTACTTTTAATTGAACAAAAAATATCAATACTTTTTTAATACAACAATTTAACACAAAAATATGGATACAAGTTTTTCATTAAAGGCCTACTGAAACCCACTACTACCGACCACGCAGTCTGATAGTTTATATATCAATGATGAAATCTTAACATTATAACACATGCCAATACGGCCGGGTTAACTTATAAAGTGACGTTTTAAATTTGCCGCTAAACTTCCGGTTCGAAACGCCTCTGAGGATGACGTATGCGCGTGACGTAGACCGGCGAACACGGGTATGCCTTCCACATTGAAGCCAATACGAAAAAGCTCTGTTTTCATTTCATAATTCCACAGTATTCTGGACATCTGTGTTCGTGAATCTGTTGCAATCATGTTCATTGCATTATGGAGAAGGAAGCTGAGCAAGCAAAGAAGAAAGTTGTCGGTGCGAAATGGACGTATTTTTCGAACGTAGTCAGCAACAACAGTACACAGCCGGCGCTTCTTTGTTTACATTCCCGGAAGATGCAGTCAAGATGGAAGAACTCGGATAACAGAGACTCTAACCAGGAGGACTTTTGACTTCGATACACAGACGCCTGTAGAGAACTGGGACAACACAGACTCTTACCAGGATTACTTTGATTTGGATGACAAAGACGCAGACATGCTACTGTGAGTATGCAGCTTTGGCTTCTAAACATTTGATCGCTTGACCGTATGTGCGCAACTTTTTTTTGCGTATGTACGTAACTTTTTAAAATTATATAAGCTTTATGAACCTTGGGTTAGGTGAACGGTCTTTCGGGCTGAGTGATTGTGTGTGTTGATCGGGTGTTTGAATTGTATTGGCGTGTTCTATGGAGCTAGCAGCTAGCAGAGGAGCTAGGAGCTAGCGTAACAAACACGCAGGTGTTTTTATGCAGGATTAATTTGTGGCATATTAAATATAAGCCTGGTTGTGTTGTGGCTAATAGAGTATATATATGTCTTGTGTTTATTTACTGTTGTAGTCATTCCCAGCTGAATATCAGGTACCGTGAGTATGCAGCCTTGGCTGCTAAACATTTGACAGCTTGACCGTATGTGCGCGTCACGTACGTAACTTTTTAAAAATATATAAGCTTTATGAACCTTGGGTTAGGTGAACGGTCTTTTGGGCTGAGTGATTGTGTGTGTTGATCAGGTGTTTGAATTGTATTGGCGTGTTCTATGGAGCTAGGAGCTAGCAGAGGAGCTAGGAGCTAGCGTAACAAACACGCAGGTGTTTTTATGCAGGATTAATTTGTGGCATATTAAATATAAGCCTGGTTGTGTTGTGGCTAATAGAGTATATATATGTCTTGTGTTTATTTACTGTTGTAGTCATTCCCAGCTGAATATCAGGTCACCCCCGGCTCTCACAGCATCTTCCCTATCTGAATAGCTTCAACTCCCCACTAGTCCTTCACTTGCACTTTACTCATCCACAAATCTTTCATCCTCGCTCAAATTAATGGGGAAATTGTCGCTTTCTCGGTCCGAATCTCTCTCACTTCATGCGGCCATCATTGTAAACAATAGGGAACTTTGCGTATATGTTCAACTGACTACGTCACGCTACTTCCGGTAGGGGCAAGCCTTTTTTTAATCAGATACCAAAAGTTGCAATCTTTATCGTCGTTGTTCTATACTAAATCCTTTCAGCAAAAATATGGCAATATCGCGAAATGATCAAGTATGACACATAGAATAGATCTGCTATCCCCGTTTAAATAAAAAAAATTCATTTCAGTAGGCCTTTAATAAATATACTTTTAATTTAACACAAAAATATACGTTTTTTAATTATTTTTTATTTATTGAACAATTGATCCCAAAAACGTCAATAAAAGTTTTTTTCTATAATTTTTCTATTTTTATTTTTGAATTGATTATTTAATACTTTCAATTGAACAATTGTACACAACGATAGACTGTTTTTAAATGATTTTCTTTAACGAAGTTGAACACGCATCTTGTAGTCATTTAGTGACGTCATAGCGTTCCGTGTGACGGCCAGCCAATCGCTGCATTGTCTGACTGTTAAGCCCCGCCCATTGAATCATTCTATGCGGTGCGTCGAAAACCAAACCGCGACATTTTGCAAACCTTTCCAAGTAAAGCTTGGCACGGCCACCGTCGTCACAGCTCCAACACTTTAGAGCAAAGAAACGTTTGTCGTCATTTGACGTCATCTAACGGGACCAGACATTACAACGCGGATATTTCCCAGCTTTGTTGCGGTCCGTGAAGTCAACGAAAACTTGGTCAACAAGCCCGCGGTGATCCCGCACAGTCGCTTCGTGTCGCAGATTGTCCTTTTAACACTCGACCAGAACCGGGACCAAGACCGGGACCACGTAAACAAGCTCTACTTTCTTTCAGCGCGAAAAGGTGCGCCCGGTACCGGAAGTTTCTGTTGGGCCGGACCGGAAAAAGGCACATAAAGACAACTCTTTGGTCTCCACGCGGCCGCGGCGTTCGCGCGCCCTAACAAAAGAGATCCCGCGCGACCCGAGGCCGATAGAAAATCCGCTTCGAAAGTCCACTTCCTCGTGTGTTTGTGCTGACTTTTGTTGTTCCGAGCGATGCCGCTCCTCCACAGGAGAACTTTCATCCGACAGGAACCTCCGGCCGACCTGAGCCCGGACGAGGAGGTTTTTCTCTGCCGCACCACGCACGAAGTCTTCCGCAGCTACGAGTACGTCAAGTAGTTCTCACCTGGATCACGTGACCCTGCAACTTCCACACAACTCTGTGTAACAGGTGTTAGCTAAAGTAGCTTTAGCTGTGGTTGTTAGCTTCAATGCTAACAGGCTAAACTTCATTGATTGTGTAACAGGTGTTAGCTAAGCTAGCTTTAGCTGTGGTTGTTAGCTTCAATGCTAACAGGCTAAACTTTATTGATTGTGTAACAGGTGTTAGCTAAGCTAGCTTTAGCTGTGGTTGTTAGCTTCTATGCTAACAGGCTAAACTTCAGTAATTATGTAACAGGTGTTAGCTAAGATAGCTTTAGCTGCCGTTGTTAGCTTCTATGCTAACAGGCTAAACTTCAATGATTGTTTGTGTAACAGGTGCTGGCTAAGCTAGCTTTAGCTGTCGTTGTCAACTTCTATGCTAACAGGCTAAACTTGATTGATTGCGCAATGAATCCAAGATGGAGACTACCTAGTCTTCCTAGCCTCGCCCCCTCACCTGTGCTGTGCCCGCAGTGAGTTCTTCGAGAGGACCATCCTGTGCAACAGTCTGGTGTGGAGCTGCGCCCTAACGGGCCGGGCGGGGCTTACCTACCTGGAGGCGGTGGAGAGTGAGCGGCGAGCCAAGCAGAGCCTGCGCAACTTTCCGCCGGCGTTGATGGCGCCGCTGCTGCATCTGGCGGCGCTAGGCCGGCGCTGCCGGCTGAGCGAGCTCTGCGAGGACGTCCTGGCTTTCGTCAAGGAGCGCTTCTTCGTGGGGGAGACGGTGGACGTGGGCAGACACGACAGCGACAGGTAGCGTCCGCTCATGACCTCTGAATATGCAAATTATGACTAATTATGCGCGCCTCAGGCACGCGTGTGAGATCCTTCAGGTGCTGCCGCCACATCCCGCCAACGGCCGCGGGGAGTCCGCCCAAGTGGGCGGCGCCATCGTCATCAGCGACAGTGACGAGGAGGGCGACGCCTTCCAGGGAGTCGCGGCACATGTGAGCAGGAAGACGCCACTGAGTCCGTCGGCGTTCAAGTACGAGGTCAGGCCCATCAAGGACGCAGGTGCTGCGCCCTTCGCCGTCCGAGCCGATCAGATCAGGTGACACCCACGTGTGATTGGAGGACAGGTGGTGTGGGCGGGGCTTAACGCCAGGTGTGTTCAGTCGCAGAAAGAAGGTGATGTCACGAGAGAGACTGAAGCTGCTCTTCAAGCAACACTGTGAGCCTGCCAACGGAACCATCCGCATCAAGGTGAGAGCTCCGCCTCCTTGCGCCGCCTCCTCTGATGTCACTTCCTGTGCGGCAGACATCCAGCGTGGTCAAGTACCGACTGGCCGAGCATGACTTCTCACACTTCTTCCCCGACGAGCCGCCGCGCTTTCCCTGCAGTCCTGGTGCCAAGGTGCAGGGGCGGGGCTTACCTGCACAGGTGAGAGAAGCTTCCTGGTCACCTGTGTGTGTGTGTAGTGATTGTGTAATGTTGATGCTGTGTGTGTAGTAGGGGTGTAACGGTACACAAAAGTTTCGGTTCGGTACATACCTCGGTTTAGAGGTCACGGTTCGGTTCATTTTCGGTACAGTAAGAAAACAACAAAATATAAATATTTTGGTTATTTATTTACCAAATTTGTAAACAATGGCATACCATACATATACACACATGGTCCATTGCCAGGGTTAATGTGGTCAACATATAAAATAAAAACTAAATAAGATAAGGCTCAGAATGGTTTCATAACAAAAGTTTTCTACATATTAAGTGCTTTTTTTGATTGATTGATTGAGACTTTTATTAGTAGATTGCACATAGGGCTGGGCGATATGGCCTTTTTTTAATATCTTAATATTTTTAGGCCATATTGCGATACACGATATATATCTCGACGTTTTGCCTTAGCCTTGAATTAACACTTGATACAATTGATACACATACCAGTGTTTCCCATAAACTGCCAAGATACCTGTGGCGGTGGGGGCGTGGCTATGGGCGTGGTCACCATGATATCGAGTAATTTGCATAATTTACTACAATGATATGATTTTCTCTAAAAAGGCTCAAAAAATGGATACTTACTAATTAATAACAGTTTTGATTTAAACATCCATCCATCCATCCATTTGACATTATGAATACACAAAAGATAACTACTACAGTATCAAATTAGTATTAGTATCTGAAGCACCGTCTCCATGTGTGTTTATCGACAACAGAGTTATAACCTGGACACGTTAGCTCGTCGGTATGGTAACAGATGACTGTTACTGCGTGCGTCTGCCCCGGCCCCCGAGTCAAACAGCGGCGGTGTTAATGAAGCAGCGTCAGGCTGCTCACCGTCAGTGAAACGCTCGGTGAAATCGCGGATTAACGTTAAATATATGACGAGCCGCGAGCGATGCAGCTATAACCTATCTCACCTGGTAGAGCACCCGCTGCGGCAACCCAGTTCGATCCCACCTGACAGTCTCTTTGCTCCGCGTCAATCCCCCCTCCCCCCGTCTCTCTCCAGCTGTCCTTTCAAAATAAATGCATTCAAATCCCGAAAATAAAAATTAAGAAAATCCGAGTCGTGGCAGACGTAATTCTTTCGTGGCGGGCTGCCACAAATAAATGAATGTGTGGGAAACACTGCATACTGTATACAGTGCTGAATTTTCCCCAGGGATCAATAAAGTACTTTCTATTCTATTCATAATCACAGCAGTATGATGATTCTATGTGTCTACATTAAAACATTCTTGTTCATACTGCATTAATATATGCTACTTTTAAACTTTCAGGCAGAGAAGGAAATCACAACTGAGTCAATTTACCAAAACTGTATTTATTGAACTCTTAAGCAGTGGCACAAACATTCATGTCATTTCCAATAGCGAAAGTGCAAGATTGTCAGAGACATTTTAAAACAAGCTAATTGTGCACTTTTGTGCATGATGTCACTAAGATGACTTATCAAAACAACACTAAATTAAAGTGCACTTTTTGTACAGAACGCCACTACAAAAGTTTAAAAACATGATGTCACACAAGATATTTCAATAAGTGTCAAATAAAATTGAGCTGCATAATAGGAAATCAAATAGTGTACGTCCTTCGCTATGTGGTAGGTTCCTGCGGACATTATCTCCTTATGTCATGGACCCTTTTTTTCATACGGTGTTGATCTGGAAATGTTTGCCTCGGCATTTTGATGGTGTGGGCGTGTGGCACCGAACGGAGATGTTGACATGCAGAGTTTCAAGCACTCTTGATTCTCTAGCGGGTGACTTTTCAAATGATGCTACATATTAGCAGTAATGCTACTTTTTGTAGAAACGCTTTTGCCCCACACTTGACAAATTACGGTTGTCTGTTTGACATATTCCCACTTGAAGCCAAACCACCGCCAGACGATGGACCCCCTGCTGTTTTTCTTGGGAATTAATTCTTCCCTCATTTGTTACCAGATTCGCACCTTCTTTCTCTTGTATTACCAGTCGCACCACAGCTAACTTTAGCCATGCTGCAACCTCTCTGCTGCGCGAGGGCGTACACGTATGTGACGTGTGTAAGAATGTGCGCTTGCTGTCTGAGAAGGAGACACAAGAAAGAGTGGGAAGAGCCTGTCGTGTAATGCCAGCAGCTAAAAGCAACTGCGTGAGAACGTATACTCCGATATCACGATATAGTCAATTTCTATATTGCACAGAGACAAACCCGCGATATATCGCGTATATCGATATATCGCCCAGCCCTAATTGCACAGTACTGTACATATTCCGTACAATTGACCACTAAATGGTAACACCCCAATACGTTTTTCAACTTGTTGAAGTCAGGGTCCATGTTAATCAACATTAAACTGCCTCAAGTTGTTGCTCAGATTAAATACAATTACAAAACTTTTCTTCTACATATAAAAAGTGCAACATTAAACCGTTTCAAGTCAACTCATCCTCAGATTAACTTTTCTTTTCCCCCCAGCCTGGCTAACTTGGCAGTAAGAGGTGGGAGCTGTTTGCTTGTCTTTATCTTTGTTGAAGCGATGTTCACTAGGGGGTGGTGACGCTTCAAATGGGTTAGCATGTTTGACGTATTGGCAGAAGCATGCCTTACCGCTGCTGAACAATGTCGGCAAACCTCCGTCCTCCGCACCGCGCAGCCGAAATGTTCCCAAACGGGAGATCTTAACGAGGCAGGAGGGTCTTCCAGCTCTGGCTTTTATATGTTGTCCTAGCCCGGTCATTGCTAGCATGCCGTGTGTTGTGCCTCAGTGTGCATTGTTTACACAAAGTGCGGTACGCTACTTAATATGTCCGTGTGGAAACTCGTTCGGTACACCTCCGTACCGAACCGGAACCCCCGTACCGAAACGGTTCAATACAAATACACGTACCGTTACACCCCTAGTGTGTAGTGATTGTGTATTGTTGATGCTGTGTGTCTGTGGTGATTGTGTAATGTTGATGTTGTGTGTGTGTGTGTAGTGATTGTGTAATGTTGATGCAGTGTGTAGTGATTGTGTAGTGTTGATGCAGTGTGTAATGATTGTGTAATGTTGATGCAGTGTGTAGTGATTGTGTAGTGTTGATGCAGTGTGTAGTGATTGTGTAATGTTGATGCAGTGTGTAGTGATTGTGTATTGTTGATGATGTGTGTAGTGATTGTGTAATGTTGATGATGTGTGTAGTGATTGTGTATTGTTGATGTGTGTAGTGATTGTGTAATGTTGATACTGTGTGTTTGTGTGTGTGTGTAGTGATTGTGTAATGTAAATAGTGTAGTGATTGTGTATTGTTGATGCTGTGTGTAGGGATTGTGTATTGTTGATACTGTGTGTGTGTAGTGATTTTGTAATGTTGATGCTGAGTTTAATGTTGATGCTGAGTGTATGTGTGAAGTGATTGTGTAATATTGATGAATTATGTAATGTTGATGGTGTGTGTGTGTGTGTGTGTAATGTTGATGACATATTTAGTGATTGTGTAATGTTGATGACATGTGTAGTGATTGTGTAATGTTGATGCTGTGTGTGTAGTAATTGTTTAATGTTGATGTGTGTAGTGATTGTGTGAAAGTTGATGCTGTGTGTGTGTGTGTGTATTGATTGTGTAATGTTGATGCTGTGTGTGTATTGATTGTGAAATGTTGTATCTGTGTGTAGTGATTGTGTAAAGTTGATACAGTGTGTGTGTAGTGATTGTGTAATGTTGATACAGTGTGTGTGTTTGTAGTGATAGCGTAATGTTGATGCTGTGTGTGTTGGGATTGTGTAATGTTGATGGTGTGTGTAGTGAATTTGTAATGTCGATAATGTGTGTGTGTAGTGATTGTTTAATGTTCATGTGTGCAGTGATAGTGTAATGTTGATGCTGTGCAGTGTTTCCCCCAGAAAATTTGTTAGTTAAGGTGGTGTCTCTCCAGGGGGAAGGGGATGGGTGCGTGTAAGGAACAGTGTAACTCGGCCTGTCGCCATCACGTCTCCATCTCATCGATGCCACCGCAGCCTGGGGGGCTATATAGACTACAAACTGCGGTGAAGTAGGCCGGCTTCGTCGCGTGAGGAAGCCTACAATTTTTGGTTGTGTTTTCTGCTCCATATGCTGAATGGCGATATACTATATATATCTCGATATTTTTTCCGTAAATTAAAAACAATACACAAAATAGTCCTAGTTACCTGAGATACTAAGTATGTCATTATTATCATGACTTAGTAAGTCAATATTTTGACTTACTAATTTACTAAGTCAAAGTAATGACAAAATAATGACTTACCGTATTTTCCGCACCATAAGCCGCCCCGTGTTATTAGCCGCACTTTCAATGAATGGCATATTTCAAAACTTTGTTTACCTATTAGCCGCCCCGTGTTATTAGCCGCACCTACGCTGCGCTAAAGGGAATGTCAAAAAGACAGTCAGATAGGTCAGTCAAACTTTAATAATATATTACAAACCAGCGTTCTTACAACTCTGTTCACTCCCAAAATGTAATGTGCAATCACAAAAATAGTAACACTCAAAATAGTGCAGAGCAATAGCAACATCAATAACTCAACGTTGCTCGAACGTTAATGTCACACAACACACAAAATAAACATTTAAAGCTCAGGTTCTGAAGTTATTACTCATCCACAAATCCCTCGAATTCTTCTTCTTCTTCGGTGTGCTTCACTTGTTTTTTGACACCATCTGTGATGTGGACGCGCATGCAGTCGTAGATCAACAGGGACGGAGCTGCGTGAAAAAAGTCACCCGGTCTCTTCGCTCATCTTTTCTTCATCCATCCATCCCTTCGAGTTAGCTTTTATGATGACGCCGGCTGGAAAGTTCTCTTTTGGCAAGGTCTTCCTTTTGAATATCACCATGGGTGGAAGTTTCTGGCCGTTAGCATGGCAAGCTAACGGATATTCACCGTACGTGCTCCCGTTGTATCCACAGTGCGGTTCACATGAATATCAAAAGTCAGTGGAACCTTGTACGCATGTCTCTTAGTAGGAGCCATTTTGTGGTCTTTACAGAAACACACAAATTAAATTAAACGTAATATCCGCACGCTTCTTCTTCTACGGGGGCGGGTGCTCACCTTGGCGGTTGCTTACAGTAGAAGAAGAAGCGCTTCCTCTTCTATGGGGGTGGTTGCTTACCGTAGAAGAAGAAGCGCTTCCTCTTCTACAGGGAAAAAAGATGGCGGCTGTTTACCGAAGTTGCGAGACCTAAACTTTATGAAAATAAATATTAATATTAATCCATATATAAAGCGCACCGGGTTATAAGCCGCACTGTCAGCTTTTGAGAAAATTTGTGGTTTTTAGGTGCGGCTTATGGTGCGGAAAATACGGTACTAAGTCAAAATAATGACTCAAGTCAAATTAATGAATTACCGGTACTGTAAGTATGCGTTTGCAATAAGCGTTTGAAAAAAAGAGTTAAAAGTGGGGCTACATGCTGACATATGCTCAACTCATCATGCTTAATTTATTACAGCATTTGGGAAGCCTGTAGTCGATTTTTATTATGGAAATGTTTTATTTTTATCAACATGTGATAGCAGGAACCATGCCATTCAAAACTAGGCTGCTACATTACTAATGATTAATGTAACTATAGCTGACAAAATAGTACAATAGCAATAGGAGAGACTATTCATCCCTGAACACTATGGAGTTCATTTGGCTTTATGATGCAGTTACATTATTATATCAACTATCAGAGACAGCTTCAGGAAACTCTTCATTTAACATAATGTCCTTTTTTGCTGCTTCAACACAGCTCAATCAACACAGAAAAAGGTAAAGTGAAATAACTTAGTTGTTAACTGTAGGTCAATAATGCTTGTCTTTCTCTCAGACACACACACGCATGCACGCACACACACCGCACAGTGAGCTAACGTTACGCTAAAAGCTAATTAGCCGTCACCTCAAGGAATGCGAGCGAGCTGAGCTGCCGCTTATGTTTATAGAACGTCAACGGGCTCATAGTGATGTTACTAGTAGTTGACTGGGAGAGTTTGCTGCATTATGCTCACCTGCTAAACACCTTTCTACTCACCCCACCGTCTCTCCTCTCTGCCTGTGCTGTGAGCACTGAATCCATGCGCTCTGAATACGCACTGCTGATTGGCTGTTACATGCGCTCTGAATACGCACTGCTGATTGGCTGTTACATGCGCTCTGAATACGCACTGCTGATTGGCTGTTACATGAGTTCTGAATATGCACTGCTACTGTTACCGCTCTGCGTGTAACCAATCAGATGGTTCTGTGGGTGGGACAATGCTGGGTGCTGCAGAGACGTACTGTCATAGGCAGAGGCAGTACGAAGCGTAGCAGCTTGTTAAGACTTTAGTTTAGGCGGTGACTCTTTGTTGTTAAGGCAGCAACAAAGCTCTGCGGGAAACCCTGCTGTGTATGTGTGTGTAGTGATTGTTTAATGTTGATCATGTGTGTAGTGATTGTGTAATGTTGATGCTGTGTATGTGTGTGTAGTGATTGTTTAATGTTGAATCTGTGTGTAGTGATTGTGTAATGTTGCTGTGTGAGCGTAGTGATTGTGTAATGTTGATGATGTGTGTGTGTGTGTGTGTGTGTGTAATGTTGATGCTGTGCGTGTATTGATTGTGTGATGCTGTGTGTGTGTGTGTAGTGATTGTGTAATGTTGACAGTGTCTGTGTGTAATGTTGATGCTGTGTGTGTTGTAATTGTGTAATGTTGATGGTGTGTGTAGTGATTGTGTAATGTCGATAATGTGTGTGTAATGTTGATGCTGTGTGTAGAAGGAAATGTGTAATGTTGATGCTGTGTGTGCGTGTAGTGATTGTGTAATGTTGATGCTGTGTGTAGTGATTGTGTAATGTTGATCATGTGTGTAGTGATTGTTTAATGTTGAATCTGTGTGTGTGTGTAATGTTGATGCTGTGTGTGTAGTGATTGTGTAATGTTAATGCTGTGTGTGTGCGTGTAGTGATTGTGTAATGTTGATGCTGTGTGTGTAGTGATTGTGTAATGTTGATACTGTGTGCGTGTAGTGATTGTGTAATGTTGATACAGTGTGTGTGTGCGTGTAGTGATTGTGTAATGTTGATACAGTGTGTGTGTGTGTGTTGTGATTATGTAATGATGACGGTGTGTGCGTGTAGTGATTGTGTAATGTTGATAATGTGTGTGTAGTGATTGTTTAATGTTGATCATGTGTGTAGTGATTGTGTAATTCTGATTATGTGTGTGTGTAGTTGTGTAATGTTGATGGTGTTTTGTAGTCAATGTGTTGTGTAGTGATGGTGTGGTGTTGATGGTGTTGTGTAGTGATGGTATTGTGTGTGTGTGTTGATGGTGTAGTGTAGTGATGCTGTTGTGTGTTGATGGTGTGGTGTAGTGATGGTGTTGTGTGTAGTGATTGTGTTGTGTTGATGGTGGTGTTTGTGTAGTGGTGTTGTGTTGATAGTGTTGTTTGTGTTGTGATGGTGTTGTTTGTGTAGTGATGGTATTGTGTTAATTGTAGTGTTTGTGTTGTGTTGTGATGGTGTTGTGTAGTGAAGGTGCTGTGGTGATGCTGTTGTGTTGTGTAGTGATGGTTTTGTGTGTTGATGGTGTTGTGTAATGATGGTCTTGTGTAGTGATGGTGTTTGTGTAGTGATGTTTTCTGTTGATGGTGTTTGTGTGTTGGTGTTGTGTGTGTAGTGATGGTGTTGTGTTGATGGTGGTGTTTGTGTGTTGATGGTGTTGTTCGTGTAGTGGTGTTGCATTGATAGTGCTGTGATGGTGTTGTGTTGTGACTGTTGTCATGTTGATGATGTTGTGTAGTAATGGTGTTGTTTGTGTGTTGATGGTGTTGTGTAGTGGTGTTGCATTGATAGTGCTGTGATGGTGTTATGTTGATGGTGTTGTGTTGTGACTGTTGTCGTGTTGATGATGTTGTGTAGTAATGGTGTTGTTTGTGTGTTGATGGTGTTGTGTAGTGATGGTGTTTGTGTGTTGATGTTTTGTATTGTGTAGTGATGGTGTTATTTGTGTAATGATGGTGTTGTTTGTGTAATAATTGTGTTGTCGGTGTGTTGATGGTGTTTGTGTGTTGATAGTGTTGTTTGTGTTGTGATGGTGTTATGTTGATGGTGTTGTGTAGTAAATGAATTGTGTTGATGCTGTTGTATAGTGATGCTGTTGTGTAGTGATGCTGTTTGTGTGTTGATGGTATTGTTTTTGTGTTGATAGTGTTGTTTGTGTGTTGACAATGTTGTTTTTGTGTTGATAATGTTAATTGTGTGTTGATAGTGTTTGTTTGCTGATGGTGTTGTGTTGATGGTGGTGTTTGTGTTTCGATTGTGTTGTTTGTGTAGTGGTGATGTGTTGTGATGGTGTTATGTTAGTGTAGTGAATGTGTTGTGTTGATTGTGTTGTGTAGTGATGGTGTTGTGCGTTGATGGTTTGCAGGCCAGCACGTCACTGCTGAGAGCGGACAAAGAGAAGCTGAAGGAGGAGCAGAGAATAAAGTTTGAGGAGGAGAAGCAGAAGAGGAAAGAGGAGAAGGAGCACAGGAAGCAGCAGAAAGATCAGGTGAGGACTTCAGCTCCATCAGCTCAGCTTTGGGAAGCTTCTAGGTCGGGGGTCGGCAACCCGCGGCTCTAGAGCCGCATACGGCTCTTTAGCGTCGCCCTAGTGGCGCTCTGGAGATTTTTGTATGAAGAATGGAAAAAGATGAGGGGAAAAAAATCAATTTTTTTGTTTTAGTATGGTTTCTGTAGGAGGACAAACATGACACAAACCTCCGTAATTGTTATAAATCACACTGTTTATATTAAATATGCTTCACTGATTCAAGTATTTGGCGAGCGCCGATTTGTCCTACTTATTTTGGCGGTCCTTGAACTCACCGTATAGTCTGTTTACATGCATAACTTTCTCCGACTTTCTAGGACGTGTTTTATGCCACTTCTTTTTCTGTCTCATTTTGTCCACCACACTTTTAACGTTGTACATGAGTGCACAAAGGTGAGTTTTGTTGATGTTATTGACTTGTATGAAGTGCTAATCAGACATATTTGGTCACTGCATGACTGCAAGCTAATAGATGCTAACATGCTATTTAGGCTAGCTATATGTACATATTGCATCATTATGCCTAATTTGTAGCTATATTTGAGCTAATTCAGTTTCCTTTAAGTCCTCTTAATTAAATTTAGATCTCATGACACATGTAATATGGCTTTTAATTTTTTGCGGCTCCAGACAGATTTGTTTTTGTTTTTTTGGTCCAATATGGCTCTTTCAACATTTTGGGTTGCCGACCCCTGTTCTAGGTTGTAGAATGTTTCGGGAAGGTTGTAGAATGATTCGGGAAGGTTGTAGAATGATTCGGGAAGGTTGTAGAATGATTCGGGAAGGTTGTAGAATGATTCGGGAAGGTTGTAGAATGTTTCTGGAAGGTTGTAGAATGTTTCTGGAAGGTGGTAGAATGTTCTGGGAGGTGGTAGAATGTTTCTGGGAGGTGGTAGAATGTTTCTGGGAGGTGGTAGAATGTTTCTGGGAGGTGGTAGAATGTTTCGGGGAGATGGTAGAATGTTTCGGGAAGGTTGTTTGGGACGGTTGTACAATGTCAAATGTTGTCAGGAGCGAGAGAAGCTGAAGGAGGAGAAGAAGAAGTTTGCAGAGCGACTGAAGCTGTGGAACAAACCCAGAGAAGACATGGAGTGTGATGACCTCAAGGTCCCTGAACGCAGCACTTTATTTAAGTCAGTGAAGGCACCACAGAGCTAGCTTCAGTATGTTGTTGTTGTCCTGCAGGACCTTCCCAGTCCTGTCCCTGTGAGGACTCGTCTACCAGCACAGCTATTTGGACAGGCACTGATGGTTCTGGAGTTCCTGCGGGCCTTCGGAGATGACTTTGGACTGAAAGACGAGTTCCCAGACGGAGTTTCTCTCGGTCAGAACTTGTTCCTTCTTCTTCTTCTTTTTCTTCTTCTTCTTCTTTGTTTGTTCTTCAATTGTCTCTTCCTGCAGAGGTTCTTGAGGAGGCCTTGGTGGGTTCTGATCCGGAAGGACCTCTTTGTGAGATGCTCTTCTTCTTCATCACCGCCATCTTTCAGGCTCTGGACGAGGAGCGAGAGGAGCTAAGCAAAGACGAAGGTAACACCTGCCGCTTGGGACGGCGAGGTGTCTGTCTGTGTGTGTGCATTTCTGAATGTGTGTTTGTGTTTGTGTGTGTGTGTACAGATGTGTCAGAAGCTCCCGACTATGACACCGATGGCGCCCACTCAGCCGTCAGCACCGCATCGTCCTCAGCCGCTACGTGGCCTCAGCTCCACCTGGGCCGCAGTCTACAGGAAGTGGACCTGGACAGCTGCACGCTGTCCGAAATCCTCCGCCTCTACATCCTGGCGTCCGGCGCCGACTGTAATCACGGCAGCGCCAAGTTCCGCTACCAGAAACAAGGAGGCTTCACGCTGGCGGACGACCCGTGCGTGGAGCTGTGTCGGGCCCGGCCGGCGCTGATAAGGAGGCTGGCGTGCACGTCGGTCTACGACCTGATGCCAGGTCAGCCGGCGCTCACCTTCGCCGGCGCCAGACTCGTCCGTCTAACGTGTGTGTGTGCACCTAAACAGGTGAGAAGCTGAGCGTCCTGCAGGCGCTGGTGGGCAAGCTGCTGTCCCTGGCGTCCAGCAGGGACCTGATCGAAGACTGCGTGGAAGAGCAGCGCGCTGCCAGGCAAGAACTACGAGAGGTGCGGGCTGAGCAGCACCGGCGCGAGCGCGAGGAGGCAGCACACAGGTAAGCACGCATGCACTGGCTGGCAAGCGCGCCCTGAGCATGACGGACTGCATCCTTTCCCCACAGGGTGCGTCTTCGCAAAGAGGAGCGCCTGCGGGACCAGGAGCAGCGCCTGATGGACAATGAGCAGCGCCTGAAGCTAATGCAGCAGGAAGTGAAGGACCACAACAAAGGTATGGCAGCACCTTGACAGGAAGTGACATCACAGCAAACGCCAGTTTTGATGCCCCTCGCAGCTGAGGACAGGGCTTCGCTGACCACCTCTGACCCCAAAGCCCTGCCATGCCCCCCCACCAGCCTGACTACCGAGGAACGAGAGGAAGAGCAGGAGAAGGTGCGTTAGGTGTCATGTGACTTGTACGTCATTCCTGGGCATGTTCAATATGACACTGATCCAAAGCATTCAGTAGCATTGTTTCACCAATATTAGCCCCTCCCCTTTACCATTGAGGGTGGAAGTGTCCATCACTGCACACTCACAATAGCCCCCCCCCCTCTCCCTCTTGTAGGTTCAAGAGCTACAAGTGCGCATCCAAAAGGCGGCGGCGTGCACAAGCCTGCAGCCGCTGGGCAGGGATCGCCTGTACCGCCGCTACTGGCTCCTCCCCTCGGCCTCAGCACTCCTTGTGGAGGAGGACAACTTTGGCCTGACGGAGGACATGCTGCGGCCCCATCCCAAACACACCCACGACACCGCCGTTGAGATGGAGGACGGCGACCACCACCTGCAGGAGCCTGCAGAAGGAAGGTTAGGAAGGAAGTTTCCGGCTGTTGTTGTTGTTTTTGATTGTCTGTTGTTGTGTCTGATTGTTGTTGTGTCTAACTCGTCTCTAATTGTCTGTTGTTGTGTCTGACTTGTTGTTTCTGATTGTTTTGTGTGGTTGTTGGTTCCAATTTTTTTTTTTGTCTGTTCTTTCTGACTGTTGTGTGATTATTGTCGTTTCTAGTTGTTGGATCCAGTTGTTGTCTGATTATTGTGTAAATGTTCTGTTTTTTGTATTGCGCATTTTTATAGTACACTCTTTTAGTGTATTTACGGTACCTCCCAGCATGCAATGCACTATGCGCGGGCTCCGGTTGTTAGTCGGTTATGTGAACGGCAGTGGCCGGTTTGTTATTGTGTTCCCTGAACTTAAACTCAGTAAAGTATACGTACACAAAGAAGAAGGTTGTCGTCATTGAGTTATCAATGGTAGCAGAGGATGTCTAACAACGCTAACTACAGAGTCCCTCTTGCGTTTGAAGAAAATAAGTCATATGAGAGCTGGAAAAATGAAGTTGAAATGTGGATACGTGTTTCCGACCTCGATAAAGAGAAACAAGCATTAGCTGTTGCTCTATCACTGAGGGGGAGAGCTAGAGATACAGCTTTGGACATACCTGCGGATGATTTGAACAAAGATGATGGGATGAAGACCCTTGTAAAGGCATTGGATAATGTATTCATAAAAGAAGAAAAGGACAGAGCTTATGATGCATACACGGACTCTGACAAGATCTGGAGAGAAAACGTAGTTTCCATGGTGGATTACATCATTCAGTTCGAGCAGAGGTACAACAAAATGCGCAAATTTGACATGGTTCTTCCCGACGCTGTTTTAGCATTCAAGTTGTTAGATACAGCCAGTCTCGATGTTAAAGATAAACAGCTTGCGCTTACAGCTTGTTCAACACTTACATTTGCAAGCATGAAGTCAGCTTTAAAAAGGATTTTTGTAGACAATATGCAGCCGCCCACATGCAGCGGGGGAATTCACATGCGTGAATATGTTGCTTTTTATTTGGATCAAAGAAAAAGATCCATCCATCCATCCATTTTCTACCGCTTATTCCCTTTTGGGGTCGCGGGGGGCGCTGGAGCCTATCTCAGCTACAATCGGGCGGAAGGCGGGGTACACAAAGAAAAAGATACGGAAGGAAATTTTGTTCCCAACCCGACCAAAAGAGGGCGCCATTGACTGGCTCAAACCCACTAGATAGGTACAGCAGGAGGTCAAAGTGTGCAATTTGCCAGAGTACATTTCACTGGGCTAAGGACTGCCCAAATAAGGCTGAACATGTAAAAGTGACGGAGGAAAATGCAGAGACAGAAACAATTGAAGAGTGCAATGTTACATTGTTTTCTAAAGAGTCAGTATCTGATGCTGAAATATTCATGGTAGAATCCTTAGGTTAAGCTTTTAATTGACACTGCATGCACCAGAACAGTCTGTGGTGAAAAATGGCTGGACAATTACATTCATACACTGAAGGAGAGTGACAAGAAAAACATGGAAAATACACAAAGTAGAAGAGCTTTTAAGTTTGGTGATGGACAAGTTCATTCCATAAAAAAAGTAAAAGTCCCAGCTAAAATAGGCCAAACCAGGTGCCACATAGAGACTGAGGTGGTCTCAGTGAACATTCCTTTACTACCAAGTAAAACGTCACTTAAGAGGGCAAAAGCAGTGCTTGACATTGAGAATGATAAAGCCACAATGTTTCAGAAACCAGTGCCTCTTGAGATTACATCCTCAGGACACTACTGTGTAAACATAGTGGACAGAGATTGCACAGTCACCCGTGAGAATGAACCCCAAACTGATGAGGTTCTGGCCATAAGAGATGGCATGAGTAAAGATGAAAAACACAAAGTATTGGTGAAACTTCACAAGCAGTTTGGACATGCCTCCGTTGATAAACTCAAAAAATTACTAATTAGTGCTGGAAGTAATGATGAGAGTGTTACTATTCTGAAGGACACCGTAAGCAGCTGTGAAACATGTCTCAAGTACATGTCTCAACAAGCCCAAACCAAAGCCATCAGTTGGTCTACCAATGGCTTCAACATACAATGAAACTGTGGCATTAAATCTACACGAGCTAGAACCAAATGTGTGGTACCTCCACATGATTGATCACTTCACCAGGTTCAGTGCTGGTAGCATTGTTACCACAAAAAAATCCAGTGAAATTGTGAGGCACTTTATTCTTTCCTGGGTGAGTGTTCATGGAGCCCCATCTAAGATTTTTTGTGACAATGGAGGTGAATTCAATAATGAGGAAATGAGAGACATGGCTGAGAACTTTAATATTGAAGTGAAAACCACTGCTGCCTACAGTCCATGGAGTAATGGAGTGATGGAAATACATAACCAGACCCTTACAGAGATCCTGTTAAAAGTGAAGAAAAGCAGTGTTTGTGACTGGAAAGCAGCCATAGATTGGGCCTTGATGGCAAATAATACAATGCACAATGTGCATGGATTTAGTCCATACCAGCTGGTGTTTGGACAAAACCAGAACCTACCTTCTGTGCTGGTTGATAAACCGCCTGCCCTGGAGGGCACTACCATGAGTAAATGGGTAGGACAGCACATTTCAGCATTACATGAAGCAAGGACAGCGTTTACTGAGGCAGAGTGCTCTGAGAGAATCAGCAGAGCTCTGCGCACACAGCTTCGCAGCACAAATGAATACTACGAAACTGGAGATAAAGTGTACTACAAAAGAATGGACTGCAATGAATGGAGAGGCCCTGGGGTGGTAATTGGACGAGACGGGGTGGTAATATTTGTTAGACATGGAGGCTCCTATGTCCGGGTGCATCGCTGTAGACTACGCAAGGCCACACTTCACTACACTGACACGTCTCGTGACAGCCAAGAAAGCCAGACAGAACTTAATGCAGCCGAATGTGGCATGTTGAAGATCTACCCGATACTGTATCTAGTGATGTAGACTGTGTGCCTGACACAGAGAATGCGACAGGGAGCTCTAATAATGACAGAGACAGCAATGAGCATGATAATGATCCATCCGACAGACAACCTCCTATCATAAGAACAGACCGTAGTATGAATCTAAAGGCAGGACAATTCATTAAGTATGTGGAAAGAGACACTGGAATTTGACACACAGCAAAAGTGCTAGGTTGAGCGGGAAAGGCAACTGTAAAACACAAAAGTACTGGTACAATCTGGAGTACACTGGCACAACAAGGTCAGCTGACCTTTCGCAGGTTGACACACTGCAGATTCAGTCATTGGACAGGGTGGAACAGCCATGATCACGAGGATGTACTTGTTACAAAGGATGTGTCATTTGAATCAGCGAAACTTACTGAAATCAGTAACTGGGAGAAACACGGTGTGTTTGATGAAGTAAAAAACAGGGGACAAAAATGCATTTCCACAAGATGGGTGTGTACACTCAAAGACACACCGACGGCATAGTTCCAAAAGCAAGGCTAGTGGCGAGAGGATTTGAAGAGCTAAACACAAAAGATCTCCCAAAAGACTCGCCAACATGTGCCTCAGAGTCTCTTAGACTACTCATGTCTGTGATATGTCAAAACCGATGGACACCCCACTCTATGGACATTAAGTCAGCATTCCTTCAAGGAAATGAGTTATCCCGAGACATCTATGTTCGTCCACCACCTGAAGCTAAGAGTGAGGGAACTCTATGGAAGCTAAACAAATGTGTTTATGGACTAAATGATGCATCACTGTACTGGTACAATAGGGTTAAAGAAACAATGTTGCAAACTGGAGGAAAGATGTCACAAATTGATCCTGCTATATTTTATTGGTTGGATAAAGGTTGTAATGTGTCTGGGGTGCTTGCTTGTCATGTTGATGATTTCATCTGGGGTGGTTCACAGATTTTCGCAACAACCGTAATCCCTCACCTACAATCTGCCTTTCAAGTGGGCAGAGAAGAACATGACAGCTTTTGCTATGTAGGCATGGAGTACGTCACTGCAAATGGAGTAACATGTATGCATCAAGACAATTACATACAGAATCTCCAGTCAATTCACATGTCTATCTCCAGAGCCATGAGACAGGATGCTCTTTTGACTGAAAGTGAAATTGATGACCTGAGATCAAAAATAGGTGAACTTCTGTGGGTTGCCAGACAAAGTAGACCGGATATTATGTTTGATACATGTGTCCTTGCAGCTATCATAAAACATGCTACTGTGCAGACTTTACATGACCCAAACAAGGTGGTGAAAAAATTGAAATCGGAACAAGTGACACTGAAGTTTCAGAACCTGGGAAAAGACAGTTCTCTAAAGCTAGTAGTGTTCTGCGACGCCTCGCTGGCAAACCTTACAGATGGAGGCAGTCAAGGGGGACATCTCATTCTGCTGATGGGTGAGGAAGGAAGATTCTCACCTGTGTATTGGCAGTCAAAAAAGATCAGGAGAGTCATACGGAGCACTCTTGCTGGAGAAACTCTTGCCCTTGCAGATGCTGTTGACTGTGCCATTTCTTTATCTGACCTTCATGCAGAACTTACCACAGGGAATGTATCACAACATGTCTTACCAATAGTGTGTGTCACTGATAACCACTCCCTTGCAGATGCCATCAAGTCTACTAAGTCAGTGACAGAGAAAAGGCTTCGCCTTGAAATAAGTGGCATCAAAGAACTTCTTCAGAGTAAAAGAATCCAACAGATTCTCTGGGTACCTACAGGAGAGCAGCTAACTGACTCTTTGACAAAACGAGGTGCATCCGCACTTCAGCTCCTAAAGCATACTTGCCAACCCTCCCGTTTTTAGCGGGAGAATCCCGATATTCAGCGACTCTCCCGACAACCTCCCGACAGAGATTTTCTCCCGACAAACTCCCGGTATTCAGCCGGAGCTGGAGGCCACGCCCCAAAAAAAAAAAGTCTGCCGCAGCTGCAATTGGACCTGACCAGCCTCCGGGTACAAGTACTGGAGTATCAATTGCTTGCCAGGGAAGATCTTCCCCAGGAAGCAAGGATTGACCGGTTTTGGGCCATGCTAGGGAGAGATGGAAGATTCCACACTCTCGTGCATTTGATGAAAGCACTTTTGTGCGTGCCACACAGCATTGCATCATCAGAGAGGGTGTTCAGCATGGTTAGAAAAATAGTGACAGAGAATAGAAAGAGGATGGACAATTCAACCCTTAACAAAAGCATTGTACTTTCAAGTACAACAATGAGTAGATGAGTGTTGTGTGTGTGTGTGTGTGTGTGTGTGTGTGTGTGTGTGTGTGTGTGTGTGTGTGTGTGTGTGTGTGTGTGTGTGTGTGTGTGTGTGTGTGTGTGTGTGTGTGTGTGTGTGTGTGTGTGTGTGTGTGTGTGTGTGTGTGTGTGTGTGTGTGTAAATAATACTTGAGTTGGTGAATTCTAGCTGTAAATATACTCTCCTCGTAACCAAGCCCCCCGCCCCAACCACGCCCCCCACCCCCGACCAAAAGGAAAGACAAAGAAAAGTGGGAGATTGTAAATGTTCTGTTTTTTGTATTGCACATTTTTATGGTACACTCTTAGTGTATTTACGGTACCTCCCAGCATGCATTGCGCGGGCTCCGGTTGTTAGTCGGTTATGTAAACGGCAGTGGCCGGTTTGTTATTGTGTTCCCTGAACTTAAACTCAGTAAAGTATATGCACACAAAGAAGAAAGTTGTCGTCATTGAGTTATCAATTGTTTCTTCATTTGTTGTTTTTGTGCGATTGTTGTTGTCCAATTGTTTTGTTTCGATTGTTGTTTCTAATTGATGGTTTTAATTGTAATCTGGTTATTGGTTCTTTATTGTCTGGTTGTTTGCTGATTGTTGTTTTTAACTGAAGGTTCTGATTGTTGTTGGTTTGGATTGTTGCGTCTGATTGTAGTTCTGACCCAAATTATTTTTCTCTCCGTAGCGTTGGCTCAAGCCCCGTCCCCTTGTCCTCCTGTGATTCGCCAGTCAGCCGTCCGAGCCAGTGGTTCTTCTACAGTTCGGTGGAGGAGTTGGACCAGCTGATAGATGCCTTGAACCCGCGAGGTCATCGTGAAAGTGGCCTGAAGGAGGCGCTGCTGCAGGAGCGAGAACATCTGCAGGAAGTGCTGCAGACCTGCGAGCGCAGCAAGTACACCTGTGCAGGTCAGTAAACCGCATGCCGCACTTCACCCCCGCTGGAGCTTCGAACATGCTCGCCATTTCCGTTCAGACGATCCCGAGTCCTCCCGGTCCGTCCCAGAATGCACGGCTGCAGCCCAGACCATAATGGAGGCCAGACTGAGAGACCTGCTGCTGGACTTGGAGGATCGCATCCACCAAGGGAGTCTGGGGACTGTCAAGGTAGACCCGCAACGGCGCACGAGCGGTCTTGGCGTGATGTCACACTGACGTGGCGCTGACTGGCTTGCAGGTGATGGACCGACACGTCTGGCGCTCGGCTTTGGAAGCGGGAAACTACGAGCTGCTGTGTCCTGACCAAAGGACCAACGCACCGGGGGACGCCGTGGAGGTGGACTCCACTCCCAGGTACGAATGCTGCAGAGGGACAGGTGTGCAAAGAGACCAGCTTGTGGACAGGTGTGTCTGTTGGTCCAGACCACAGGTAGACAAGATGGCGGAAGGCGGCCGAGGAAGCAGCACGGTCCAAAGTCTGGCTCAGGCGCTAGCACACGTGGAGCGTGGCATTGAAAGACGCTTCCTCAAACCCCCGCTAGGTGAGTCCGGGACGCCCTGGTCCGGTTTGAAAAACGTTCCTGCTACGCCCAACTATTGCTCCGCCCCCTGCAGGTGAGGAGGACTGTAAGAAAGAACAGAAGACGAAGAAGAGCAAGAAGAGAGACGACGACCAAGCCAGTGAGGGTGAGGACGATCACGTGACCGTCTCTTGTGTCTAGCTGTATCCGCCTAATTGTGTGCGTGTGTACACCTGTGTGCGTATCAGATGGCAGTGACAGCAGTCGTGTGGCCAAGTCGGTGTTGGAGCGATGGAGGGAGTCCCTGCTGTCCTCCTCCAGTCTGTCCCAGGTCTTCCTGCACCTGTCCAGCCTGGAGGTCAGCGTCCTGTGGTCTCGCTCCGTCCTCAACGCTCGCTGCCGAGTGTGCCGGCGTAAAGGAGACGCCGACAACATGCTGCTGTGCGACGCCTGCGACCGAGGACACCACACCCACTGCCTCAGACCCCGCCTCAAGGTGAGGACGCACCAGTCCCGCGACCAATTAGCCCAGCTGACCGTCTGCAACATTCCTCCGCCGCAGTCCGTCCCCGAAGGAGACTGGTTCTGTCCAGACTGTCGGCCCAAGAAGAAATCCGTCCGCCTTCCCTCTCGCCAGCGTCCTTGGCGTGACGAGGAGGAGGAGGAGGAGTCTGAGCAGGAGATACAAGATGACCAAGAGGTCAACAAGGAGGAAGTTGTTGCCAGGTGAGTGCTGATGTCATGCTAGCTGCTAATGCTAGCTGCTTTAGTCTGAAATAGCCAATGGTTCCGCTGCAGTGCCAAGAGAAGTCAGGCCCCGCCCCCTAGAGGCAGGAGCCAGCAGACCACGCCCAAGAACGTGAAAGACGCCACCTCCTCCAAGTTGGTATCAGTTGGAGCCATCCGGCAGCCGTTACCGCAGCCTAAACGTGTGCCATCCTTCTATCGCAGGCCGTTGGACAAGAAGGCCACGCCCCTTACATCCAAGGCCAGCGCCAGCAAAGCCCCGCCCCCCGCCAGCAAGAACCTGGAACACAGCAGCAGAAAGGAGGGTCGCACAAAGACAACGGCAGGTAAAGTTGTGTCTGCTGTTTGAGAACATCATGTCACCTGTCACCCCCTGGCTCCTCCCCCAGACACGTCGCCACCTGCCCAACCCTGCAAGCCCGTCCTCCCGCCCCCCTCGCCATCGTCCAGCCGGCGCTCGTCCGGCAGGAACCACGGCGTCCATGAGCTTTCTGCGTGCGAGCTCCTGATCGTGGAGCTGGTCCGCCACGAGGACAGTTGGCCTTTCATGAAGCTGGTATCCCGCACACAGGTGAGCTTGTTGCCTAGCAACCACTCATTGCCCTGCCATTGCCTCGCCACTTACTGTCTCGCTCTGGTGTGCAGGTGCCAGACTACTATGACATCATCAGCAAGCCCATGGCGCTGAGCACCATCAGAGAGAAGGTCAACAACTGCCAGTACCTCTCCGCAGGTCTGTAGAACATCTGCCAGTTTTGAGCCAGTCTACCTGTGTCTCTGTCGGCCAAGAGGGTAGTTCTTAACCAGTTTACAAATGTCTGTGTATATGGAAGCAGTCTTGAATCAGTCTACCTGTGTCTCTGTCGGCCAAGAGGGTAGTTCTTAAACAGTTTACAAATGTCTGTGTATATGGAAGCAGTTTTTAACCAGTCTACACACGTCTGACTGTCTTGAACCAGTCTACAAATGTCTGTGACTAGTAATAGTTTTACCAGTCTACAAATGTCTGTCCATATAGAAACTGTTTTGAACCAGTCTACCTGTGTCTGTCAGCCAAGGGGTAGTTTTTAACCAGTCTACACATGTCTGTCTTGAACCGTCTACAAATGTCTGTCTATATGGAAGCAGTCTTGAACCAGTCTACCAGTATCTGTCAGCCAAGGGGTAGTTTTTAACCAGTCTACACAGGTCTTTAAGTAATCTTGAACCAGTCTAAAAATGTCTGACTAGTAATAGTTTTACCAGTCTACAAATTCTGTTGATAGGGAAGCAGTCTTGCACCAGTCTACTTGTGGGCCAAGGGGTAGTTTTTATCCAGTCTACAAATGTTTGACTTAAGTAATCTTGAACCAGTCTACAAATCCACATGAAATCTTGTAATTTATGACTTGAGAAAATTGTATCACTTAATTACCACTGCATATTAGCATCCAGGCTAACACATCTGGTCCTATTTTAAAGATGAGATGGTTTCATAGTGTTGCTTTAAATTGTGTGTGTGTGTGTGTGTGTGTGTGTGTGTGTGTGTGTGTGTGTGTGTGTGTGTGTGTGTGTGTGTGTGTGTGTGTGTGTGTGTGTGTGTGTGTGTGTCAGGCGAGTTCATGGCAGACGTGGACTTGATGTTCTCCAACTGTCTTCAGTACAACGCTCGCCACACCAACGAGGCCAAGGCGGGGCTCCGCCTCCAGCAGTTCTTCCACTCGCAGCTCAACAGACTCGGCCTATCAGAGCGTGGCGAGACACCGCCCACCAAGCGATCCCGCCACTGAGGCCGCACGCGCCCCTTGACCCTTAACCCCTAGGCCGTCATTAGAGTACGGGGTACTTGTAAATGTTGACCTTCGACCCTGATAACTTGATGTTCAACATACTTACGGGGTCAAAGGTCACCATTTTGACGGCAAAACCTGACCAAACTACTGATGCGACCTCTGACCTGCGTTCTCAGGGACCAAAGTCAAGAGGATTCTTGCTGCAGGCCATCGTCCATCATTCCAGTGTTTGAGTGTGCTGTCAACCAGCAGCACTACTTCAAAATAAGAGCTCTAATAAGTTATTAGCTGCTTAGCCTAGCTTAGCATGAAGCTGAACACTGTTAGCATATTGCTGTTGTTCATCTCACTAAAATTGTATACTTGCTAGCATTCAAGTTGTTTATTTATTTATGACTCATGTCCTGTTGACAAAATAAAAGATCATCAAAAAACATCTTACTGGATTTATTGATACATTATACACATGTACATATTCCAAATGTATTGTGAGTAGGGATGTCCGATAATGGCTTTTTTGCCGATATTCTGATATTGTCCAACTCTTAATTACCGATGCCGATATCAACTGATACCGATATATATACAGTCGTGGAATAACACATTATGCTTAATTTTGTTGTGATGCTGGATGCATTAAACAACGTAACAAGGTTTACCAAAATAAGAGAATAACTTTAACTCCAGTTATGGAAAGCACTGCCATATTTATTATTGAAGTCACAGTGCATTATTTTTTTTAACATGCCTCAAAACAGCGGCTTGGAATTTGGGACATGCTCTCCCTGAGATAATCCTGATACCCACTACAACTATGGGAAATTCTATACTTTGACTTTTACAAAGAGCATTATTTTTATTTTTTTTTAAACATGCCTCAAAACAACAGGTACAAAAACAATGAAGGCACACAGCTTCAGGCCAGAGTATACTAGAGTAATAAAGTACACAATAACATAGTCCTCCTTGTGCAAGACTGCCTGGTATACTGTATAACAGGAAATTATAAACTGGGCTCAATCTGCCCTGCTCTAACGTATTTGTATGAGTAACAAAAATTTGCTGCAAGCTAGTGGTGAGTGGTTGAAGTGACCTACCAGTCAGCCAGAGCTTCTGAAAGGCTGCGTTGAGATAGGGCATCTCCGCTCACTGCAAGCTGCATAGTGTGCGCCATGGAGGGCAGACTAGCCACACCTAACTCCACTGTAGCTTTAGCCCTGGGGTGGTTTTTGTTGTATTTTTGTTTTTTCTCGGCGGAGTCTTTAAGCGACAACTGTGTGGTACTACTTTTTTTTGGTGTTTGCTTTTCATTCATCTTCCGCTTGTATTCATCGTGTATCTCCTTATGATTCTTGAAGTGGTGGGGGATCTAATTGCTCGTATTAAAGGAAGACGTCTTGGTTCCTCCTCGCATAACCAACTTTTTGCAGTCATTGCAAATTGCCAGTTTTTTATCCATCAGACACTTTAAAATAATCCCAAAACAAAGACATGGTGTCGTTAGTCAGTAACCGAGCGAGCTCGCTTGTTAGCCACGGCTACAGCACCGGCAACAACACAATCTTGTTGTTGTTATGCTCGCGGCGGTTTGATGAGGTCATCAAGCGTCGCCAGTAAACCTCTCATGCTGCAGTCGTCAACTCCTGTGTTGTGTGTGGAAGTGGGGAGAGGGGAGAGGGAAGGGGCAGCTGACTGGGAGACGCAACTGCTCTTCACTTCTCCCTACGTTTACCGTGTTTTACCGTACAGCGGCACTTTAAAAAGTCATTCATTTTACTTTTTGAAACCGATACCGAAAGTTATATGGTTGAAACTGATAATGATGCCAAAAAACATAAAAAAAGATGGGAAGTCCAAAAATGCTTATTTTGAAAATGTAATTGTGTTTACAGGTTATATGCAATCTGTTGTTGTGTTTCCTAATTTGAGTGTACATAAATGAAGGTATGCGTTGCTGAGTCCGACCTGGACATAGTCTAGATTGTATACAAATGCTTATTTTGAAAATGTAATTTTATTTACAGATTATATGCAATCTGTTGTTGAAGTTCACAAATTTTGAGTGTACATAAATGAAGGTGTGTGTTGCTGAGCCCGACCTGGACATAATCTGGACTGGACCTGGTTTTTAAGAACCCTTTAAACCATCTAATTTCATGGACAACCAGGTGTGGTGAATATAAGGTCCTTTTTAAAAAAAAAAATAATAAAATGAGATAAATAAATTAAAAACTTTTTCTTGAATAAAAAAGAAAGTAAAACAATATAAAAACAGTCACATAGAAACTAGTAATTAATGAAAATGAGTACAATTAACTGTTAAGGGTTAGTACTATTAGTGGACCAGCAGCACGCACAATCATGTGTGCTTACGGACTGTATCCCTTGCAGACTATTGATATATATTGATATATATTGTAGGAACCAGAATATTAATAGCAGAAAGAAACAACCCTTTTGTGTGAATGAGTGTAAATGGGGGAGTTTTTTTTGGGGGGGGGGGGGGGGTTGGTGCACTAATTTTAAGTCTATCTTGTGTTTTTTTATGTTAATTTATTTATTTTTTTAAAACAAAAAAAAACGATACAGATAATAAAAAAACGATACCGATAATTTCCGTTCTTACATTTTTAAAGCATTTATCAGCCGATTATATCGGCAGGCCGATATTATCGGACACCTCTAATTGTGAGGTATAGTACTACTGTACATGTGATTTGCATGTACTAGTACTAGTTGTGTATAAGGGCTAGTAGACTTGTACATATTCATAGTGATGGACTAGTATGTACTAGTAGACTTGTACATATTCATAGTGATGGACTAGTATGTACTAGTAGACTTGTACATATTCATAGTGATGGAAATCATTTGCATTTAGTAGACTCACAATTAGCTTGTAGTACTAATCAACTTTATTTTGAAATGCCTACCTTAATCGTTTTGTTTTATGTAAAGTATTTTACCGACTTCCTGTATGAATATTTCAAAAGTAAAAGTATTTTTGATGACTTCCTGTCTGAATATTTCAAAAGTATTTTGATGACTTCCTGTTTGAATTTTCTAAATTAAAAAGGTACACTTGCTGACTTCCTGTCTAAATATTTCAAAAGTAAAATATTTAGATGACTTCCTGTATGAATATTTCAAAAGTAAAGCGTGTTTTAAATGAATTCCTGTATGGATAAGTATTGCAAGATTTACCGTATGAATATGTCAAAAGTAAAGCGTGTTTTAAATGAATTCCTGTATGGATAAGTATTGCAAGATTTACCGTATCAATATTTCAAAAGTAAAAAGTATTTTGCAGACTTGTATGATTGTTTGAAATGTAAAAATAATTTTGCTGACTTCCTGTATGAATAATTAAAAAATAATTTTCCTGACTTCCTGTATAAATATTTTAAATGTAAAAGTATTTTTGCTGACTTCCTGTATGAACATTTGAAATGCAAAGAGTACTTCCCTGACTTTCTATATAATTTTTTTTCAAACGTAAAAGTATTTTCACTGACTGCCTGTATAAATATTTAAAATGTGAAAATTATTTTTTGCTGACTTCCTGTTTGCATATTTCAAATGTAAAAATATTTTTGCTGACTTCCTGTTTGCATATTTCAAATGTAAAAATATTGTTTCTAACTTATTGCATGAATATGTAAAAAGTAAAAAGTATTTTTGCTGACTTCATGTTTGAATATTTAAAAAGTAAAAAGTAGTTTTCTGACTTCCTGTATGAATATTTCAAAAGTAAAAGTATTTTTGCTAACTTCCTGTATCAATATTACGGAGCCCCTAAAGGGACATGGGAGAATTTTATTTTTTATTAAAAAAAATGTTATTTTTATTTTTTTAGACATGTACCTCGTGCGCAAGAGAAAGTTTTTATTAAAAAAAAATTAAAAAATAAATTTTTATTTGTATTTTTTATAAAAAGCACGAGAAACTTTCTCGTGCGCACGATAAAGCATTGGATGCGTGCGCGTGGTTTGAGATGTGTGTTAAAATGGCAGTTCAGGAGTTAATTCGGCTGTATTTCCAACTCGGACTTCACTGTAAGGACTTTGCTGCTTTGCTTGCAAGTCGTCATCGGTATATTGTGTCTGAAAGACATTTAAAAAGAATTATGAAGGCATGTAGTCTGTTTCGGCGCAAAGGATACACCTCTTTGGATCGCGTGGTAGATTTAATTCACCAGTAGTTACAAACAAGTGGCCTGCTGTGTGGATATAGGTGGATGTACACTAAATGCAAGGAGGATGGATTTTACGTCAAGAAAAATTAGGTGCGCTTAATTCTTAAATAACTTGACCCAAGGGGTGTTGAACTCAGAGGAAGGAGACGGCTCCATTGTCGAAACTATTTCGCAAAAGGGCCCAATTATATTTGGCACTTTGACTCTTATGACAAACTGAAACCATTTGGTATCTGTATAAACGGCTGTATTGACGGATTTTCCCGGAAAATTATCTGGATGAATGCATTTACGACCAGCAGTGACCCAAAAATCATTGGAGGCTACTATATGGAGGCATTGAAGAAATTTGGTGGTTGTCCGAGGATTGTCAGAGGCGATCGGGGCACTGAAAATGTTAAGGTCAGAGACTTTCAGCGTTTTCTCCGTCGCAACATTCATGACGGCTCTGGTATTGGCAGCTACATCGAAGGGGCAAGCACAGCAAATCAGCGCATAGAGAGTTGATGGGGTTTCCTCAGAAGAAAATCAATGGAGTTCTACATCTCTATGTTCACTGACCTGAAGGACCGTGGTTTGTTCGGTGGTACATACTTGGACCGAGGTCTAATTCAGTTCTGCTTTATGAGCTTCATTCAGGTAAGCGACAATGCATTGTTTTATCTATTTTCTTTTTTTTTCAGAGTTTTTATTGACTGGCATGCACACACAGGTAATATAACAAGTGCTTCTATTTTTTACAAGCAGTCTGCAGAGAATCTAAACTCCAAATATCCCAGAACAAGCTAGTCAGATTACTTCTAGACCTCCACCCCAGATCCCACCTCACTCCTACCCACTTCTCCAAAGTGGGCTGGCTCAGGGTGGAGGACAGAGTAAAACAACTTGCACTGAGCCTAGTCTATAAATTCCGCTACACCTCGCTCATACCGAAGTACATGTCAAACTACTTCCTTATGGTAAATGACCGCCATAACCACAACACCAGGGGGAGCTCCACAAACCACGTTAAACCCAGATTCCGATCCAACAAAGGTCTTAACTCATTCTCTTTCTATGCCACATCAATGTGGAATGCGCTCCCAACAGGTATAAAAGAAAGGGCATCTCTATCCTCCTTCAAAACCGCAATAAAAGTTCACCTCCAGGCAGCTACAACCCTAAACTAACACCCTCCCCGGATTGTTAATAATCAATTGTAAATAATCAAATGTAGATACTTTTTCTTATGCTTTCTGATCTCTCTCTCTCTCTCTCTCTCTCTCTCTGTCTCTCTCTCTCTCTCTCTCTCTCTCTCTCTCTCTCTCTCTCTCTCTCTCTCTCTCCTACCAAGTCAGAACTACTCTTCAATGTGTGGGATGCACATGTCATCAGACCATCAAAGAATGACAGGGTGCCCAGTGGTCGCCCCCGAATCATGTACATGTTCCCAGAACTCTACACAACTTGTGATTGCATTTCCCCAGTGGAGAGAGCTGATGTACGGTTGTGTCAGAGTAACTGCACATTTTGACCAGCAGTGCCATGTGACACAGACATCTACAACATCTGCAACATTCTGATGGCAGAGTCACAGCTGCATCTTCCAGTTTAAGCTTATCAAGCATTGGATTTGTACCTGCACTTGAGGAATGAGATAACATCTGCTCTCTAATTTGAGATGGATTTTTATTCAGATTATTCAGGGCTACAACATGTCCACACTGACTACACTTGAACAGGGCTGTGCCACAAACATTAAGAACATTTTGCAGCAAAACTGAGGCGCAAATAGGATTGATATGTCACTATATGCACACTGACTACAAAGAGAAACAAGGCAGGACATGAAAGAGGAAATGAACAGAACTGAACAACCATTTCAAATATATTGTACTTGTATTGAACAGGAATTACTTTGTTGAATGATGACAAAAATTCAAAACATCATTCAGAATAACAATTGTATAAAAGATGCCCATGAAAATGTAATAATTGTACGAAAAGGGACATTCACCTATGAGAACAGACCCTGCTGACTTTTCAAAATTATTAAACTTAAACTGTCTTGTGGAAAAAAATTGAATCTCGATGTACTAACATCCATCCATCCATCCATCCATCTTCTTCCGCTTATCCGAGGTCGGGTCGCGGGGGCAGCAGCCTAAGCAGGGAAGCCCAGACTTCCCTCTCCCCAGCCACTTCGTCCAGCTCCTCCCGGGGGATCCCGAGGCGTTCCCAGGCCAGCCAGGAGAGATAGTCTTCCCAACGTGTCCTGGGTCTTCCCCATGGCCTCCTACCGGTCGGACGTGCCCAAAACACCTCCCTAAGGAGGCGTTCGGGTGGCATCCTGACCAGATGCCCGAACCACCTCATCTGGCTCCTCTCGATGTGGAGGAGCAGCGGCTTTACTTTGAGCTCCTCCCGGATGACAGAGCTTCTCACCCTATCTCTAAGGGAGAGCCCCGTCACCCGGCAGAGGAAACTCATTTCGGCCGCTTGTACCCGTGATCTTGTTCTTTCGGTCATGACCCAAAGCTCATGACCATAGGTGAGGATGGGAACGTAGATCGACCGGTAAATCGAGAGATTTGCCTTCCGGCTCAGCTCCTTCTTCACCACAACGGGGCGATACAGCGTCAGCATTACTGAAGACGCCGCACCGATCCGCCTGTCGATCTCACGATCCACTCTTCCCTCACTCGTGAACAAGACTCCGAGGTACTTGAACTCCTCCACTTGGGGCAAGATCTCCTCCCCAACCCGGAGATGGCACTCCACCCTTTTCCGGGCGAGAACCATGGACTCGGACTTGGAGGTGCTGATTCCCATCCCAGTCGCTTCACACTCGGCTGCGAACCGATCCAGTGAGAGCTGAAGATCTTGGCCTGATGAAGCCATCAGGGCCACATCATCTGCAAATAGCAAAGACCTAATCCTGCAGCCACCAAACCAGATACCCTCAACGCCCTGACTGCGCCTAGAAATTCTGTCCATAAAGGTTATGAACAGAATCGGTGACAAAGGGCAGCCTTGGCGGAGTCCAACCCTCACTGGAAACGTGTCCGACTTACTGCCGGCAATGCGGACCAAGCTCTGACACTGATCATACAGGGAGCGGACCGCCACAATAAGACAGTCTGTTACCCCATACTCACATACATATCTCTGAGCACTCCCCACAGGACTTCCCAGGGTACACGGTCGAATGCCTTCTCCAAGTCCACAAAACACATGTAGACTGGTTGGGCAAATTGCCATGCACCCTCAAGGACCCTGCCGAGAGTATAGAGCTGGTCCACAGTTCCACGACCAAATGTACTAACAATTTACAGAAAAAATAAGAAAATAAAACAATTAAAAAAATGTAAACCGTCTCTGTTTTAATAAGAACAATAAATGGAAATCTGTAGAAACAGTTTTACATCAGACAAATGCCAAAATAACCTCAGTGTAGAAGATAGATGTGCTTTCCATTCACTACACAATATCCATTGTGAAGCAGTCGCCAGACAAGACATTATCAAATTATTTGCGGAACTCAGGGTATGTGCTGTAAGTGCATGCTAACTCAAGGTAGATCCTGTGAGAAAAGCGTAAGAAGATCTCCAATTTTCTTTGGTCGATGCTTCTCACATACCGTAGCAGGTGGTTAAAGGCCTACTGAAACCCACTACTACCGACCATGCAGTCTGATAGTTTATATATCAATGATGAAATCTTAACATTGCAACACATGCCAATACGGCCGGGTTAACTTATAAAGTGCAATTTTAAATTTCCCGCTAAACTTCCGGTTCAAAACGCCTTTGGAGGATGACGTATGCGCGTGACGTTGAGAGATCCACGGAAGTGTTTGGACCATATTGGACACAATACACAGAGCTCTGTTTTCTTCGACAAAATTCCACAGTATTCTGGACATCTGTGTTGGTGAATCTTTTGCAAGGAGGCTGCAAAGAAGAACGTTGTAGGTGGGATCGGTGTATGCGGCTGGCTGTAGCAACACAACAAGGAGGACTTTGACTTGGATAGCAGACGCGCTAACGGCGAACTCACCTTGACTTCCTACGTCTCCGGGCCGCCGACCGCATCGTCAAACGCTGGAACGCAGGTGAGCACGGGTGTTGATGAGCGGAGGAGGGCTGGCTGGCGTAGGTGGAGCGCTAATGTTTTTATCATAGCTCTGACGAGGTCCCGTTGTTAAGTTAGCGTCGTTAGCAACAGCGTTGCTAGGCTTCGACAGGCGTCGAATACACATTAACCGTGTATTTACATGTCCAGTGTTTGGTTCGGTGTCTCCTGATAGTAGTATTGTTGATCTTCTGTCTATCCTTCCAGTCAGGGATTTATTTATTTTGTTTCTATCTGCATTTGAGACAGATGCTATCACGTTAGCTCAGTAGCTAAGTGTGTCGCCGATGTATTGTCGTGGAGATAAAAGTCACTCTGAATGTCCATTTCGCGTGCTCGACTCTCATTTTCAAGAGGATATAGTATCCGAGGTGGTTTAAAATACAAATCCGTGATCCACAATAGAAAAAGGAGAGAGTGTGGAATCCAATGAGCCAGCTTGTACCTAAGTTACGGTCAGAGCGAAAAAAGATACGTCCGGCACTGCACTCTAGTCCTTCACTCTAACGTGACTCATCCACAAATCGTTCATCCTCGCTCAAATTAATGGGGTAATCGTCACTTTCTCGCTCCTAATATCTCTCGCTCCATGTAAACAACGGGGAATTGTGAGCAGCACTACCGCTTGTGACGTCACGCTACTTCCGGTAGGGGCAAGGTTTTTTTTATCAGCGAGCAAAAGTTGCGAACTTTATCGTCGATTTTCTCTACTAAATCCTTTCAGCAAAAATATGGCAATATCGCGAAATGATCAGGTATGACACATAGAATGGATCTGCTATTCCCGTTTAAATAAAAAAAATTCATTTCAGTAGGCCTTTAAGAGCAGTCTGCTCTTGTGGATTTAAGCTTTCAAATGGTGGTTTTATCATCTGGGCCACTTTCTTGTTAGTTGGCCTCTTGGATTCATATATCTCCATTATGTTGTCTTTGGTTATGAGCGTTGGCATAGCATTATGAACACTGGAGTGGAAACAGTCAATTATGAACTTTGGCTCTTGAAGAAGAGCTTTGTGTGCCATTGTTAAAATAGCAGCCCGTAAATTGTTTTTAGGGGGAAGGCAGTGTGAGCCCATTCTGGAGTAGACATCAAGTAAGTCCTCCTCAACAGTTTCATCAATGGTACCCTGTAGTGCTTTTTCAAGCGACACACGCTCATTCTCTGAAAGAAATCTGGCAAATGACATCATCAATAGTTCTTCATCCACTGAGCTAACTCCTTTACAACAGGCAAGAACAAAGGCTGGTGACAGTCTGATTGGTAGGATTTTGTGGTCCAGGTATCCTTTCAAGCACACTCTTCCGAGAGCTTGCCATTTCTTCTCAGAATAGTCTGGCCCTAGCCTGGGTACTCGTTCATCTTCTCCCTCACACTGGTCCAAGAAGTGGTCCCAGAATGCGCAGTACGCCTCTCTTGACACTCTTGACACCATCACCGTCCATAGCTTTCTCATTAGTAAACTCCATTCTTAGACTAGCATTCAGTACTTTTGGATCCATGAAGACATTAAGGAAATCATCAACTATGTTTACTCGTCTTAATTTCAAAATAAGGATTTCTTTGTCAAATGGATCTGGTGATGCTGGAAGACAGCTTGATGATACAGGACCATCATTGAATGTAGAATGCTGCAAGATATTTTAAAAAGGTAATTAGGTGTGATTATTGATTGATTAATCCTTTAGTGAACAGAAAAGAATAAAAGATTTTGACAATCAATGTATCAATTAGCATGCAAAAATGATGATAATGGTTTTAGATTTGCCGCTTTTCTATTTTATACTACGATGCATTAAATTGCAAATGAGTTTTGGAATGGTTGGATGAAAAATGAATCTAAAAACATAAGCTTAGGGTGAAAGATCTTCGGATGGTAACGTTACAGTTTTTGTACATTTTATAAATGTAAAATGTAATAATTTTACAGGACTGTAAGACGTTAGTGCTACATTGTACCTGCATGCTGCTCAAGTCATGTGGATTCCAGGGAAGAGTGGTGTCTTGAGTATCACTATCATCACCAACAATGGGTCCAAACTTCACTTCAGAGTCCTCAAGAGATTGTGGAATGGCAGGATTAAGAGGGGAATATGAGACATCACTTAACAACTGGTCTGCATCTTGATTTGGCACAGGCGTTAAACAGTCATCTACAGATCCATGCCTTCTTGTTGACTGCTGAGTATGACTGCCAACATCCTCAGTAGGTCGAGGATGCAGGAGCTCTGTGTTACCCATCTCAGGAGTTGCTGATCTTGACTGGCTGATTGTCTCTCCTCTCTATTGATTATTTAATACAAAAACAAAGAAAACAAACAAATGTATTATTATTTGTGTAATTATTATATTATCTATAGTTTGAATAATCTCATCCAAGCTGCGATGTATATTCTCTGCACCTGAGTAAATGATTTGGTGTATGCATTTTTACTTAATGTATAAATAGTGATAAATGGGTTATACTTGTATAGCGCTTTTCTACCTTCAAGGTACTCAAAGCGCTTTGACAGTATTTCCACATTTAACCAATTTACACACACATTCACACACTGATGGAGGGAGCTGCCATGCAAGGCGCTACCAGCACCCATCAGGAGCAAGGGTGAAGTGTCTTGCCCAAGGACACAACGGACGTGACTAGGATGGTAGAAGGTGGGGATTGAACCCCAGTAACCAGCAACCATCCGATTGCTGGCAGGATTAAACTCAAAGCGTTCGCAGACTCCCATCTTAACTGCAGATTTAAAACTAAAACTAAATTATTGTTTCTTAAAGGCCATTTCTGTGTCCTCATATATTTCACCTGTGATTTATAATAAACATAGCTCCTGTGTCATGCAGATTTAATTTAAATGACACTACAGGAAACTATAACTATAAAAATATGTTTGAATTTTAAAGAATACTGAACATTTTGGTACAATAAAATCTTCAGACAACACAAGTTCTGTACTGTTTAGCACAGACTGGTTCCATAAAAATGCAATACGAGTGATTACTTTTTCATGGTTTTGCTGCATTGAGCCACTTGGAGCTAGATCTAAATCAGAGGAGCTCTCTGGATGATCCACTTGATTGAGTCTCCTGGTCTTGTTCCTCAAGGATCGTATCTTCATTGTCCTAGCCTATAAAAAGGTGAGCAGCAAATTGTGAGCTTATACAGACTTGACATAGAAATAAGACAATAGATTTATCCTAAAAAATAAATGACATCTGTGAAAGTACAAGTCCCATTGAATAGGAGCACAGGTAAGAAAGCAAAGGTGAAACTTATTAAATTGGCTAATATTTGACAACAATAAATATGTATCAACATCATATCCATCATACCTCAGCATATGAGACAGGTGTGGTACACAACCATAATCAGTGTTGACGCTAGGAATTTTCAAAATGGGGTCCCACACTAAATTTTTGGGGTTCCACTTTTTTGTAAGCTTTTTGAAACAAATGATAAATGTATGCATTATCCTGTTATATCTCACATTCTATATTGTGTTTTGGAAAAAGGTTTTTATAAAGGTTATTTAATTCATTAAAAAAATAATACAAAAGAAAACACATTTTAATGCATATGTAAATGTATTCAGTTATAAACATTCATTCACTTTCTTCTTTCCTTCATGGATTCAAACTTTATTTTTTTCTGTATTATTATTTAATAAGTCCTAGGTGTATTTATTTCAGTATAAAAGTGTAAAAACTTTTTTGAATGGGTCATGAAATGATGATAACGGTGTGCCAGGGCATACATACATTTTTTATTTACGCTTAAATCTCTAGAGTCTACATCAACTTCAGATCTATCCCTCAATTCTAAGTTTTTTTAATGTTGTTTTGTTTGTTTGTTTTATGCCCTTTTTGTCAAGGAAAACTATGTTTTTTTATGGCAAACATACATCCATCCATCCATTTTCTACCGCTTGTCCCTTTCCGGATAACGGGGGGTGCTGGAGCCTATCTCAGCTGCCTTGGATAGGTCAATAATTCATAAAAACATTAATTTTCATTCAATATTATGTTTTGAGCAATGACAGTTTTAAAGAAAAAAACAGATTTGTTTTATTAGTCAACATTGCAACTTTTTCTAAATGACATTTCACCTCTAAGATTTTTCATTCCACTTTTGTTATGTTTTTGTTTATTTTAATAGTATTTTTAGAATGTGCCGTGGGCCTTTAAAACATTAGCTGCGGACCGCAAATGGCCTCCGGGCCACACTTTTGACACCCCTGCCATAGATAATAAAAAATTAAATCTGATAAGTCTATGGATAAAAAGCGGAGCCTGGCGACGCATGCAATCAATATAAATGGAATAAATGGCCTGTGTATTGATATCACAAATGTGGCAGAGGATAAATTACCTTCAGTGGCCTTTTCTGTGTTGGCTCGATGTCCGATGATTCATCAGAGCATTGGCGTTGTTAGGCCTATTTTAGGGGGGCTCAAGCCCCCCTAAAATATGCTTAAGCCCCCCTAAATAATTTGGTGTTATATATATATATATTTTTTTTTACAAATACATGCCGACATATTCATTATAAAGTGGCCCGAATATGAGTTTAAATAAATAATCATATAACTTGTCATTATTCACTCAGTTTCCCCCCACTTCATAGCATAAGGCAGGGGTCACCAACGCGGTGCCCGCGGGCACCAGGTCACCCGTAAGGACCAGATGAGTCGCCCACGGGCCTGTTCTAAAAAAAAAAAAAAATAAATAAATAAATAAATAAATTAAAAAAAAAAAAAAAATTTTTTTTTTTTTTTTTTTAAAATTAAATCTACATAGAAAAAACACAAGATACACTTTCAATCAGTGCATAAACCCAAACAACCTCCCCCATGCACACTCATCCACACCCACTCACACAAAAGGGGTTATTTCTTTCTGCTACCAATATTCTGGTTCCCACAACATAGACAACACATCTGCAAGGGACACAGTCCCTGAAGCACACATGATTGTATAGGCTGCTGGTCCACTAACATTTTCATTAATTACTATTTTTTATGTAATTATTTTTATATTGTTTTACTTTCTTTTTTATCCAAGAAAATGTTTTTTATTTATTTATCTTATTTTATTTTATTTTTTTAAAAAAGGGCCTTATCTTCAACAGACCAGGTTGTCAATGAAATTAGATTTGTTTAAAGGGTTTTTTAAACCAGGCCCAGTCCAGATAATGTCCAAGTCGGACTCAGCAACACACACCTTCATTCATGTACACAGAAAAAAATTAGGGAACACAACAGATTGCATATAATTTATAAACAAAATTACATTTTCAAAATAAGCATTTATGTACAGTCCAGATTATGTCCAGGTCACTCAAATGAGGGAACACAACAACAGATATCATATAATCTATAAACATAATTATACTTTCAAAATAAGCCTTTGAGGACTTCTCATCTTTTTTTTAATGTTTTTTGGCATCATTATCGTTTTCAACCATGTAACTTTCTAAAGTTAGAAAATACTGAATAAATGTTTTAAAGAAAGTAATACTAAGTGAATATCTGTTTTTGGCCTTAAAAATAAACATTTTACCGAGTACTATAATTAAATTGACTAAATCATGATTGTCAATGAACTCTCCTAAAATAACAGAAACCACATTAAGCTTCATAAACAAACCAATCCTTAAACACATTTTTTCAACTTCCACCCAAAACAAAGACACAATATGACAATACCAAAACAAATGCAGGGTGGATTCAGGCTCCTGACAACAAAATCGGCAATCATCTGACTCTGTCATATTCCATAATTTTAACATTTTCCCTGTGGGTAAGAAGTTATAAATAATTTTAATTTGAAAATAACGATTTTGCACATCGATAGTGGTTTTATAGATTAGTTTGAATATGGCATCCCATGGCAACGGGCAGTCAAAAAAGTCCTCACATTTTCCATTTGTGTTGTATGAGGCAGCCTTCAAAGATTTCTTTATTAAATAAAAATTATATATTTTTCTATTTATTTTAGTTCCTTTTTGCCAACTACAATTTCTTATTAGAGGTTTACAAACTAATAATTTAGTAGTTCCATAATTAATTATTTGTTTCCATCTTTTCCCAATTACTCCAGTTAGTTGATAAAATGAAAAGCTTGAGCAAGCATCACCATACATAGCTCTAAATTCATCATACTTCATAATTTTACCATTCTCATTGATAATATCATTGACAAAAATGATTCCTCTTTCAAACATATTTTTTCCAAAAGAAAGGCTTTCCATCTATTACAATATTAGAGTTCATCCATATTAACTGCTGCAAAATATCGTCTCTTTTTTCTGGCACATAAAATTGAAAACACCACTATGAGTGGATTGTTTCCTTTATGAACCCCGCCATGTTTCCCAGCAGACTCTCTGGGAGGGGATCACTTGTAAAAAAGGATACCATTTTATTTTGATACAGTACATGTTTTTTGTCCAACAGGACATTTGTGTACCACTCAATGTTTAAATACATCTTTGGAACAATTGATGCTTTTAAAGACAGACACCTAGCTTCAAGGTTGAGAAGTTTCAGGCCCCCATATTCATACTCTTTGTACAAAACCTTTCTTTTAATCTTTTCTGGTTTGCCGTTCCAGACAAAATCGAAGACCCTCCGCTCATAAATCTTAAAAAAGTTTTGTGATGGAGCTGGTAATGACAAAAACAAATAAATAAATTGAGGAATAATTAACGAGTTGGCAATAGACATTTTACCATACAAGGTTAGGGATTTCCCTTTCCATAATTGCATAATTTTGTCCAGCTTTCTTAGTCGATTATCATAATTTACTGAGCCTAGATCTTCCAGATTTTCTGGGACAACAACACCAAGTATGTTAACTGGTCCATCTGTCCACAAAACAGGCACTTTGCATTCCATTCGAAAGGATGTGCCCTTTAGATTTCCGATCCTTAACATTTTACATTTATCATAATTAAGCTTAAGGCCAGATTGCTGTGAAAATATGTCCAAAAGATTAAGAAGGTTCCGCAAACAATGAGGAAAAATCTTATCTTTGTGAATCAGCCTTTTCTGACATGAACTTCATCAAGAACAAACACAGAACACGCCTCACTGATGCACATCTGCAAGACTCACTCAGAGTTGCAGTGTCAAGTTACACACCAGAGTACAACACACTAGTTAACAGTATGCAATGCCAGGCTTCCCACTAACTGACAAAGAAACAAATAACAGATTTGGTGTCCAGTTCAAAGTGTGACATGATTTAAAAATTTGAGAGTTTACTTTTGTATTTTACATGAGTTATTATTTGTACAAACATGGTGCAAAGTAATTCATGACTTGTTAAAAAATGTTAGTGGCTAGCTAGTTAAAATGGGATATTGTGATTTCACAAGACTGTCTTAGAAGTGATCATTTGAAAATGTTCAATTTGAAAAATGTGCACTTAGAGAAAATATAAAAATAAAGTGTTGCATATTGATATTTATCTGTTTCTATATATATTTATTGTGAGAAATCATTAAGATGATCAGTGTTTCCACAAAGATAAATATCATTAATTATTAATAATAACAGAGTTAAAGGTAAATTGAGCAAATTGGCTACTTCTGGCAATGTATTTAAGTGTGTATCTAACTGGTAGCCCTTCGCATTAATCAGTACCCAAGAAGTAGCCCTTGGTTTCAAAAAGGTTGGTGACCCCTGGCGTAAGGTATAGAGAGCCCCTTTAGTGTGTCGGTATCCAATCTATTCCACTTGTTCATATAGAAAATGCCCACATCACTCAAAATCCAGTCCGCATTTTCTCTGCGACCTTGCTTGCGGTCCTTGGACTTGTTCATATAGAAAATGCTCACATTACTCAAAATCCAGTCCGCATTTTCTCTGCGACCTTGCTTGCGGTCCTTTGACTTGTTCATATAGAAAATGCCCACATCACTCAAAATCCAGTCCGCATTTTCTCTGCGACCTTGCTTGCGGTCCTGCAGGTGTACGAAGCACATTAGCACACAGCACTGCAGAACGAGAGCGTGAACGGATGCAAAATGGACATGAGAAACTTTTTCAAGTAAGTAAGTATTCATCACTGCTTGTAGTAAAATGTATTAGCTCCACTTTACACCAGGTCTGTGTTTAACAAAAAGTTACATTCCCGCTCTAAAACAATGCTGCTACTTAGTTAGCTAGTTAGCCTGAAATGCATCAGGAAGGTCCTGGTTATTTATAAAGTTAAATGTGCACTCTTTTTTACCATTTGCTATCTTTGGGGTTACTTCCTTCTGGAGCATCAGCTGTGTTTCTCACTTTACACATGGAGGAGAACAGGAGCTGAGTTCATTCACGTATGACTATCATCAGTAGATAATAATAATAATCCACTCCACAACCCCTATTGACCTGTAGGAGTCAGGGCATAGGAGCACAGAAAGTGAGAGGGGATAGGCCTCTACTGGAAAGGTGAGTAGGAGAATAATGATACATATAAATAAATATTAAAACACATTTTTTTTAAATGGCTTATCGATAAGCCATTTGTTTTATTTATTTCTGGGTGGATCATGTTGACTATTGGTCCTCCTAATTGTCAATCATTCTGGTGATGTTACGTAAGGACATATATATATATATATATATATATATATATATATATATATATATATATATATATATATATATATATATATATATATATATATATATATGTATATATAATTTATATAATAGATTGTATTTTTAATCTACTTTACATTTCATTCCAAATCTCAAAGTGCTACAGAGTTACAACCATTGGCGTTGTTAGGCCTATTTTGGCATTGTAATAAATAAATAAATAAAAAATGGCTTATCGATAAGCCATTTGTTTTATTTTATATATATGTATATATATATATATATATATATATATATATATATATATATATATATATATATATATATATATATATATATATATATATATATATATATATATATATATATATATATATATATATGTCCTTACGTAACATCACTAGAATGATTGATTGACAATTAATAAACAACATCCTCTAGTATACCTTTGGGTCTTTCATATATATATATATATGTATATATATATATATATACATATATATATATATATATATATATATATATATATATATATATATATATATATATATATATATATATATATATATATATATATATTTATAAGAAAAACCCAGACACCATCTTTGTAGTCATTTTTCTCCTGCGTGGACTTCCGTCTTCCTTTACAATGAGTGAAGCTGCACGAAACCTTGTGTCTGCATTTGTAAATAATTTAGTTTTTAAGTTTTGTGTTTCTTGTAGAATCTATATAAAGTAATATACATTAGCCTATTGTTAAAATAATGAAAAAAATATCATTAAATATATTTGTTTTATTGTATTGTTACATTAATAGCTGTTGTATAATTATAGGATGGCTTGTTAAACATTCCATAGGATTTTCAGAGGGAGGAAAAACCAAGACATTTAATATAAAATGTAAAATGAATAAATACATAAAAACAAAAATAAATAAAATGGTTAAAAGCCATCGTCCCGGGGAGCATTTCATTTCGTCCTGTGCATTTTTTTTTACCGTCCCCGGGACGACGGGACTACATTAATCTCAAGCCCTGGAAGTTACATTTTATTGTTTGCATTATTTGTTTCAGCATTGCCCTTTGAAGATGGTCCCTCAGCTCTTTGACAGCTTTGGCTCTTTTTCAGATCAGCAGACGGACTCTAAGTCTTTCTTATTTACAGTATATATAAACATTTTTCATTTCTATTCAGACTTCCATATATATTTAATTTCCTTAACGGCTTGCCATAATATATATATATATATATATATATATATATATATATATATATATATATATATATATATATATATATATATATATATATATATATATATATATATATATATATATATATATATATATATATATATACACATATATATATATATATATATATATACATATATATATATATATATATATATATATATATATATATATATATATATATATATATATACATATATATATATATATATATATATATATATATATATATATATATATATATACATATATATATATATATATACATATATATATATATATATATATATATATATATATATATACATATATATACATATATATATATATATATATATATATATATATATATATATATATATATATATATATATATATATATATATATATATATATATTTATATATATATTAGATATATTATATATTAGATCAATTCCACACAAGTTGGTGGAGTTGTCTCTGAGCAGATACCACGTTCCAGAGAAGATTCGCAATCTCATCCTCGACTATTACAACAACTTTAGTCTGAGGGTGTCCTCTGGCACTTCAACGTCAGATTGGCATCGTCTAGAGAAAGGCATCATCATAGGCTGTACAATCTCTGTGTCCCTGTTTGCACTGGCCATGAATATGCTTGTGAAGTCTGCGGAAGTAGAGTGCAGAGGCCCTCTGTCCAAATCCGGCACCCGGCAACCTCCGATTAGAGCATTCATGGATGATCTCACGGTAACCACAACATCAGTGTCTGGATGCAGATGGCTCCTTCAAGGCCTTGATCGACTCATTAGTTGGGCAAGAATGAGTTTCAAGCCCTCTAAGTCCAGGTCCTTGGTCTTGAGGAAAGGAAAGGTAACCGACCACTTTCGCTTCAGTCTGGCAGACACCCAAATTCCATCTGTGTCAGAAAAGCCAGTGAAGAGCCTGGGCAAGCTCTTCACTGGTGATCTGAAGGATACCGCTGCACGTCAAGCTACCAGCGATAACCTCAACATGTGGCTCTCAGCTGTGGACAAGTCAGGACTTCCTGGGAAGTTCAAGGCCTGGATATATCAGCATGGCATCCTGCCTCGTCTCCTCTGGCCGCTGCTGATGTACGAATTCCCAATGACCATCGTGGAGGGATTTGAGAGGAAGATCAGCTCGTCCCTGCGCAGGTGGCTGGGTCTGCCACGAAGCCTAAGCAGCTTTGCTTTGTTTGGGCACAACACCAAGCTGCAGCTTCCTTTCAGTAGTCTGGCAGAGGAGTTCAAGGTTTCCCGGGCCAGAGAAGTCCTGCTCTACAGAGATTCTGCTGATGGGAAAGTATCTTCAGCAGGTGTGGAGGTCAGAACAGGAAGGAAGTGGCGTGCCCAGGATGCAGTGGAGCGGGCAGAGGCAAGGCTGCGGCACAGCACCCTGGTGGGAACCGTAGCTACTGGTCGGGCTGGGCTGGGTAGCAACACCAAACCAAACTACAGCAGAGCCAGAGGAAAGGAAAAACGAAAGCTTGTCCAAGAGGAGGTTCGCGCCGAGGTGGAGGAGGCTCGCTTCAGCAGAGTGGTGGGAATGAGCAAGCAGGGGGCCTGGACCAAGTGGGAGCACATAGCTGGTCGCAAAATCACCTGGACCGAACTCTGGAAAGCGGAGCCACACCAGTTTAAGTTCTTGGTCCAGTCAGTTTATGATGTCCTCCCAAGCCCTGCTAACCTGTTCACCTGGGGCCTGATAGACGCACCTGTGTGCCAGCTCTGTCAGAAAAGAGGATCATTAGAACACATCCTCAGCTGTTGCTCAAAGGCATTGGGAGATGGCAGGTATCGGTGGCGCCACGACCAGGTCCTGCGGGCAATAGCAGACACCATCTGCACAGGCATCAACACCAGTAAGCGGCAACATCCAACCAAGAGCACAATTGCCTTTGTCCGAGCAGGAGAGAAACCTCAACCCTCCAAGAAGACCCAGGGGGGCCTGCTAACAACAGCAAGGGACTGGCAGCTCTTGGTTGACCTGGGAAGGCAGTTGCGATTCCCAGACATCATCGCAACTACGACACTCCGGCCAGACATGGTCTTGATGTCTGGAACCAGCAAGCAGGTGGTACTCCTTGAGCTAACTGTCCCCTAGGAGGACAGAATGGAGGAAGCTCAGGAAAGGAAGAGGGCGAAGTACGCAGATCTTGTGGCTGACTGCCGGAGGAACGGGTGGAAGGCCCGCTGCGAGCCTATTGAGGTGGACTGCAGGGGTTTTGCAGGCAAGTCCTTACACCGGGTCCTGGGGCTCCTTGGGATTTGTGGACTGCACAGGAGAAGAGCCATAAAAAACATCTTGGAAGCGTCTGAAAAGGCTTCACGTTGGTTCTGGTTGAGGAGGGGGGACGCGTGGCGTAGAGCGCTACCTGGACACAAGTCGAGGTACTGATCACCCTCGGCTGGGTCGCCCGGGTGAGGGTGTTTGATTAAGACCCGAAACACCCTATGACCCCGGGAGAATCACTGATGATGTGTCCAGGTTGCACCATGAGGTGTATTATAGTACTAAACAAATTATCCTGATCCAGATATTACTTTAATTCAAGTAATTAAGTAATATTTCTAGGGCTTGAATTTACAACCATTTTAGTCACATATGTGCCCAAAATGAAATCTGTGCAACTTCAAAATATTTGGGAACAAACAATTATTGTATTGTGAGCGAAAGTCGTGGCATTAGCCTCTATGTTGTGAATGAATAACATAGAGGCTAATGCCATGACTTTCATTGTGTTTCAGTGTATCTTGAAGGATCATGCAAGTAATTGTTTCTTGTTGATGCTGTAAACAAAATGTCACTGTGCAAACCCATGTTTGTTGTTGTACTGAACACAGATTGAAAATAAACCGACTGAAATAATAATAATAACAATGAATAATTTCTAAGTCTTTGTTAGCCATTTGTGAAGTTTTGTGCTTGTGCGCTACGTTTGCTCGCATCCTGTGCATCTCCTGGGGGCTATGTCTCTTAATTTCTGCATGAGGGAGGACTTCACTGTCTCTGCTCCTCTTCCGAATCTTCGTTTGTCACAGTTCTTTGACGGCAAGATGCTCTGAGTGCAAGTCGATCCCCATATCTTTCGATATACTTGCTTAACTCCTTATCTGTCATAATTTCTATGACATTGGTGTCGATATGTAAAAAGCAAAAGGTTTGCTAAATGGTATTTCCTACTGTAAAATAGCAACATTAAAAGTAGGATATTTCTTACTTTATATAAAAGTTAATAAGTATCCTCACCTTGTCTTCTTTTAGTTTGTTGATGACACTTTCAGGTATATTCCGCATTTGAAGGAACATGAATAAATCTACTGTAGCCATCCTTTTTTAATAACAGGGAGCAAAACTGCTGAGCAACGGTAGATTATGGGGGAGGGAACGTCTTTGTTGGAAATAGAGCCGAATTAACTCCTAAACTGCCATTTTAACACACACCTCAAACCACGCACACACATACGCGCACGAGAAACTTTCTCGTGTGCACGAGATACATGTCTAAAAAAAACAAAAAAAACATTATACGTTTTTTTTCCCCCATGTCCCTTTAGGGGCTCCGTAGAATATTTAAAAAGTGAAAAGTATTTTTGCTGACTTCATGTATGACTATTTCAATTGTAAACGTTTTTTGGTGACTTTCTGTATGAACATTTAAAAATCAAAAATTATTTTTCTGACTTTCTGTATGAAAATTTTAAACGTAAAAAATATTATGCTGACTTCCTGTATGAATATTTCAAATGTAAAAATTATTTTGCTGACTTCCTGTATGAATGTTTAAAAAATAATAAATATGTGGTTGACTTCCTGTATGAATGTTTAAAAAGTGAAAAGTATATAATTGACTTTCTGTATGAATGTTTAAAAAGTAAAGTATTTAGTTGACTTCCTGTATGAATCTTTAAAAAGTAAACGTATTTAGGTGACTTCCTGTATAAATCTTTAAAAAGTAAAAGTATTGAGTTGACTTCCTGTATGAATCTTTAAAAAGTAAACGTATTTAGGTGACTTCCTCTATGAATCTTTAAAAAGTAAAAGTATTTAGGTGACTTCCTGTATGAATATTTAAAAAGTAAAGGTATTTAGTTGACTTCCTGTATGAATATGTCAAATGTAAAAAGTATTTTTGTGTGAATGTGTGCCCTTTGACCCGTAGCCCCGCCCTTCACCAGTGACCCCCCCCCCCCCCCCTCCCGCCCCTCCGCGGCCACATTGGTTTTTCTTCCCCCTCCGGCGGATCCTTGTGACGGCGCAGCTTGGCCCACAGTGTCCGGGACAGAATGGTAAGAAGCGGCTTCGACAGGCCGCCAGTCCTGCTGTAGGCAGAGCGGAGCGTGCAGGTTGGGGCTGGTACCGGCGGACCGTTAGGAGGATGATGTTAGCCAGCATGGCCGCCGTTATGTGATCGCTAGCTAACCGCCGCCGCTCGCCGAAACCGTGGTACCGCTTTCCCATTAGGACCCTCTCACGCCGATGTGCTGGAACGGCGCGGTCCCCACCGGCCCGGAGCGACAAAAGGCCTCAGGCCGTGTGTCCCGGGGCAGCCATCTTAGTCCGCAGCCCGGAAAGCACCGTCCAGACCCACACTGACCTGGTTTGGTGTCGGCCTGGACCTGGGCCGGGCCAGACCTGCGGGCAGACCAGAGGCAGATATTAATACCTGCAGACCAGGAATCTTGTCTGTAGTCTAGTCCTACTAGTCCGTGGTCTAAGTCTAGTTTGTGGTCTAATCATAGTCTGTTTTTTTAGTCCCAGTTTGTGGACTATATATTACAATTTGTATTCTAGTCCTACCAGTCTAGGTCTGGTTTGTGGTCTAGTGCTACTTGTCTGTGGCCTAGTGCTAGTCTTGGATTTAGTTTTATTAGTCTGTGGTCTAATCTGTGGTCGAGTTCTAGTGTGTGGACTTGTCCTAGACTGTTTTTTAGTACTAGTCTTTGGGCTAGTCTTACTAGTCTGTGGTGTAGTACTAGTCTTGGGTTTAGTCTTACAAGTCTGTGGTCTAGTACTAGTCTGTAGTCCAGTCATCCTAGTCTGTGGTCTATATATTACAGTTTGTAGTCTAGTCTTACTAGTATGTTGTGTAGTACTAGTATTTGGTCTAGTTTTACTAGTCTGTGGTCTAGTACTAGTCTTTGGTTTAGTCTTACTAGTCTGTGGTCTAGTACTAGTCTTGGGTTTAGTCTTACAAGTCTGTGGTCTAGTACTAGTCTGTAGTCCAGTCATTCTAGTCTGTGGTCTAGTAGTAGTAGTAGTCTGTGGTCTATATATTAGTTTGTAGTCTAGTCCTACTAGTCTGTACTGTGGTACTAGTCTTTGGTCTAGTTTTACTAGTCTTTGGTCTAGTTTTAATAGTATGTGGTCTAGTACTAGTCTTGGGTTTAGTCTTACTAGTCTGTGGTCTAGTAGTAGTAGTCTGTAGGCTAGTACTAGTTTGTGGTCTAGTCTTACTAGTCTGTGGTCTAGTACTAGTATTTGGTCTAGTCATACTAGTCTGTGGTCTAGTACTAGTCTTTGGTCTAGTCATACTAGTCTTTGGTCTAGTATTACTAGTCTTTGGTCTAGTCATTCTAGTCTGTGTTCTAGTAGTAGTATGTGTTCTAGTACTAGTTTGTGGTCTAGTCTTACTAGTAGTCTGTGGTCTAGTACTGGTTTGTGGTCTAGTACTAGTTTGTGGTCCAGGTATAGTTTGTGGTCTAGTCCTATTCTATTTTTGGTCCTAGTTTGGGGTGTATATATTACAGTTTGTAGTCTAGTCCTACTAGTTTGTGGTCTAGTACTAGTCTTTGGTCTAGTCTTACGAGTCTGTGCTCTAGTACTACTTTTGTGGTGTAGTCCTACTAATCTGTGGTCTAGTACTACATAATGGGCTAGTCTTACTGGTATGTAGTTTAGTACTAGTTGCGGTTTATATGTTACAATTTGTAGTCTAGTCCTACTAGGCTGTAACCTAGTCATAGTTTGTGGTCTAGGTCTAGTTTGTGGTCTAGTCCCAGTCTGTTGTCTAGTCAGAGTTTGTGGTCTTGTTAGTACTAGACTGCATTCCAGTACTAAGTCTGTTGTTTGGTTAATTGACTTTTTAAATATCTTCCAAGGTCTAGTCCTTTCTGTGGTGTAGATCGAGTTTGTAGTCCAGACCACTGATTCTCAACTTGTAGTACACCAAATAATCAATGTTACTGTTCAAACTGTGTGTCATCTTACAGTGACTAGAAATATGAAATAAATGTGATAAATAAAACTTTTACCTTGTTTTTAATGATTACTTAGGTCTACTACACTACCGTACTTTAATGTTGTCATTATGGTGGTACATGATGAATACTTACACAACCGTTCAAAAGTTTGGGGTCACATTGAAATGTCCTTATTTTTGAAGGAAAAGCACTGTACTTTTCAATGAAGATAACTTTAAACTAGTCTTAACTTTAAAGAAATACACTCTATACATTGCTAATGTGGTAAATGACTATTCTAGCTGCAAATGTCTGGTTTTTGGTGCAATATCTACATAGGTGTATAGAGGCCCATTTCCAGCAACTATCCCTCCAGTGTTGTAATGGTACAATGTGTTTGCTCATTGGCTCAGAAGGCTAATTGATGATTAGAAAACCCTTGTGCAATCATGTTCACACATCTGAAAACAGTTTAGCTCGTTACAGAAGCTACAAAACTGCCCTTCCTTTGAGCAGATTGAGTTTCTGGAGCATCACATTTGTGGGGTCAATTAAACGCTCAAAATGGCCAGAAAAAGAGAACTTTCATCTGAAACTCGACAGTCTATTCTTGTTCTTAGAAATGAAGGCTATTCCACAAAATTGTTTGGGTGACCCCAAACTTTTGAACGGTAGTGTAGGTCTACTACACTACTGTATTTAATGTTATCATTATGGTGGTACTTAATAATTACTTAGGTCTACTACACTACTGTATTTTAATGTTGTCATTATGGTGGTACTTAATGAATACTTAGGTCTACTACTGTATTTTAATGTTGTCATTATGGTGGTACTTAATGAATACTTAGGTCTACTACACTACTGTATTTTAATGTTGTCATTACGGTGGTACTTGATGAATACTAAGGTCTACTACACTACTATATTTTAATGTTATCATTATAGTGGTACTTAATGAATACTTAGGTCTACTACACTATTGTATTTTAATGTCATTATGGTGAGGCTTGATGAATACTTAGGTCTACTACACTACTGTATGTTAATGTCATTAAGGTGGTACTTGATGAATACTTAGGCCTACTACACTACTGTATTTTAATGTTGGTCATTATGGTGGTACTTAATGAATACTTAGGTCTACTACACTACTGTATTTTAATGTTGTTATTATTGTGGTACTTGATGAATACTAAGGTCTACTACACTACTATATTTTAATGTTATCATTATAGTGGTACTTAATGAATACTTAGGTATACTACACTATTGTATTTTAATGTCATTATGGTGAGACTTGATGAATACTTAGGTCTACTACACTACTGTATTTTAATGTTGTCATTATGGTGGTACTTGGAGAGACAAGTGTTTTCTCAGGTGATACTTGGTGAAAAAAGTTTAAGAACCACTGATCTAGATCCATTATTTAGTCTAGTCTATGTTTGTAGTCTAGTTCCAATATGAACTATAGTCTGTTTGTAGTCTGGATCCAATATGTACTATTGTCTGTTTAATAATAATAATGGTTTAGATTTTATATAGCGCTTTTCTATTATTAGATACTCAAAGCGCTCACAGAGAAGTGAGAACCCATCATTCATTCACACCTGGTGGTGGTAAGCAACATTTGTAGCCACAGCTGCCCTGGGGTAGACTGTTTGTAGTCTAGATCCTCTTTGTAGTATGGTCTGTTTGTAGTCTAGTTCCACATTGTACTATAATTTGTTTGTAGACTAGATCAATATGTACTATAATCTGTTTGTAGACTAGTTCCACTATGTACTATAGTCTGTTTGTAGTCTAGAACCCACTGTTTACTATAGTCTGTTTGTAGTCTAGATCCACTATGTACTATACTCTGTTTGTAGACTAGCTCCACTATGTAGTCTTAGTCTGTTTGTAGACTCGATCCACTATGTACTATAGTCTGTTTGTAGGGTAGAACTACTGTGTACTATAATCTGTTTTAGACTAGATCCACTATGTACAATAGTCTGATTGTAGACTAGATCCACTATGTACTATAGACTGTTTGTAGTCTAAATCTACTATGTACTATTGTTTGTTTGTAGACTAGTTCCCCATAGTCTGTTTGTAGTGTAGGTCCACTATGTACTATAGTCTAGTCTGTTTGTAGACTATATCCACCTTGTACTATAGTCTGTTTGTAGACTAGTTCCAATATGTACTATAGTCTAGTATGTTTATAGACTAGATCCACTATGTACTATAGTCTGTTTGTAGTCTAGTTCCACTTTGTACTATAATTTGTTTGTAGCCTAGTACCAATATGTGCTATAATCTGTTTGTAGACTAGCTCCACTATGTACTACAGTGTGTTTGTAGTCTAGGACCCACTATTTACTATAGTCTGTTTGTAGTCTAGATCCACTATGTACTATAGTCTGTTTGTAGACTAGCTCCACTATGTCGGCTAGTCTGTTTGTATTCTTGATCCACTACGTACTATATTCTGTTTGTAAGGTAGAACTACTTTGTACTTTAGTCTGTCTGTAGTCTAGTTCCACTTGGTACTATAATTTGTTTGTAGCCTAGATCCAATATGTTATATAATATGTTCTATAATCTATTTGTAGACTAGGCCACTACGTACTATAGTCTGTTTGTAGTCTAGGACCCATTATTTACTATAGTGTGTTTGTATTCTAGATCCACTATGTACTATAGTCTGTTTGTAGACTAGCTCCACTATGTAGGCTAGTCTGTTTGTAGACTCAATCCACTATGTACTATAGTCTGTTTGTAGTCTAAATCCACTATGTACTATAGTTTGTTAGTAGTCTAGTTCCCCTATATACTATAGTCTGTTTGTAGTGTAGATCCACTATGTACTATAGTCTAGTCTGTTTGTAGTCTATATCCACTTTGTACTATAGTCTGTTTGTAGACTAGTTCCAATATGTACTATAGTCTAGTATGTTTGTAGACTAGATCCACTATGTACTATGGTCTGTTTGTAGACTAGATCCACCATGTACTATAGGCTAGTCTGTTTGTAGACTAGATCCACTTTGTACTAAAGTCTGTGTGTAGGCTAGATCCACCATGTACTATAGGCTAGTATGTTTGTAGACGATATCCACTTTGTACTAGAGTTTGTTTGTAGCCTAGTTCCACTATATACTATAGTCTGTTTGTAGTCTAGATCCACTATGCACTATAGTCTAGTCTGTTTGTACACTATATAATCCACTTTGTACTATAGTCTGTTTGTAGACTACTTCTAATATATACTATAGTCTAGTCTGTTTGTAGTCTAGATCTAATATGTACTATAGTCTGTTTGTAGACTAGGGCCACTATGTACTGTAGTCTGTTTGTAGACTAGAGCCACTATGTACGATAGTCTGTTTGTATTCTAGATCCATTATGTAGTATAGTCTGTTTGTAAACTTGATCCTCTATGTACTGTAGTCTGTTTGTAGACTAGATCCACTTTGTACTATAGTCTGTTTGTAGACTAGATCCACTATGTACAATAGTCTGTGTAGACTAGATCCACTATGTACATAGTCTGTTTGTAGTTTAGATTCAGTTTGTGCTATAGTTGAGTGTTTGTAGACTAGATCCACTATGTACAATAGTCTGTTTGTAGATTATATCCACTATGTGCTAGGGCTGGGCGATATAGACGAAAATAGATATATTTTTACTTAAACTCGATATTCGATATATATCTCAATATATTTTCCGGCGAAAGTAAACAAATAAAGATATTAATTTTTGAGCGAGATTCAGTGAAATTTAAGTGGATGACAACTGTACTATAAACAGTCAGTGGCACTCTTATTAACCCAGTTAGTCAAGATGGGTATTAACAGCACAGAAAAGAAACTGTTTAAATAGCACAGAATTGCATAACATAAATAATATAGAAACATATTCTTTCTACGTAAAATAAATAACATAGCTGTGCAAATAATACAACATGCATCAAACTCAGATAAAAAATAAATGTGCAGTCAGGCACTTTTTAATTCCCAGTCGATGATGTAATGGACTGTCACACACGTACGGTTCTGGTCAGCGCCAAGTAAGTGACTTGACTTAATTGTGCGGCTATGATCTTCCTCACTCTGGCAGCATTTTTCGTGTGAAATATGCCCGGAAGAGTTTGGATTTGGGCGTGGTAAACAACTCAAATGTATGTTTTATCCAGACTCATATATTTGTCCAAATGTGGCCAAGTAGACGCATTGTGGGTTTCCTGGAAGTCGTCTACATCGCTAAAAAAACATCTAAGGAAGAGAATCCCTCTGCCATCTTCCACTAGTTTTTATAATATATAAATCGCCCGCTTGAATATTCCCTCTTCTCTTCTCTCTTGTCGTCATTTGGGATGTCTGTTGTGATTTCCCTTCCTGGTTCCATGACTTGCCCTATCTTGCTTCTGATTGGCCTAATCTCAACCAATCGTGACTCATCATAGTAAACAACCAACCAATCATGGATATTATTGTACGTAAACCAACCAATCACCATTGATGTTTCCCGTATATTTTGTCCCTTGCCGGTGGAGTTGCACTAGTCCACTTCTTTCTTCCTCCCTCTCTCTTCTTTTGTAGCATGTAGCTTAGCTAACCGCTACATAGGTCAAAAATAGATTAAGTGAATTATATTTATATAGCACTTTTTCTCTAGTGACTCAAAGCGCTTTACATAGTGAAACCCGATATCTAAGTTACATTTAAACCAGTGTGGGTGGCACTGGGAGCAGGTGGGTAAAGTGTCTTGCCCAAGGACACAATGGCAGTGACTAGGATGGCGGAAGCGGGGATCGAATCTGGAACCCTCAAGTTGCTGGCACGGCCACTCTACCAACCGAGCTATACCGATAAACAACGGAAATCGCTACTTGTTTAAAAAGTAGCGAAGTGGAAATGTAGTTAAGCTACGTAGCTTCGATTTTAAGTTAAATATTTTTTAATGTAAAACAGTACTTTTTACCACTGCAGCCGTGAACCAGAATGGATTATCAAAACCCGTACTAATTACGGGAAAACCGTAGTTGTTGGCGAGTCCACAGAAGTTTGAGTTTTACTTACTAGTTGGTGACTGGCACACTGCTGGTGGCACAGTCAGACTCAATATTTACTGTGTTGTTGTTGTGGGTCAGTGCAGTGGGGGGGAGACGACAAGCACGTCTTGGAAGGAGGAAGGGGAGGAGTTTAATAGCTCGTGGAGTGTTGTCGTCTACATCGCTAAAAGAAACATCTAAAGAAGAGAATCCCTCGCCATCATGGACAATCCTGCCCACCCACTCCACCAGACAATTGAGGGACAGCGGAGCTCATACTCCAACAGGCTCCTTCAGCTTTGTTCCCACAGTGTTCGATTCAAGAACTCCTTCATTCATTTCAATACAGCTGTATAATCACTCGCCATACAGCAATAGATGATATCGGTCTATTACCTGACACCTTCTATGTTAGCTACCTCTCTTTGTTTATAATGTATATTTTCTGCTGGATCTACTCTCTATTTAATGCTGCAGCTGTTACATATACTGTAATATTGTACATGGTAATTGTTATATATTGTATATATTATATAAAAATATAATAATATATCAGTATATATCATATAGTCTACTTTATACCTGCATTATCCTTTCCATCCTTACACTTTCCATCCTTTGTAACTGAGCTACTGTGTGGAACAATTTTCCTTGTGGATCATTTAAGTTTGTCTAAGTCTAAGTGGGTAGCTGGGAAGAATCAAGGACCACAACAAATAAGCGGCGTTTGGTCATTTTAATGTGAAATAAATTATATCAATATTACGATAATTTTTTAATTCATATCTTTTTTTAAATATATTGATATAACTTACAAACTCGATATATCGCCAGCCCTACTATGTACTATAGTCTAGTCTGTTTGTAGACTAGATCCACTATGTACTATAATCTGTTTGTATACTAGATCCACTATGTACTATAGTCTAGTCTGTTTGTAGACTAGATCCACTTTGTTCTATAGTCTAGTCTGTCTGTAGTCTAGCTCCACTATATATATAGACTGTTTGTAGACTAGATCCACTATGTACTATAGTCTAGTCTGTTTGTAGACTAGATCCACTATGTATTATAGACTGTGTGTAGACTAGATTCACTCTGTACTATCAATCCGATACCAAGTCGTTACAGGATCATACATTCGTCATATTCAAGGACATGTTTCCTGAGTTTTTAAACATAATATAAAAAATAAAAAAACGAAATAAGATTTTGTGATGCTAAAAAATATCGATGTAATCATAGTAGTATCGACTAGATACGCTCCAGTACTTGGTATCGTTACAGTGGATGTTAGGTGTAGATCCACCAATGGCTTTTGTTTATATTGTAGCATTCGGGAAGTGTTGGTGCTGCAGGAAATTCTGGGAATTTGTTCTGTAGTGTGTATGTTGTGTTGTGGTGCAGATATTCTCCCAAAATGTGTTTGTCATTGTTTTTTAGTGTGGTTTCATTATATGGCACATATTTATGACAGTGTTGGCGATGTTCATATGGCCACCCTTAGTGTGACATGTATGGCTGTTGACTAAGTATGACCTTCATTTACTTGTGTTTAAAGTTAAGGTGATCATCTTTGATCGTTAATGACTGGACATAGTGAATTCTTGTCTTGACTTAGTCAACTATAGACCATTTTTAACACATCCAATATTATGATTCCGGCATGCTGTGGTGTGTAGTGATGCATGTATAGCTATCATTCGTCCTACAGGGATGATGGTTGAAATAGTTGTACTATATTTGTCACCATGTAGACAAGGATTATTGATTTATAAGTAGTTACAACACTGCTGACAGCAGGATAGACACTAGCCGCTAGCTAAAGCACCTCTTCCTGAGGGCATTTCAGTGTTATAACTTCACCTTTATCTTTAGTTATTAAGCCAAAATTTGTCCACTCTCCCTTTTCTGTCTACACACTGTGTCTGCTTGTAAGTACTACTTGATTGTGCACTGCCGAACATGCTCGCCGCGAACATGCTTGTCTGCATGACCTGACGACGACGGGTGGGGGACCGGTACTTTTTAGAGGCGGTATAGTATCAAATATGATTCATTAGTATCGCGGTACTATACTAATATCGGTATACCATACAACCCTACTATGTACTATAGTCTGTTCGTAGTCTAGATCCACTATGTACAATAGTCTAATCTGTTTGTAGCCTAGATCCACGATGTAATATAGTCTAGTCTGTTTGTAGTCTAGATCCACTATGTATTATAGACTGTGTGTAGACTAGATTCACTCTGTACTATCAATCCGATACTAAGTCGTTACAGGATCATACATTGGTCATATTCAAGGATATGTTTCCTGAGTTTATAAACATAATATAAAAAATAAAAAAACGAAATAAGATTTTGTGATGCTAAAAAATATCGATGTAATCATAGAAGTATCGACTAGATACGCTCCAGTACTTGGTATCATTACAGTGGATGTTAGGTGTAGATCCACCAATGGCTTTTGTTTATATTGTAGCGTTCGGGCTATGTGCTATAGTCTATTTGTAGACTAGCTCCAACATTGTACTATAGTCTAGTTCCACTATGTACAATAGTGTTTGTAGTCTAGATCCACTATGTACTATAGTCTAGTCTGTTTGTAGAATAGTTCCACTTTGTTATATAGGCTGTTTGTAGAGTAGATCCAATATGTACTATAGTCTGTTTGTAGTCTAGCTCCACTATGTACTATAGTCTGTTTGTAGGCTAGATCCGCTATATACTATAGTCTAGTCTGTTTGTAGGGTAGATCCACTATGTACTATAGTCTGTTGGTAGTCTAGCTCCACTATGTACCAGAGGTGTGGACTCGAGTCACATGACTTGGACTCGAGTCAGACTCGAGTCATGAATTTGATGACTTTAGACTCGACTTGACAAAATGTAAAGAGACTTGCAACTCGACTTAGACTTTAACATCAATGACTTGTGACTTCACTTGGACTTGAGCCTTTTGACTTGACATGACTTGCTACTTTCCCCAAAACCTAAAGTTTAAAAAGTTATTTGGGAGCGCTCCGTAGCTTTCATTTTGTACGTGTCTGTCTGTCTATCAGCGTGTGTGCTGCCTGTCAGCTGGTGTGCTCTCAGTACAACAGCCAATCAAATTATATCTACATTGTTTTCATCACACAGCATTCAGCCAATCAAATTGCAGGACAACCAATGAACAAGAGTTGTCAAACAACGCGCCAGTGAGAAAGATTTATACCAAAGTTGGTTTCGTTCGGGTATAAAAACTACGACTTGGTCAACAAAAAACGAATTGCCGTATGCAAATCACGCAGTTGGAATATTACAGACGGAGACGCAACAACTTCCAACTTCGTTCGACATTTGAAGTTGCCCAAAGAAGGGTAAGTTTTGAATGTAAGATAACGTTTATTGGCTAAGTAACATGACTTTTATTTGCTGTGTAGTTAAATCAGTGAGGCTGTAAACTCACTGCTAACGTTATAACCATAGACATCTTATAAGTAGACGCAGCATCGAGCGCTACTGCCTACTGGCGCAGACGAGACGCGGGGCCGCCATCTTGGAGTGGTGATCCGCTCCACTCAGTGCAATTCATTTGGCAGGAGCAATGAACTGTCAGCGCATTTAATTCATTTTACCTCACTGAATACCACTAATTTTCACGCGCTTTTTTGTCATACGTGTAGCTATGATAACGGACACATGTTTTATTATTCATAGTTTGCTTAACAGTAATATAATATTCTTATATTCTATAAGTGACCAGACGTCCGAGATCAAAACTGGGAATATAATCCCAGAGAAGGGGGAAAAAACGGTCAGCTATTTTTAAGTTGAAGAAACAATATGATTACGTTATATATACATGCGTATATCCTACATAAACAATGTATGAATACATTAGATATCTATATATCTTATAGACTGTATCTCTGTTGCTGCAGCAGCAGAGAGTTTATTCTGTCTTGACACTTTGTATTGATATTTTGTATTACATTCTTCCCTTAAATGATCATGTTTACAGTGATTGTTATATATGTATTTTTTATGTATGTCGCTTTGGATAAAAGCGTCTGCCAAATACTTAAACATATATAAACACCTGAAAGTCTTTATATCAGCTAAAACCACCAATCTGTTTCACTGGATTCAGAATAAAACCAAATGCTGTCTTACCCAACAATGTTAGTATTTGAATATTGTTACTTGAAGACTTATTCCTGGTTACAATTATACTGTTAAGAAAGTATTGTCTTATATTTTGCCTAAAATGAGAATGCATCATAATCAGTGGCGGCTGGTGAATTTTGTTTTAGGTGGGGCTGAAAGTTTGTAAACCAAACCCCTGTAGGGGCGTCATCCTCCCCCAGAAGATTTATTTGTGATTTTCACATACAAATATTGAAGATCTTTGCTCCTTCTCAACTCTGTGGTAATGTTATTTTCATAAAATACAACCAATAGTACATTAATGTTAAATCTTACTTGTGAAAAGTAATCCCCCGATTCCTATTTTCAACAGTCCGCTCATTTGAGCAGGAAAACGCTGAACACCAGCCCGGCATCTTTGTTTTCTACCTGTCAACTGTCAGTTTAGGCTACTCGCCGGCTCCTCATCACCACTTCAAGATGCAATTTGCTCGCGTCACAGCAACCAATATTGGGTCTACTTATAAGATGTTTATGGTTATAACATCATTTCAAACACGGCAAAATGTTGCGTCCACTGCAGTTTGCTACCTTATTCATACTTTTTGTCAAGTGATTTTTTTAAGCAGGGTTGCATGAGGTACCTACACATAACGTTACGTTAGTCAATGTATCACACACAGTAACATAATGTTAGACGGCGGTCAGCAGCACCGCATATTTTAGCCACCTACAAAAAGACAAACATAGTCAAATAAAGGTCAGTTAAAATGTATACTATATTAAGAATATGTGTACATATTGCATAGAGCCCTGACATCTAAAAAGTACAACTCTGTTCATTGTTATGTTCATGTATTTATGTTTTTCATGTGTACGCACACATAAACACACATACAGTATGAGATGAGATCAATGAGATAAGGTAAGAACAGAATAGAAACTGCTGTGGAACTAGTTACAATGCAATATGCCATGGAAATACAATGTTAACACTTTTGTACAAATAAGTACAGTTGCACTTGTTTTTGCAAATGTGTTTATTCTGTAAAGGAATGAGTTAAATGTTTAAATTTGTTTACACTATTAAAATGACTGGTTAATAGTGCTATTATGAATTGCAATGTCAGTACTATTTTTTTTCCTGCTATTTCAAATGCACATGTTTTAATAAATAAATACAGCGGTTTAAAAGCATACACAATTTGTGTAAAAATATTAGTCTGTGGTTAAAAGGACTTGAAAGGACTCGAAACTCAAAATGCAGGACTTGTGACTTGACTTGAGACTTTCCAGTCTTGACTTTGGACTTGACTCGGACTTGCCTGTCTTGACTCGGGACTTGACTCGAGACTTGAGGGCAAAGACTTGAGACTTACTTGTGACTTGCAAAGCAATGACTTGGTCCCACCTCTGCTATGTACTATAGTCTGTTTGTAGGCTAGATCCACTATATACTATAGACTAGTCTGTTTGTAGACTAGATGCACTATGTACTGTAGCCTGTTTGTAGACTAGATCCACTATGTACTATAGTCTGTTTGTAGTTTAGATCCACTATGTATTATAGTCTGTAGTCTCGTTCCACTATGTACTATAGTCTATTTTTAGTCTAGTCTGTTTGTAGACTACATCCACCATGTACTATAGCCTAGTTTGTTTGTAGATGAGTTCCACTTGTTTCTATAGTCTAGTCTGTTTGTAGACTGGATCCACTATGTACTTTAGTCTGTTTGTAGTTGTGTTAGCGCGCGATGTGTTAGCGCGCGGCATGCTAACACGCTATGTGTTAGCGTGCGGCCTTGCTAACCTGGGCCGTTTGATTGGCAGGCGTCAGGCGTGACCGTGAACGACGAGGTCATCAGGGTGTTCAACGACATGAAGGTGAGGAAGTCGTCCTCCCAAGACGAGGTGAAGAAGAGGAAGAAGGCGGTGCTCTTCCGTCTGAGCGACGACAGGAAGAAGATCATCGTGGAGGAGGGGAAACAGATCCTGGTGGGCGACATCGGCGAGACGGTGGACGACCCCTACGCCTGCTTCGTGAAGCTCCTCCCCCTGGACGACTGCCGATACGGCCTCTACGACGCCACCTATGAGACCAAGGAGTCCAAGAAGGAGGACCTAGTCTTCATCTTCTGGTGCGTTAAAAAGGCAAAGGTCCACTGGAACCTAAAACCTAATTGGAACCACTTTGACTGAAGCCGAACTCAGTTAGAACCACTTTATTAGTTGTTAAACTACTTTAGAACCACTTTGACTGAATTAGAACCTAGTTAGAACCACTTAATAAGTTGTTAACGTACTTTAGAACTACATTGACTAAGCCAGGACCTAGTTAGAACCACTTTGACTAAACCATAACCTAGTTAGAACCATGTTATTAGTTGTTAAACTACTTTAGAACCACATTGACTAAACGAGAACCGAGTTAAAACCATTTTGACTGAACCACAAACTAGTTAGAACCACTTTGATAGTTATTCAACTACTTGTGAACCATTTTGACTAAACTAAATACTAGTTAGAACCACTTTAAAATTGTTAAACTATATTATAACTACTTTGACTAAACCAGAGTCACATTGACAGTTTGATCAGACCATAACCTATTTAGAACCACTTACATACTTGTTAAGCTACTTTAGAACCACATTGACTAAGCCAGGACATAGTCAGAACCACTTTGACTGAACTATAACCTAGTTAGAACCACTTTATTAGTTGTTAAAATCCTTTTGAACCACATTGACTGAACCAGAACCGAGTTAAAACCATTTTGACTGAACCAGAACCTAGTTAGAACCACTTTAATAGCTGTCCAACACCTTTAGAACCATTTTGGCTGAACCAGAATTTAGATAGAACCATTTTAATAGTTTGTAACCCCTTTAGAACCACTTTGATTGAACCAGAACCACTTTGACTAAACCATAACCTAGTTAGAAACACTTTAATAGTTGTTAAACTACATTAGAACCACTTTGACTGAACCTGACCCAGTAATAACCACTTTATTAGTTGTTAAACTACATTAGAACCACTCTGACTGAACCAGAACCCAGTTAGAACCACTTTAATAGTTGTTAAACTACATTATGACCACTTTGATTGAACCTCAACACAGTTAGAACCACTTTAATAGTTGTTAAACTACTCTATAACCATTTTGACTGAGCAACAAAACCTTGTTAGAACAACTTTAATAATTGTTAAACTGCTTTAGAACTACTTTGACTGAACCAGAACCACTTTGACTAAACCAGTACTTAGTTAGAACCACTTTAATAGTTGTTCATCTCCATTAGAACCACTTTGACTGAACCAGAACCCAGTTAGAACCACTTTATTAGTTGTTAAACTACATTAGAACCAATATGACTGAACCATAACCCAGTTAGAACCACTTTAATAGTTGTTAAACTACATTAGAACCACTTTGATTGAACCTCAATCCAGTTGGAACCACTTTAATATTTGTTAAACTACTTTATAACCACTTAAACTGAAACAGAACCCCGTTAAAACCACATTGACTAAATCAGAACTACTTTGACTAAATCAGAAACGAGTTAGAACCCCTTTTATAGTTTTTAAACTAATTTGACAGAAACAGAACCCTGTTTGAACCACTTTAATAATTGTTAAACCATTTTAGAACCACTTTGACTGAACCAGAACCACTTTGACCGTTTGATCAAACCAAAACCTATTTAGAACCACGTACATACTTGTTAAACTACTTTAGAACCAATTTGACAGTTTGATCAAACCATAACCTATTTAGAACCACTTGCATACTTGTTAAGCTACTTTAGAACCACATTGACCAAGCCAGGACATAGTTAGAACTCCTTTGACAATTGTTAAACTACTTTAGAACCACTTTGACTGAACCAGAACCCCTTTAGAACCACTTTGACTGAGCCAGAATCACTTTGACTAAACCATAACCTAGCTAGAACCACTTTAATAGTTGTTAAACTACATTAAAATAACTTTGACTGAACCAGTACCCAGTTAGAACCACTTTAATAGTTGTTAAACTACATTAGAACCACTTTGATTGAACCTCAACCCAGTTAGAACCACATGAATAGTTGTTAAACTACTTTAGAACCACTTTGACTAAATCAGAACCAATTTGACTGAACTAGACTTCTTTAGAACCACTTTGACTGAACCAGAACCCAGTTAGAACCACTTGAATTGTTGTTAAACTACTTTATAACCACTTTAACTGAAACAGAACCCTGTTAGACCCACTTTAATAGTTGTTAAATGACTTTAGAATCACTTTGACTAAATCACAACCACTTTGACTGAACTAGTACTCCTGTAGAACCACTTTAATAGTTGTTATCCTACTTGAGAACCACTCTGACTGAACCAGAACCACATTAGAACCATTTTGACTGAACCAGAACCCCATTAGAACTACGTTGACTAAACTAAAACCCAGGTAAAGGAACTTTAATAGATGTTATGCCACTTGAGAACCACTCTGATGGAACCAGAACCCCATTATAACCACTTTGACTGAACTAGAACCCAGGTAGAACCACTTTAATAGTTGTTATCCTACTTGAAAACCACTCTGACTGTACCAGAACCACATTAGAACCATTTTGACTGAACCAGAACTCCATTAGAACCACTTTGATTAAACTAAAACCCAAGTAAAAGAACTTTAATAGTTGTTATACCACTTGAGAACCACTCTGATAAAACCAGAACCCCGTTATAACCACTTTGACTGAACTAGAACCCAGGTAGAACCAGTTTAATAGTTGTTATTCTACTTGAGAACCACTTTGATGGAACCAGAAGCCCGTTAGAACCACTTTTATTGAACTAGAACTCCTCTAGAACCACTGCGTTGAAAAGGTCTCTCCGCGCTAGCTAGCACACCAATGTCACGCACCGCCATCAACAGGAAGTCTTGTGTTCTCCGCAGGGCTCCGGAGGGCGCTCCTCTCAAGAGCAAGATGATCTACGCCAGCTCCAAAGACGCCATCAAGAAGAAATTTACAGGTGAGGTGGGCGGGCGGGCGAGGGGGCGGAGCCGTGAGTGACGAGGCCGTCTCCCTTCAGGTATCAAACACGAGTGGCAGGTGAACGGGCTGGACGACATCCAGGACCGCAGCACGCTTGCCGAGAAGCTGGGCGGGAACGTGGTGGTGTCGCTGGAGGGGAAGCCGCTGTGATGTCATCGGCCGTGCCATGTGACCCACCTGAACGCCGCCTGCTGTGTGTCACGTCAAGGAACAGCGTCTTTGGGCGCCCTTGTCGCCCTTGCTTTTACCCCCAGATGATCTCATTAACATAAAATATGCAAACTCCTCCCACTTTGCTGCCACATGGCAGGAAGGTTTTGCCAAACATCACAAGGCTTTTTTAAGGACTTTTATTTATATTCTTCTCCTTTGTGGCGCCGGTAGCGCTCGCTCCTCGACGCCTTACGTTCGCTAGTTCCAGTGCGCCTTTATTTTGGAAACACTACAGGAAGCAGAGACGCCTTAACGTGGAACCTTGTTTGTGAGATCACAGGAAGCCACTGCAATAAAACGCCTGTGGCCCCGCCTCCCGCCTTTTCTCTGCCTCCTCCGCACTTCCTTGAACCAATTGTAGACCCGCTCCTTTCAGAGGGACTCAACCAGAACCACCTTGACTGAACCAGAACCCCGTTAGAACCACTTTGACTCAACTAGACCCTAGTTAGAACCACTTTTAGTTGTTAAACTCCTTTAGAACCACTTTGACTGAACCATAACATCATTAGAACTACTTAAGTAGTTGTTTCACTACTTTAGAACCACTTTGACTGAACCAGACCCTAGTTAGAACCACTTTGACTGAACCGTAACCTCATTAGAACCACTTAAGTAGTTGTTTCACTATTTTAGAACCACTTTGACTCAACAGAACTTTAGTTAGTACCACGTAATTAGTTATTAAACTCCTTTAGAACCACTTTGAATGAACTGGAACCCGATTAGAACCCAGTTAGAAACACTTTAAAAGTTGTTCAACTCATTTAGAACCACTGTGACTGAACCACTTTAGTCACGTGACAACCTCTGAGGAAGGCAACAGAAGTGGCCGAAACCATCAGGTACGGAAATAAACGCAGGTCTGGCTATAAGAATAACAAAATCGCCTTTTAGAACCACTTTGACTGAACCACAACTTAGTTAAAACCACTTTAATAGTTGTTAACCTACTTTAAGACCACTTTGACTTAACCAGAATCCCTTTAAAACCATTTTGACTGACCCAGAACTTAGTTAGGACCACTTTAATAGCTGTTAACCTACTTAAAGACCACGTAGACTGAACAGGACCCCTTTAGAACCACTTTGTACGAGAACCTAGTTATAACCACTTTATTAGTTGTTCAACTCATTTAGAACAACTTTGACTGAACCAGAACCCCGTTAGAACCACTTTGAACCAGAACCTAGTTATAACCACTTTATTAGTTGTTCAACTCATTTAGAACAACTTTGACTGAACCAAAACCCCGTTAGAACCACTTTGAACCAGAACCTAGCTAGAACCACTTTAATAGTTGTTCAACTCATTTAGTAACCACTTTGACTGAACCAGAACTTAGAGACACTTTAATAGTTGTTAAACTACTTTAGGCCCACTTTGACTGAACCATAACTTAGTTAGAGCCACATTAATAGTTGTTAACTACTTTAGGCCCACTTGGACTGAACCAGAACCCCTTTATGACCGCTTTGACTGAACCAGAACCACTTTGACTGAACCAGAACTTAGTTAGAGCCACTTTAATAGTTGTTAATCTACTTTAGGACCACTTTGACTGAACCAGAACTTAGTTAGAGCCACTTTAATAGTTGTTAAACTATTTTAGGCCCACTTTGACTGAACCATAACTTAGTTAGAGCCACTTTAATAGTTGTTAACTACTTTAGGCCCACTTGGACTGAACCACAACCCCTTTATGACCGCTTTGACTGAACCAGAACCCCTTTAGAACCACTTTGACTGAACCAGAACTTACTTAGAGCCACTTTAATAGTTGTTAATCTACTTTAGGACCACTTTGACTGAACCACAACCCCTTTAGAACCACTTTGACAAAACCAGAACCAGTTCGAACCACATAGGTCATAGTGAATATCCCTAGAACTACAATTCCAGTACCAGAATCTCTTAGCACCAGGGATTACTTTTGCATGGCTCAAGTCCTGTTTGGACATTCTCCCAACAGCTGAGTCAAGACTTCCTGTCGGAGCGTTGCTACTTCCTGTTAGCTGCACATTCTTGACCTTAGATGGAGTAGGTGTAATAGGAACCAGAAGTGGAGTCCTGTTGGGCTCGCTGGCCTGAGAATGTGATCCTGCTTCTATTTGTGTCCTCGCTCATCACACGCCTGTCAACACGTGTCGGCCAGAACCGACCCGAGGAGAACACTCAACACTGCGTGAAGGATGCACCCAACATTTGAAATAGTACGCTGTTTGACAGTTAGCATCACTGTGGTTAGCAGAGCATCATTGGTGCATTGCCTCACTAGTGTTAGCAAAGCGTTGTGGGGGTTAGCATAAAAAAGTTAAGGTTAAAGTACCAACGATTGTCTCACACACACGAGGTGTGGCGAAATTATTCTCTACATTTGACCCATCACCCTTGTTTACCCCCTGGGAGGTGAGGGGAGCAGTGAGCAGCAGCGGTGGCCACGCTCAGGAATAATTTTTGGTGATTTAACCCCCAATTCCAACGCTTGATACTGACTGCCAAGCAGGGAGGTAATGGGTCCCATTTTTATAGTCTTTGGTATGACTCGGCCGGGGTTTGAACTCAGGGCGGACACTCTAACCACTAGGCCACTGAGTAGGTTAAACACATACTTGCCAACCCTCCCGAATTTTCCGGGAGACTCATGAATTTCAGTGCCTCTCCCGAAAATCTCCCGGGACAACCATTCTCCTGAATTTCTCCCGATTTCCAGACGGACAACAAGGCACGCCCCCTCCAGGTACATGCGGACCTGAGTGAGGACAGCACAGCCTGTCGTCACGTCCGCTTTTCGTCCATATAAACAGCGTGCCGGCCCAGTCACGTTACAACATTTATGGCTTTTGGAGAGTGCACAACTGCACACACAACAAGAAGGAGACGAAGAAGAGACAGTCATGGCGAACACGAGTAAGAAGAAGAAGTACGCTTGCAAGTCATCAGAGAGGGTGTTGAGCATGGTTAGAAAGATAGTGACAGAGAATAGAACTAAACTCACTCCTTTCCTGCAAATTAAATTTCACAGATGCTGCCTATACCTATGCTCCTTCAAAGGCTGTGCTATATATATATATATATATATATATATATATATATATATATATATATATATATATATATATATATATATATATATATATATACATTTAATAAAATTAAATTTAAAAAATATATATATACTGTATATAGGTAGAATTAACTGAAAGTCAAGTATTATATATATATATACATATTTATATGTATATATATATATATATATATTAGGGGTGTGGGAAAAAATCGATTGGAATTCGAATCGCGATTCTCACGTTGTGCGATTCAGAATCGATTCTCATTTTTTAAAAATGTATTTTTTTATCTATTGATTTTTTTTTTTTTTTTTTTTTTTTAAATTAATCAATCCAACAAAACAATACACAGCGATACCATAACAATGTAATCCAATTCCAAAACCAAACCCGACCCAGCAACACTCAGAACTGCAATAAACAGAGCAATTGAGAGGAGACACAAACACGACACAGAACAAACCAAAAGTAGTAAACAAAAATGGATATTATCAACAACAGTATCATTAATAGTTACAATTTCAACACAGCAGTGATTAAAAATCCGTCATTGACATTATCATTAGACATTTATAAAAATAAAAAATGAACAATAGTGTCACAGTGGCTTACACTTGCATCGCATCTCATAAGCTTGACAACACACTGTGTCCAATATTTTCACAAAGATAAAATAAGTCATATTTTTGGTTCATTTAATAGTTAAAACAAATTTACATTATTGCAATCAGTTGATAAAACATTGTCCTTTACAATTATAAACGATTTTTATAAAAATCTACTACTCTGCTTGCATGTCAGCAGACTGGGGTAGATCCTGCTGAAATCCTATGTATTGAATGAATAGAGAATCGTGTTGAATTGGAAACAAATCGATTTTGAATCCAATCGTCACCCCAAGAATCGATATTGAATCGAATCGTGGGACACCCAAAGATTCACAGCCCTAATATATATATATATATATATATATATAAGAAATATTTAAATTTCAGTTAATTCTAGCTATAAATATACTCCTCCCCCTTAACCCCGCCCACCTCAACAAACACCCCCCCAACCTCCCGAATTTGGAATTCTCAAGGTTGGCAAGTATGGGTTAAGTCCGTTAAGATGACTGGTGTTAGCATTGTATCACTGATATTAGCATAGCATCATTGGGGTTAACAGCATTAATAAGGTTAGCATAGCGCAGTGGTTCTCAAACTTTTTTTGTCATCCCCCACTTTGGACAAGGGGGAGTTTTCAAGCCCCACCTGCCCCCATCGCCCCAACAGAACGCTAATGCCAAGCTTAACATTTTCAAATTTATCGAACATCAAGTAACATCAAGTTTTATACATTCAAACTAAATAACATAAAATAAAATCAAGTTCAATAATAAATAAAATAACTGTGCAGCTGTGGTATAACTTGCATCAAGTTCAATATCAAATAAAATAACTTGCATCAATTCAATAATAAATAAAACAAAAGTGTTGTAACTTGCATCAAGTTCAATAATAAATCAAAAAAAGTGTTATAACTTGCATCAAGTTCAATAATAAATCAAAAAAAGTGTTATAACTTGCATCAAGTTCAATAATAAATCAAATAAAAGTGTTATAACTTGCATCAAGTTCAATAATAAATCAAATAACTTGCATCAAGTTCAATAATAAATCAAATAACTTGCATCAAGTTCAATAATAAATAAAACAAAACTGTTATAACTTGTATCAAGTTCAATAATAAATAAAACAAGTGTTATAACTTGCATCAAGTTCAATAATAAATCAAAAAAAGTGTTATAACTTGCATCAAGTTCAATAATAAATCAAATAAAAGTGTTATAACTTGCATCAAGTTCAATAATAAATAAAACAAAAGTGTTATAACTTGCATCAAGTTCAATAATAAATCAAAAAAAGTGTTATAACTTGCATCAAGTTCAATAATAAATGAAAATAAAAGTGCCACTTTGCAATCTTTGCCAAAAAAAGGAGGACAGGGCAAGTGAACATGAGTTTTACAGTACTCCAGCATTAGTGGCTGCAATGAGCCTGTTTTTCACTGCACAGCTTTTCAAATCGGGGTTGCAGGCTTGACACTGCCACTGTTAAAACCTCATTGAATTCGGGGCTGAGCTGCCTTGACGCGAGTGTTTCCCGGTGAATGACACATTGTGTCCAATGCGCATTTGGCGCAACCCTCTTTATTAGAGCCTGCAGCCCGTTTCTTGACTTTGCCATGCGCGCCATCAGAGCAAAAGCCCACACAGTTTTCCCATTTAAGGTCATGTTCTTTGAGGAAACTGTCCATTATCTTGAACAGCTCATCAGCAGTGGCTCTATTTTTTATGTATTTGCAAAACAGCAAATCCTCGCACAGTGACTCGCCATTCACAAAGCTTCCGCTTAGCCCCGCCCCCATTAGTTACTGTTGCTGTCTGTCAAACTTTCGCTCCTACCTAGAAATGTAAAGCATACAGGAAAAATAAGTATTTTACATTTATCTATATAGCGGATTTCACAGACAGAATCACAAAGTGATTTCCAGTGTGTATAGAAAATGAAAGCATAGTAAAAAAAAAATCAAAGAATATAATAATAAAAAAATAAAAAAAATAAAAGTGAAATTTCCTCCCGTTCCTCGCGCCCCACCTGTCATGTCTCTATTCCCCACCAGTGGGGCGCGCCCCACACTTTGAGAAACGCTGGCATAGCGTGATTCAGACAGCAACATGTCAATGTCAGCTGGTCCTGATAAAGTACAGAACTTACAGAAGTATAAATGCATAAAATAAAAGAAATGTAGTTTTGTATACACGCACGGAAATTAAGCACATTAATTTTGGGAGGTTGAGTAAACGTTACTTATTGATTCAAGTTGACTGAGTAAACTTTATGAAGAGAACTTCATCTCCCACAGTTCCCGTGTTCGTCCTGCTGCCCCCTGCTGGTCGCTGAGTGATCTGACGTCATGACGTCACAAACCCGGATGTTTTCGAACGACGTCATGACGTTACACGGCTTCCTGTCTCCACCCGTCGGCAGCCATGATGGTGGGTTCGCCTCTTTTTTTCTCTGCTTTCTTTTGCGCTTCTTCCTGGCGACCCCGCCGGCTCGCCCCGAAAGCCTGCGGGGGTCTGGGCGGTCGCGACGGGGGGTCGGGTTGTCCCACTTCCAGTCTGTGCGTGTGTGTGAGGTGCTAAAAATGACCACTCTCGTGTGCTCTTTGTGTGTGTCCGCAGCAGGAAGGACTGGACGACGGACCAGACTTCCTCTCCGAAGAGGACCGCGGAGTAAGTCCTCATTTCCCGCTTCTTCTCTTCCGTCACTTCGCGGCAACCCGACGTCCGCTGCGGCTTGACAGGCTAACTGCTAAGTAGCTAGCTAGCATCAGCTGCCGCTTGAGCGGAACTGGTTTCCCGGCTGCTCACGTGACGCACCTGTTAGCATTAGCCGATTAGCTCTCAGCTCATTAAAAAATATTATTAGAACACACGAAGCCTCGCGAAGGATGGACCCAATACATGTCCAGGGTGTACCCCGCCTTCCGCCCGAATGCAGCTGAGATAGGCTCCAGAACCCCCCGCGACCCCAAAAAGGGACAAGCGGTAGAAATGGATGGATGGCATTGAGATTAGCATAGCGTCATTGATGTTAGCATAACGTTGTTTTGTATAGCATAGCATATTTGAGGTTAGGATAGCGTCATTGGGGTTAAAATAGAATAGATTGAACTTTATTAAAGTTAAAGTGCCAATGATTGTCACACACACACACCAGGTGTGGCGAAATTATTCTCTGCATTTGACCCATCACCCTTGATCACCCCCTGGGAGGTGAGGGGAGCAGTGAGCAGCAGTGGTGGCCGTGCCCTGGAATCATTTTTGGTGATTTAACCCCCAATTTCAACCCTTGATGTTGAGGGCCAAGCAGGGAGGAAATGGATCCCATTTTCGGCCGGGGTTTGAACTCGCAACCTACCGATCTCAGGGCGGACACTCTAGCCACTGATTGTCATTATATTTGCATATAAGGAGATTAAAGACTCCAATTTAATGTGCGGTAGTGGGAACTAATATGGAGTAAAAATAACTAAATAATAAAATAAATTACATAACAGGCAATAAAGAAAAAAAACTAACAATTGAAATAAACAGACTACTATCCAATAAGAATAATAAGCAATCCTGTACAATATACAAAACACTATAGAAATACAAAATACTGTACAATATACAGAACAAAACAAGAGTACCGGAGTACTAAATAACAATCAGTGTCAGACATATTACACTCAAAGGGTAATATTTTGCTCAGTAGGGTATTAGGGTAGGATATTGTATAGGGGTTTTGATTGATTGATTGAAACTTTTATTAGTAGATTGCACAGTGAAGTACATATTCCGTACAATTGACCACTAAATGGTAACACCCGAATAAGTTTTTCAACTTGTTTAAGTCGGGGTCCACTTAAATTGATTCATGATACAGCTATATACTATTTTCATAATACAGTCATCACACAAGATAATCATCAGAGTATATACATTGAATTATTTACATTATTTACAATGTGTGGGATATGGAGGGGGGGAGTTTAGGTTTGGTTAGTATCAACACTTCAGTCATCAACAATTGCATCATCAGAGAAATGGACATTGGAACAGTGTAGTACTGACTTGGTAGGATATGTACAGCAAGTAGTGGACGGAGAGAGAGAGATCAGAAATTATAAGAAAAAGTGTCTACATTTGATTATCTACATTTGATTATTTACAATCCGAAGAGGTATGATGAGGAAGGGGAAGGGAGGGGAGGGTGTTAGTTTAGGGTTGAAGTTGCCTGTAGGTGTTCTTTTAGTGCGGTTTTGAAGGAGGATAGAGATGCCCTTTCTTTTATACCTGTTGGGAGTGCATTCCATATTGATGTGGTATAGAAAGAGAATGAGTTAAGACCTTTGTTAGATCGGAATCTGGGTTTAATGTGGTTAGTGGGGCTCCCTCTGGTGTTGTGGTTATGGCGGTCATTTACGTTATGGAAGTAGTTTGACATGTACTTCGGTATCAGGGAGGTGTAGCGGATTTTATAGAAAGGGGTGAATTATTTATTATAAGTTAGAGTTCAAGATGGTGACAGCTCTGGGAAAGAAGCTGTCTCTGAGCCTGTTTGTTCTGGCTCTGATGCACCTGTAGCGCCTGCCCGATGATAGCAGGTCGAACAGGTGGAAGTAGGGCTGTGAATCTTTGGGTGTCCCACGATTCGATTCAATATCGATTCTTGGGGTCACGATTTGATTCAAAATCGTATTTTTTCCCAATTCAACACGATTCTCGATTCAAAAACGATTTTTTTTTGCCGATTCAAAAAGATTCTCTATTCATTCAATACATAGGATTTCAGCAGGATCTACCCCATTCTGCTGACATGCAAGCTGAGTAGTAGATTTTTGTAAACATCTTTTATAATTGTAAAGGACAATGTTTTATCAACTGATTGCAATAATGTAAATTTGTTTTAACTATTAAATGAACCAAAAATCTGACTTATTTTATCTTTGTGAAAATATTGGACACAGTGTGTTGTCAAGCTTATGAGATGCGATGCAAGTGTAAGCCACTGTGACACTATTGTTCTTTTTTTTTAAATTTTTTATAAATGTCTAATGATAATGTCAATGAGGGATTTTTAATCACTGCTATGTTGAAATTGTTACTAATATTGATACTGTTGTTGATAATATTCATTTTTGTTTCACTACTTTTGGTTTGTTCTGTGTCGTGTTTGTGTCTCCTCAATTGCTCTGTTTATTGCAGTTCTAAGTGTTGCTGGGTCGGGTTTGGTTTTGGAATTGGATTGCATTGTTATGGTATTGCTGTGTATTGTTTTGTTGGATTGATTAATTAAAAAAAATTAAATAATAATAATAAAAAAAATTTAAAAAATCGATTTTTTAAAAATGAGAATCGATTCTGAATCGCACAACGTGAGAATCGCGATTCGAATTCGAATCGATTTTTTCCCACACCCCTAGGTGGAAGCCAGGGTGTGTGCTGTCCTTGGTGATGCTTTTTGCTCTGTTGAGGCAGCGGGAGTTGTGTAGCATCAATGAGAGTAATTGAGGTTAGCACAGTCTCATTGGTGAGCGAATACCATTACGCAGGTTGTTGTGGCATAATGCGGGATAGCATAGCATCGTTGAGGTTAGCATATTGTTTTGAAGTTAGTATAGTATCATTAGGGTTATGATAGCACCATTGAGGTTAGCGTAGCATCATTGAGATTAGCATAGTGTCATTGTGGTTGAGCATAAATCATTGAGATTAGCATAGCGTCATTGATGTTAGCATAACGTTATTTTGTTTAGCATAGCATATTTGAGGTTAGGATAGCGTCATTGGGGTTCGCATATCCTAGCTAGCTACTGTCTGTCCTTGGTCTCGATGCAAACTGCCGCTTTATTGGAACTGGTTGTGCTCACGTGGCGCTGTTAGCATTAGCCTGATTAGTGCTCAGCTGCGTAACAGCATTGTCTTGCCAGAGGGGAGCAGGTGCATCATGGGAAATGTGTGTGTGTGTGTGTGTGTAGCCCAGGGCGGTCAACGTGGACCTCCAGACGGACGCCACGCTGCAGGTGGACATCTCCGACGCCCTGAGCGAGCGAGACAAGGTGAAGTTCACCGTGCACACCAAGGTGAGACGCCGCCGCCACTTCCTGTTCTTTTTGCGCGCCGCTGACATGCGCTGCGCCGGTGTCGCACACAGAGCACGCTGCCCAACTTCAAGCAAAGCGAGTTCTCAGTGGTCCGCCAGCACGAGGAGTTTATCTGGCTGCACGACTCCTTCGTGGAGAACGAGGACTACGCCGGCTACATCGTGAGTGGGCGCACACGCCTGCCCTCCCACTTCCTGTCAGCTGACCCTCGCTGTCCCCACCCAGATACCGCCCGCCCCACCCAGGCCGGACTTTGACGCCTCCAGAGAGAAGCTGCAGAAGCTGGGCGAAGGCGAAGGTTCCATGACCAAGGAGGAGTTCACCAAGATGAAGCAGGAGCTGGAGGCGTGAGTTCTGCTCACCTGTGCGCTCACACCTTGTCGCCTCACTTCCTGTCATGTGACCCCACAGAGAGTACTTGGCCATCTTTAAAAAGACGGTGGCCATGCACGAGGTCTTTCTGTGTCGAGTAGCGGCGCACCCTGTCCTCCGCAAGGACCTCAACTTCCACGTCTTCCTGGAGTACAACCAGGACGTACGTGACTCCCTCCCCAATGTCGCTCACGTGTGCCTGTCTTGTCAAACGTCGCTCACGTGTGCCTGTCTTGTCAAACGTCGCTCACGTGTGCCTGTCTTGTCAAACGTCGCTCACGTGTGTCTGTATTGTCAAACGTCGCTCATGTGTGTCTGTCTTGTCAAATGTCGCTCACGTGTGTCTGTCTTGTCAAACGTCGCTCACGTGTGTCTGTCTTGTCAAACGTCGCTCACATGTGTCTGTTTTGTCGCTCACGTGTGTCTGTCTTGTCAAACGTCGCTCACGTGTGCCTGTCTTGTCAAACGTCACGCACGTGTGTCTGTTTTGTCGCTCACGTGTGCCTGTTTTGTCAAACGTCGCTCACGTGTCTATCTTGTCGCTCGCGTGTGCCTGTCTTGTCAAACGTCGCTCACGTGTCTATCTTGTCGCTTACGTGTGCCTGTCTTGTCAAACGTCGCTCACGTGTCTATCTTGTCGCTTACGTGTGCCTGTCTTGTCAAACGTCGCTCACGTGTGTCTGTTTTGTCGCTCACGTGTCTATCTTGTCGCTCGCGTGTGCCTGTCTTGTCAAACGTCGCTCACGTGTCTATCTTGTCGCTTACGTGTGCCTGTCTTGTCAAACGTCGCTCACGTGTCTATCTTGTCGCTTACGTGTGCCTGTCTTGTCAAACGTCGCTCACGTGTGTCTGTTTTGTCGCTCACGTGTCTGTCTTGTCAAACGTCGCTCACGTGTGTCTGTTTGTCAAACGTTGCTCACAACAGTGTCTGTTTTGTCAAACGTCGCTCACGTGTGCCTGTCTTGTCAAAGTCGCTCACGTGCATGTCTTGTCGATCACGTGTGTCTGTCTTGTCAAACGTCGCTCACGTGTGTTTGTCTTGTCAAACGTCGCTCACGTGTCTATCTTGTCGCTCGCGTGTGCCTGTTTTGTCAAACGTCGCTCACGTGTCTATCTTGTCGCTCGCGTGTGCCTGTCTTGTCAAACGTCGCTCACGTGTCTATCTTGTCGCTTACGTGTGCCTGTCTTGTCAAACGTCGTTCACGTGTCTATCTTGTCGCTCACGTGTGCCTGTCTTGTCAAACGTTGCTCACGTGTGTCTGTTTTGTTGCTCACGTGTCTGTCTTGTCAAACGTCGCTCATGTGTGTCTGTTTTGTCGCTCACGTGTCTGTCTTGTCAAACGTCGCTCATGTGTGTCTGTTTTGTCGCTCACGTGTCTGTCTTGTCAAACGTTGCTCACGTGTGTCTGTTTTGTCAAACGTCGCTCACGTGTGTCTGTCTTGTCAAAGTCGCTCACGTGCATGTCTTGTCGCTCACGTGTACCTGTCTTGTCAAACGTCGCTCACGTGTCTATCTTGTCGCTCACGTGTGCCTGTCTTGTCAACCGTCGCTCACGTGTCTATCTTGTCGCTCACGTGTGCCTGTCTTGTCAAACGTCGCTCACGTGTCTATCTTGTCGCTCATGTGTGCCTGTCTTGTCAAACGTCGCTCACTTGTGTCTGTCTTGTCAAATGTCGCTCACGTGTGCCTGTCTTGTCAAACGTCGCTAACGTGTGCCTGTCTTGTCAAACGTCGCTAACGTGTGCCTGTCTTGTCAAACGTCGCTAACGTGTGCCTGTCTTGTCAAACGTCGCTCACGTGTCTTATCATGTCGCTCACGTGTGCCTGTCTTGTCAAACGTCGCTCACGTGTGCCTGTCTTGTCAAACGTCACTCACATGTGTCTTGTGGTCTTGCAGCTGAGTGTGCGAGGCAAGAACAAGAAGGAGAAGCTGGAGGACTTCTTCAAGAACGTGGTCAAGTCTGCCGACGGAGTCTTGGTGGCAGGCGTCAAGGTGACATGCTGAAGGTGACGGGGTCACTCGCTTGTGTGAATGTGTGTGTGTGACATGTGTGTGTGTCCTCAGGACGTGGACGACTTCTTCGAGCACGAGAAGACGTTCCTGCTGGAATATCACAACCGAGTCAAAGACGCCTCCGCCAAATCTGACAGAATGATTCGCTCGCACAAGAGTAAGTTTCACCTGCGTGTGTGTGATCATTTGGCGTGTGATCGTGTACGTGTGGCGTGTGATCGCGTACGTGTGGCGTGTGATCGCGTAATCGCTGACATGTGATCGTGTGCATGTGATCGCGTACGTGTGGCGTGTGATCGCGTAATCGCTGACATGTGATCGCGTGGCGTGTGATCGCGTAATGGCTGACATGCGATCGTGTGCATGTGATCGTGTACGTGTGGCGTGTGATCGCGTAATCGCTGACATGTGATCGCGTAATCGCTGACATGTGATCGTGTGGCGTGTGATCTCGTAATCGCTGACATGTGATCGTGTGTGTGTGATCGTGATCATGTACGTGTGGCGTGTGACCGTGTACGCGTGACGTATGACCGTGTGAAGCGTGATCAATCGCGTACGCGTGACGTATGACCGCGTACGTGTGATCACGTACATGTGTGTGTGTGTGACCATGTACGTGTGTGATCGCGTACGTGTGTGACCGTGTACGCATAACCGCGTGACGTGTGATCGATCGCGTACGCGTGATGTATGACCGCGTACGTGTGACTTGTGATTCGCCTACGTGTGATCGGGTACGTGTGATCGCGTACGTGTGACGTGTGATCGCGTACGTGTGATCGTGTATGTGTAACGTATGATCATGTGACATATGATCATTTACATGTGTGTGTGACCGTGTACGTGTGATTGCGTACGTGTGATCGATCGCGTTCGTGTGACGTGTGATCGGGTACGTGTGACGTGTGATCGGGTACGTGTGATCGCGTACATGTGTGTGTGATCCCGTACGTGTGATCCCGTACGTGTGATCGATCGCGTACGCGTGATGTGTGACGTGTGATAACGCCTACGTGTGATCGCGTACGTGTGATCGGGTACGTGTGATCGTGTATGTGTAACGTGTGATCATGTGACATATGATCATGTACATGTGTGTGTGACCGCGTACGTGTGATTGATCGCGTTTGTGTGACGTGTGATCGGGTACGTGTGACGTGTGACCGCGTACGTGTGATCTCGTACGTGTGATCGATCGCGTACGTGTGACGTGTGATCGGGTATGTGTGATTGGGTATGTGTGATCGCGTACGTGTGACGTGTGATCGGGTACGTGTGACGTGTGATCGGGTACGTGTGACGTGTGATCGCGTACGTGTGATTTTGTATGTGTAACGTATGATCATGTGACATATGATCATGTACATGTGTGTGTGACCGTGTGTGTGTGACCGTGTACGTGTGACGTGTGATCGGGTACGTGTGACGTGTGATCACGTACGTGTGATCGTGTATGTGTAACGTATGATCATGTGACATATGATCATGTACATGTGTGTGTACTCGTGTACGTGTGATCGCGTATGTGTGACCGCGTGCATGTGTGTGTGATCGCGTGCATGTGTGCTTGACCGCGTGTGTGTGACCGCGTACGTGTGACGTGTGATCGTGGAAGTGTGATCATGTGAACTGCGATAGAGTATGTGTGACGTACTTGATATCAATATTGATCGGGTATGGGCCCAACGAACTTGACCGGTAATGTCATCCAGCCCTCAAACTTGTGCTGCAAAATGTTGGTGTGATTGTTTATGGTTATGGATGATGATGTGAAATATTATCAAAATGATAACATGTGTGTAGCTGTGTTCATGATCAAAGTCTCCAAGGCCTATCAGAAAGTATCAGTAACAAACGTGTCCGATACATGAGCTCAACTTCATGAATTGTTGTGAGCAAAAAGACAATGACCACTCCACTTCATGATTCATCTAGTTTGTGTGCTATTGTGTGCTTAGCTGTCGTGTAGCTGCCTATAGCCTGGCATGTTTACCCTCTGTAAAATAGAAGAAATGGTGTGTGCTGACTGTTGATTGATGTGACACAACACAACAAATGGAATGAAAGTGTTGAAGCATGCGGGAAGGGGGCGTGTCCTCATGATGACTGACAGCCAATAGTGTTGCCCCTCACTCAGACGCTGCTGACGACATCAACAGGATGGCGTCGTGTCTCTACGCGCTGGGCACGCAGGACTCCAGCGACTTGTGCAAGTGAGAAGAGCGCCGCCGAGGGTTTTTGTGGCGCGCCAGCGCAGCTTTGACCTGTCCCTCTGTGGCGTTTCAGGTTCTTCCTCAAAGTGTCTGAGCTCTTCGAGAAGACCAGGGTAGGCCCTGCGCTCTCAAGTGACTGGCGCCTTGCGCCGCACCCTCGCTGACCGCTGTGTCTCCCCGCAGAAAATCGAGGCGCGGGTCGCGGCCGACGAGGACCTGAAGTTGGCCGACTTGTTGAAATATTACCTGCGGGAGTCTCAGGCCGCAAAGGTGGGTGTGGCTGCGCCTCTCCACCACCTGATGGCGCCACACCACCTGCGAGGGCGGTCCAGTCGGGAGCAGGCGTCGAGGACTGGCATAGGAGACGCCGGAGTAAGGTGGCGCCATCGCCTGATTCCCCCATCCTACCCTCTGGCGTCACTAATGCGAGTCCTCGACGCCTGCCCTTGACCTGTACGACCGACAAAAGATGGCGGGCGTGAGTTGTGGACAGAATGGAATACGAAGGCGTGATGATGCTGAGAAAGTTTCGCTAAAGAGCTGATGTCGTGTGATGTAACCTTTCTCTTGGCTGTCTGACCAAAGTGTGTGAGTGAAGGCCGTCAGTCTGTCTGTGTCGGCCCTGTGATGAGGTGGCGACTTGGTGTGCCCCACCTTCCACCCGAATGCAGCTGAGATAGGCTCCAGCACCCGGAGGGGGTGGTGCCATAAGGCGGGGGCAGCGTCTTAACGTGGTGGGCGCACACCATTCAATGGCGTGACGGTGTCACTCCCCCGCAGGACTTGCTCTACCGCAGGAGTCGAGCGCTTCTGGACTATGAGAGCGCCAACAAGGCTCTGGACAAAGCCCGCGCCAAGAACCGAGATGTCCTGCAGGCGGAGAGCAGCCAGCAGCTGTGCTGTCACAAGTTCGACAAGATCTCCGACTCGGCCAAGCAAGGTGAGCGCCGCCGCCGCCACGGTAGTCCCCGTCTGCTAAGCCTGCTGGGTTTCTATCCAGAGCTCATCGACTTCAAGACCAGGCGAGTGGCGGCGTTCAGGAAGAACCTGGTGGAGCTGGCAGAGTTGGAGCTCAAACACGCCAAGGTACGCCCTGCCCCTCCCGGAGGTGGACACCTTGTCATAGTTGCTCTGTGCGCCTGCAGGGGAACCTCCAGCTGCTGCAGAGCTGCCTGGGGGTCCTGAAGGGGAACACTTAACCACGCCTCCTCCTCGGACACGCCCCTACCCCGCGGGACGAAATAACGCCACCAGGAAGGAACAGGAAGTCTGTCATCGTCATCACTAACCACGCGCTGTCCCGTCCCACGGTCTAATTGGGATCAATCTGCTTCATCTTGTCTTCTGTGCTATTACTTTAGCGGGTTCTTTGGTGTCGCTCAACTTCCTGTGCCACTTCTGCTTCCTGTTCTGATTACTGTCACAGAAAAGAATGGCCACCAATGGTCTCTGTCTTTGTGGGAGGAGCCTCAGTCTCTGCCTTAATGTCGGAATTGTTTCACTCATGTGACCAAAGCTTCCATCCCTGCCAAGATGGCAGCCACTTTTATTAAAAAGTCAAACGGTTTTTTTTTTCACAATAAAACACTTATTTTCCTTTCAAAATGTATGCGTCACTATTTGGTTGACAACTACAAAGTTGCGCAACGACTTTTGGCGCTGAAGACTGCATGTAGAAGCCCTCTACAGCAGCAGGTTGCGGCAGAGAGCTCACTCCGGAAGTCAAGCACATTGGAGTTCCGTGTTGTATTTTCACATTAAACACAACTCTGACTTTTTTTTTTTTTACATGCAATTACCGTAGTAATCTATACTTACATATATATAAGCTATCAGGTTTATGATGTTGTTCCAGGCATGATTTTGCTACGTTATTTACTGATTGACTATGAATGTATATTCCTAAAACTATTAAATCATTGAAAGCAGGAACTGTTGGTAACGTTGTATTATCTGTTGCTGAAAAATTCAATACATTTCTTTCGTTTGTGTATTTCCGACGCGTAATGCGCCTTTATTGTGAAGGCGTAACCGGAAATGACCACGTGACCTCTACTAGCTGAGCAGTTTAACGATCGGCGGGTGCTCCTCGTGCGTCGCTTTCACGCTGCGCGCACACTTTTAGTTAAAATGAGCTCCATAAGGACCGGGGTGAGTATTTGTCTCTTTCAGGCTCTCTACTTTAGACAGAACATTCTGATTTTCTCTCACCTCGTCGAAAATGTTTTGTTCAAATGTGTTAGTGGCGTCCATTCATCTAGCTAGCCAGCTAGCTAGCATGCTGAGTTACATTGAGGCCGGCTAGCACATTGATGCTAATCAGAAACTGAAAGCTACTTTGTTGTGTATAACTTAATATAGTTGAATGAACAAAGGTATTATTTCAATCTATTTTGTTTCGTTTCATTCTGGTAAAAACGTTTCAGCACTGTGGAAAATATATTTTATTTCAAATATAACCGTCATGTCATCAACACAAGCATGGAAAACAAAATTGTAAAATCACATTCACGCTTAACAAGCTCTTAAAATGAAGGTGCAAAAATAAGTAATATGTAAGAATTGTCCAATAAAGTGTAAGATAATAGTGCAGAGTGGTAAAATGTAAACATAGAGACACCTGAGAAGAACTATTCTGCAGGTTTAGAGGCCGGAAGTTACAGCTGTGCTCTAAAGGGTGAGTGTGGCTAAGGTGGTGTGGTATTAGCGCTCTTGCCTTGCATCATTCACAGACCACATTGGTCTGACTACGGTCCTTTTGAAAAAAGAACAAAAAAACTGACAATTTCTTTGCTCTCTGCGGCATTCATTTTGATTTTCTCTTCTCGCCATATTGACATAAACAACTGCCAGACAACCAAACTTGCTAGTTGATACTGTTATCTGATTGGCTGTTAGCGTGTCACTTCCACTGATCAGCGATTACCTCCTGCTAGGGCTGGGCGATATATCGCGGGTTTGTCTGTGCGATATAAAAAATTACTATATCGTCCGTGATATTCAAGTATACGTTCTCAGGCAGTTGCTTTTACCTGCGGGCATTACACTACAGCAGTGGTTCTCAAACTTTTTTTGTCATCCCCCACTTTGGACAAGGGGGAGTTTTCAAGCCCCACCTGCCCCCATCGCCCCAACAGAACGCTAATGCCAAGCTTAACATTTTCAAATTTATCGAACATCAAGTAACATCAAGTTTTATACATTCAAACTAAATAACATAAAATAAAATCAAGTTCAATAATAAATAAAATAACTGTGCAGCTGTGGTATAACTTGCATCAAGTTCGATATCAAATAAAATAACTTGCATCAATTCAATAATAAATAAAACAAAAGTGTTGTAACTTGCATCAAGTTCAATAATAAATCAAAAAAAGTGTTATAACTTGCATCAAGTTCAATGATAAATCAAAAAAAGTGTTATAACTTGCATCAAGTTCAATAATAAATCAAATAAAAGTGTTATAACTTGCATCAAGTTCAATAATAAATCAAATCACTTGCATCGAGTTCAATAATAAATAAAACAAAAGTGTTATAACTTGCATCAAGTTCAATAATAAATAAAACAAGTGTTATAACTTGCATCAAGTTCAATAATAAATCAAAAAAAGTGTTATAACTTGCATCAAGTTCAATAATAAATCAAATAAAAGTGTTATAACTTGCATCAAGTTCAATAATAAATAAAACAAAAGTGTTATAACTTGCATCAAGTTCAATAATAAATCAAAAAAAGTGTTATAACTTGCATCAAGTTCAATAATAAATCAAATAAAAGTGTTATAACTTGCATCAAGTTCAATAATAAATCAAATAACTTGCATCAAGTTCAATAATAAATGAAAATAAAAGTGCCACTTTGCAATCTTTGCCAAAAAAAGGAGGACAGGGCAAGTGAACATGAGTTTTACAGTACTCCAGCATTAGTGGCTGCAATGAGCCTGTTTTGCACTGCACAGCTTTTCAAATCGGGGTTGCAGGCTTGACACTGCCACTGTTAAAACCTCATTGAATTCGGGGCTGAGCTGCCTTGACGCGAGTGTTTCCCGGTGAATGACACATTGTGTCCAATGCGCATTTGGCGCAACCCTCTTTATTAGAGCCTGCAGCCCGTTTCTTGACTTTGCCATGCGCGCCATCAGAGCAAAAGCCCACACAGTTTTCCCATTTAAGGTCGTGTTCTTTGAGGAAACTGTCCATTATCTTGAACAGCTCATCAGCAGTGGCTCTATTTTTTATGTATTTGCAAAACAGCAAATCCTCGCACAGTGACTCGCCATTCACAAAGCTTCCGCTTAGCCCCGCCCCCATTAGTTACTGTTGCTGTCTGTCAAACTTTCGCTCCTACCTAGAAATGTAAAGCATACAGGAAAAATAAGTATTTTACATTTATCTATATAGCGGATTTCACAGACAGAATCACAAAGTGATTTCCAGTGTGTATAGAAAATGAAAGCATAGTAAAAAAAAAAAATCAAAGAATATAATAATAAAAAAATAAAAGTGAAATTTCCTCCCGTTCCTCGCGCCCCACCTGTCATGTCTCTATTCCCCACCAGTGGGGCGCGACCCACACTTTGAGAAACGCTGCACTACAGGCTCTTCTCAGTCTTTCTTGTCTCTCCTTCTCACAGAGACATAAAACAAGCGCACCTTCTTACATACGTCACATACTGTCACGCGTTCAACGTCATACGCCCTCGCGTAGCAGACAGGTAGCGGCATGGTAACGTTAGCTGTGGTGCTAGTGGTAAAACGAGAGAAAGTAGGTGCGAATCAATTAACAAATGAAGGAATAATTAATTCCCAAGCAAAACAGCAGGTTGTCCATCGTCTGGTGGTGGTTTGGCTTCAAGCGTGTAGATAGTGAACAAGTATGCAGCAAAAGCGTTGCTACAAAAAGTAGCACCACTGCCAATGTGTAGCATCATTTGAAAAGTCACCCGCTAGAGAATGAAGACTAGGAGTGCTTGAAACTCCGCATGTCAACATCTCCGTTCGGTGCCACACCAACAAAACGCCCAAGCAACCATTTCCAGATCAACACTGTATGAAAAAAATAGTCAACAACAGAAGGAGATAACGTCCGCAGGAACCTACCACGTAGCGAAGGACATACACTATTTGATTTCCTATTATGCAGCTCATTTTTCTTTTACACTTTTTGAAATATCTTGTGTGACATCATGCACAAAAGTGCACTTTATTTGTTCTTAACTATTGTGGTGGTGTTCTGTACAATAAGTGCACTTTAATTTAGTGTTGTTTTGATTTGTCATCCTAGTGACATCATGCACAAAAGTGCACTAATAGCTTGTTTTCAAATGTCTGACAATCTTGCACTTTCTGTTTTGAAATGACATGAATGTGGCGCTGCTTAAAGGGAAACTTCGGTTTTTTTCAACCTGGGCCCTGTTTTCATAATTTTTTCTGTATATGTGAGTGCTGGATAAAACATTTTTTGAGGTCGCGCCAGTATTGAGCAGGGCAGGCAGCCTCCAGCCCAGCTAACGCTCGTACACAGGGCAACTGGCTCTCGTCAAAATTCGGCCTATAAACATGCATTTTTTTCACACTGACAGGCTCAGATAGTTACAATGAGTGTCCGACAACATACTAGAAAGGAGAAATTAACGTATGTCTCTACCTTTAGCTGGAGATCGCTGTTTGTTGTGAGCTGTGTCCAAATCTCACCACGCTACAAATCTCGTTCCGAAATCTCGCGATAACTCGCGACAAAACACCGGTGGAAAAACAGTTACCTGACTGAGGTGAAGAGAGATGACTGAAGTGATTTTCTGTTGGATTACCGAAGACTGTTATTTTAGTTTTATAGAAAAGTTTGTTTGTTTGTCTGTCATGGCTGAATTTTTGCCTGATGTGGACGACGTGGATGAAATTGCATTTGATTTTGATGGCCGGCCGTATCTATTTGAGCCGGAGTACACAGATGAAGAGCTTCAAGAAATTGAAGAACGGACGAGGAGAGACGGAGTTGGGCAACAGGCAGAGGGCACGGAACCAGCTGCTGCAAGGCTGCGAAACACTGGAAACTGGTGGTGTTCCTGTGGGTGCTGTGTACCTTTGCCTACAGAGGAGGAATGCCTCTGTTGCAGGGAATGGGACCTTTTGCAGCCAGCTGTGTTTGGGGATTACCCAGTGGACGGTACACAACGCTGTGTAACGTCATCAGAGGATTTCCCCTCCTTGATCAACAGGGCAGTGCTAGAGACCTTCTTCCATGTTCCCAAAATTCCACCGGTGTTTTGTCGCGAGTTATCGCGAGATTTCGGAACGAGATTTGTAGCGTGGTGAGATTTGGACACAGCTCACAACAAACAGCGATCTCCAGCTAAAGGTAGAGACATACGTTAATTTCTCCTTTCTAGTATGTTGTCGGACACTCATTGTAACTATCTGAGCCTGTCAGTGTGAAAAAAATGCATGTTTATAGGCCGAATTTTGACGAGAGCCAGTTGCCCTGTGTACGAGCGTTAGCTGGGCTGGAGGCTGCCTGCCCTGCTCAATACTGGCGCGACCTCAAAAAATGTTTTATCCAGCACTCACATATACAGAAAAAATTATGAAAACAGGGCCCAGGTTGAAAAAAACCGAAGTTTCCCTTTAATAATTGTTTAATAAATACAGTTTTGGTAAATTGACTTAATTGTGATTTCCCTCTCTGCATGAAAGTTTAAAATGAGCATATATTAATGCAGTATGAACAAGAATGTTTTAATGTAGAGTGTTAATTCAAGGCTAAGGCAAAATATCGAGATACATGTCGTGTATCGTGACATGGCCTAAAAATATTGAGATATTTTGGCGAAGTTGGTAGAGTGGCCGTGCCAGCAATCGGAGGGTTGCTGGTTACTGGGGTTCAATCCCCACCTTCTACCATCCTAGTCACGTCCGTTGTGTCCTTGGGCAAGACACTTCACCCTTGCTCCTGATGGCTGCTGGTTAGCGCCTCGCATGGCAGCTCCCGCCATCAGTGTGTGAATGTGTGTGTGAATGGGTGAATGTGGAAATACTGTTAAAGCGCTTTGAGTACCTTGAAGGTAGAAAAGCACTATTTATCCCATTTAACCCATTTATCATTTAATTAAAGCTCATGTCGCCCAGCCCTACTTCCTGCCTTTGTTCATGCAACCACCCTTGCTTCCCACCAAGAAGGGAACACAATGACTGAATATTTTATCGAACGCATTTTTGTTGACACTGAATACGTGTCTGTTGTGAAAAATATTGATATTGTTTTATCTCCCCGCCCAGAGTGCTTTTAAAAATATATTGATATCGATAATGTGTCTGTTGCGATGTACATTGTGTATTTTGTACTCTTTTAAATTAAATTTATATCATGGCGCCGATACCAAAATACTGGTATCGGGACAACACTAGTCTATCACGATAAACATTGATATCGTTTTATTACCCAGCCCTGTAAAGATTTTTTAAAAATTGTAATGTGTTACTGATATTAAGTGTCTACAGCGATATAAATATATTGATATCGTTCACCCAGTTCTATAGGCTTTTTTAAAAAAGTGTATTGTTTTGTTGATCTTACGTGTCTTACCACGATATTTTTTGATAGCATTTAATCGCCCAACCCTATAAGGATTCTTAAAAAATGTCTTATTGATAGTGCGTGTCTATTGTGATATAAATATATTGATATCGTTTTATCACCCGGCTTTTGGAAAAACATTTTTAATGTTTTATTGATATCACGTGTCTTACCACGATATAGGACTGGGCGATATGGCCTTTTATTAATGTTTCCATATTTTAAGGCCATGTCACGATACACGATGTATATCTCGATATTTTGCCTTAACCTTGAATGAACACTTGATGCATATAATCACAGCAGTATGATGATTCTATGTGTCTACATTAAAACATTCTTGTTCATACTGCATTAATTTATGCTCATTTTAAACTTTCATGCAGAGAGGGAAATCACAACTAAGTCGATTTAGCAAAACTGTATTTATTAAACAGTTATCAAGCAGTGGCACAAACATTCATGTCATTTCCAAAACAGAAAGTGCAAGATTGTCAGATACATTTTAAAACAAGCTATAAGTGCACTTTTGTGAATGTCACTAAGATGACATATCAAAACAACACTAAATTAAAGTGAATTTTTTGTACAGAATGCCACTACAATAGTTTAAAACAAACAAAGTGCACTTTTGTGCATGATGTCACACAAGATATTTCAATAACTGTCAAATAAAAATGAGCTGCATAATAGGCTTGCAGACGTTATCTCCTTCTGTTGTTGACTTTTTTTTCATACGGTGTTGATCTGGAAATAATTGCTTAGGCATTTTGTCGGTGTGGCACCGGCCGAGATGTTGACATGCAGAGTTTCAAGCACTCTTCATTCTCTAGCGGGTGACTTTTCAAGAGATGCTACATTAGCAGTGCTGCTACTTTTTGTAGCAACGCTTTTGCCACATAAACATATTCCCACTTGAAGCCAAACCACCGCCGGACGATGGATCCCGTGCTGTTTTTCTTGGTAATTAATTCTTCCTCTGTCTGTCTAATTCTTACCAGACTCGCACCTTCTCTCTCTCGTATTACCACTCGCACCTCACCGTTAGCATCGCAGCTAACGTTACCATGTCGCTACTTCTCTGCTCCGTGGGAGCGTGTGACGTTGCACGCGTGACGTATGTAAGAAGGTGCGCTTGTTTAAGTCTCTGTTTGAAGGAGAGACAAGAAAGAGTGGGAAACGCATGCAGTGTAATGCCCGCAGCTAAAAGCAACTGCGTGAGAATGTATACTCGAACATCACGATATAGTCATTTTCTATATCGCACAGAGACAAACCCGCAATATATCGATATATCGCCCAGCCCTACCACGATATATTTTATCGCCCAGCCCAAAAGGATTTAATGAAAAAATTATCATGTTTTATCGATAGACGTGTTAATTGCGATATATATGTTAATATTGTTTGTTAATTGCGATATATTTGTTGATATTGTTTGTTAATTGCGATATGTATATTGATATCAGTTGTGTGTGTCCAGCACAGCCATCGGGATCCGCTGTAAAGACGGTGTGGTGTTTGGCGTGGAGAAGCTGGTCTTGTCCAAACTGTACGAGGAGGGCTCCAACAAGCACATCTTCGACATCGACAGACACGTCGGCATGGTAACCACACACAGGAGGGGGCGAAGCAGCAACAAGCTTGTAACCGTCTGACACCCGCCCAGGCAGTGGCGTGTCCCCTGGCTGACGCGCGCTCGTTGGCGGAAGTGGCCCGGGAGGAGGCGTCCAACTTCAGGTCCAACTACGGACACGACATTCCCCTCAAGGCAAGCCGTTGCAGAGTGGTAACGCCCACCGCTCACGCCGCTTCCTGTCGCCACACAGCACCTGTCGGAGCGTGTGGCCATGTATGTGCACGCCTACACCCTGTACAGCGCCGTGCGACCTTTTGGCTGCAGGTGAGGCTTCCTGGTCACACCTGTTCCCTCCTGATCACACCTGTTCCCTCTTGGTCACACCTGTTGCCACCTGGTCACACCTGTTGTCGCCCACAGCTTCATCCTGGGCTCCCACGACAAAGACGACGACCCGCAGCTCTACATGGTCGACTCTTCCGGTGTCTCTTATGTGAGTCCTGGACACACACACACAATCCCACGCACACACACACACACAATGGCGTGATGATACTGAGAAGGTTTCGCTAGAGAGCTGATGTCATTTGATGTAACTTTTCTCTTGGCTGTCTGACCAAATTGTACCTGTCAACTTGCACAACCACCAACATCCTCATCTTTAACCTGCTGCATCTGTGTGTGTGTGTGTGTGTGTGTCACTTTAGGGCTACTAGGGGTGTGCCATCGGAAAAGCCAAACAAGCTGCCAAGACAGAAATTGAGAAATTGCAGGTGACTGTGTGTGTTTCCGTATTTTTCGGACTATAAGTCGCTCCGGAGTATACGTCGCACCGGCCGAAAATGCACAATAAAGAAGGAAAAACCAAGAATAGACATTTGAAAGGCAATTTAAAATAAATGAAGAATAGTGAACAACAGGCTGAATAAGTGTACGCCATATGACGCATAAATAACCAACTGAGAACGTGCCTGGTATGTTAACGCAACACATCATGGCAAGAGTTATTCAAAAAACTATAACATATAGAACATGCTATACGTTTACCAAACAATCTGTCACTCCCGATCGCTAAATCCGAGGAAATCTTCCTCCCCGGTGTCGCCTCTGGTATGTCCTTTCTTTCTGCTGCTCGATTGCCGTTCTCTGCTGCATATTTCACTACGTCCAGCTTGTAATCTGCAGTATATGATTTCCTTTTCGGTGCCATTTTTGTTCAGTCCTTCTCAGTTTTTATAAGTTACCACCAATGTTGATGTGATCCATTTTAATAGCTACAGCAGTAGCATATAGCAGATAGCATCTCATGACCCACAATGCACTTCTGCCATGACCCTCCCCCGCCGAATTCTTATTGGTTGACGTGTAAGTGACGATTGCTGACGTGTGTGTGACAATTGCTGCCATTTGCTTCGTCTCTTACGCGAATGGGATAAATAATATTATTGGATATTTTACGGTAATGTGTTAATAATTTCACACACAAGTCGCTCCGGAGTATATGTCGCACCCACGGCCAAACTATGAAAAAAACTGTGATTTATAATCCGAAAAATACATTATATTAAATATATATATGTGTTTACATATATTTTTATTTATACGTGTGTGTGTGTGTGTGTGTGTGTGTGTGTGTGTGTGTGTGTGTGTGTGTGTGTGTGTGTGTGTGTGTGTGTGTGTGTGTGTGTGTGTGTGTGTGTGTGTGTGTGTGTGTGTGTGTGAGATGTCATGTAGGGCTGAACGGTTAAAGCAAAAATAATCCCAATGCTTTGGATTGATTTTGTAATCAGGATTGTTCATGAATTAGAAGACATGAATATACCAAGATAACTTGAAATATCATTAAAAACAACAATCAATGAAAACTAGAAAAGTTTGGCAGAAAATTTGATGGGCCACCTATCTGCTCTGAAGCTGTGGGCCGGCGTCGGTTGAAGCTAAATGCAAAATTAGCCTGCTAGCTGTAGCTTGTTATACTGGGAACAGTGGGCATACTGTATTTTTTTAGAGATCTTTTCATGTTAAGTATACTTCTAAGATGATGTCAAGTATCAACATTCAAGATTTGCAGGTTTAAGCAAACAATAGCTAAAATGTTAGCATGCTAACATAGGATGATTTGGCATACTTCTATGATGACATCAAGTATCAAAAATCATGATTTATAAGTTTAAACCAACATTAGCGAAAATGTTAGCATACTAACATGGGATGAGTTTGCATACTTCCATGATGGCATCAAGTATCAAAATTCATAATTGGTAGGTTTAACACGCGAAGTCCCAGAGAAGGGTCAATTGATATTTTTACCTAGAAAACACACAAGAGGGTCATTTGACCCCTAGTCCCCCCTGTGGACACTCCTTTTGTTATGAAAATGTGGCTGTTAGTGGCACACGGCAGGGGGCCACTTGAGCCTGTGTGGGGGAGGGGACCTTACAGCTCAAGCTTTAGTTCTGAGGTAGGTTGTGTGTGTTTTTGCAAGGATCAACAGAATGAAGGGATCAACACTCTGACATTTATTGTTAAAAAAAATACAAAACAAAACATATTTACAAAGAATGAAAAAGCAACTGTTTTCCCAGTTTTGGTGTGGAGGGTTGTTGCAGAAGCAATTGTTATTTTTGTGTGCCAAAAATAGTTTAAAAAAAAAAATTTACAAAGAAAAAAGCATATTTACAAAGAATGAAAAACCATGTCCATGTAAACGTGACTGACATACATTTGAGCAGTCACTCACAATCCTGGCACTGCCATTGCTGCTTTCGGCATTTCCCACATGTATAATTTTTCTGTCTACCTAGACAAACTGCCCCTAACAGCCTCATTACCATAACAAAATGAGTGATTAGTGTATTCGGGAAAAGCGTCGGGCCAAATGACCCCTCTCTGGGTCTTCTAGGTAGACAGAAAAATGCTGGGACTTCTAAACAATAGCTAAAATGTTAGCATGCTAACATGGGATGAGTTGTTCGTGTGATCATGTACATGTGACTTACTTGATATCAATATTGATATGGATATTGATCGGGTATGGCCCCAATGAACTTGACCGGTGATGTCATCCAGCCCTCAAACTTGTGCTGCAAAATGTTGGTGTGATTGTTTGTTGTTATGGATGATGATATAAAATATTATCAAAATGATAAAGTGTGTAGCTGTGTTCATGATCAAAGTCGCCGAGGTCTATCAGAAATTATCAGTAACAAATGTGTCCGCATCATGAGCTCAACTTTTATGAATTGTTGTAAGCAAAAAGACAATCACCACTCCACTTCATGATTCACCATGAGAGGTGTTTCATCTAGCTTGTGTACTATTGTGTGCTTAGCTGTCGTGTAGCTGCCTATAGCCTGGCATATTTACCCTCTGTAAAATAGAAGAAATTGGTGTGCGCTGACTGTTGATTGATGTGACACAACACAACAAAGGTGGACCGGAATGAAAGTGTTGAAGCATGCGGAAAGGGGGCGTATCCTCATGATGACTGACAGCCAATAGTGTTGCCCCTCACTCAGACGCCGCTGACGCCATCCTGTTGATGTCGTCGTGTCTCTACGCGCTGGGCACGCAGGACTCCAGCGACCTGTGCAAGTGAGAAGAGCGCCACCGAGGGTTTTGACCTGTCCCTCTGTGGCGTTTCAGGTTCTTCCTCAAGGTGTCTGAGCTCTTCGAGAAGACCAGGGTAGGCCCCGCGATCTCGTGTGACTGGCGCCTTGCGCCGCTAACCGCTGTGTCTCCCCGCAGAAAATCAAGGCGCAGGTTGCGGCCGACGAGGACCTGAAGTTAGCCGACTTGTTGAAATATTACCTGCGGGAGTCGCAGGCCGCAAAGGTGGGTGTGGCTGCGCCTCGCCCCCACCTGCGAGGGCGGTAGAGTCGGGAGCAGGCGTCGAGGACTGGCATAGGAGACGCCGAAGTATGGTGGCGCCACCGCCTGATGCCCTCTGGCGTCACTAGTGCAAGCCCTCGACGCCTGCCCTTGACCTGTATGACCGACAAAAGATGGCGGGCGTGAGTTGTGGACAGAATGGAAAACAAAGGCGTGATGATGCTGAGAAGGTTTCGCTAAAGAGCTGATGTCGTGTGATGTAACCTTTCTCTTGGCTGTCTGACCAAAGTGTGTGAGTGAATGCTGTCTGTCTGTCTGTCTGTGTGTGTCTGCCCTGTGATGAGGTGGCGACTTGGTGTACGCCACCTTCCGCCTGAATGCAGCTGAGATAGGCTCCAGCACCCCCCGTGACCCCGTAAGGGACAAGCGGTAGAAAATGGATGGATGTTGATATCGTTTAATTGCGAAATATACATGTTGATATCGTTTGTTAATTGTGATATGTGGATATTGTTTGTTAATTGCGATATATTTGTTGATATTGTTTGTTAATTGCGATACATATATTGATATCGTTTGTGTGTGTCCAGCACAGCCATCGGGATCCGCTGTAAAGACGGTGTGGTGTTTGGCTTGGAGAAGCTGGTCTTGTCCAAACTGTACGAGGAGGGCTCCAACAAGCGCATCTTGAACATCGACAGACACGTCGGCATGGTAACCACACACAGGAGGGGGTGAAGGGGACGGCGTGGCGAAGTTGGTAGAGTGGCCGCGCCAGCAATCGGAGGGTTGCTGGTTACTGGGGTTCAATCCCTACCTTCTACTATCCTAGTCATGTCCGTTGTGTCCTTGGGCAAGACACTTCACCCTTGCTCCTGATGGGTGCTGGTTAGCGCCTTGCATGGCAGCTCCCGCCATCAGTGTGTGAATGTGTGTGAATGGGTGAATGTGGAAATACTGTCAAAGCGCTTTGAGTACCTTGAAGGTAGAAAAGCGCTATACAAGTATAACCCATTTATCATTATAAGCAGCAACAAGCTTGTAACCGTCTGACACCCCCCCAGGCAGTGGCGGGTCTCCTGGCTGATGCGCGCTCGTTGGCGGAAGTGGCCCGGGAGGAGGCGTCCAACTTCAGGTCCAACTACGGACACAACATTCCCCTCAAGGCAAGCCGTCGCAGAGTGGTAACGCCCACCTCTCACGCCGCTTCCTGTCGCCACACAGCACCTGTCTGAGCGTGTGGCCATGTACGTGCACGCCTACACCCTGTACAGCGCAGTGCGACCCTTTGGCTGCAAGTGAGGCTTCCTGGTCACACCTGTTCCCTCCTGGTCACACCTGTTGCCACCTGGTCACACCTGTTGTCGCCCACAGCTTCATCCTGGGCTCCCACGACAAAGACGACGACCCGCAGCTCTATAGGGTCGACCCTTCCGGTGTCTCTTATGTGAGTCCTGGACACACACACACACTCAAACACACACACACGATGGCGTGATGATGCTGAGAAGGTTTCGCTAGAGAGCTGATGTCATTTGATGTAACTTTTCTCTTGGCTGTCTGACCAAAGTGTACCTGTCAACTTGCACAACCACCAACATCCTCATCTTTAACCTGCTGCATCTGTGTGTGTTTGTGTCACTTTAGGGCTACTGGGGGTGTGCCATCGGAAAAGCCAAACAAGCTACCAAGACAGAAATTGAGAAATTGCAGGTGACTGTGCGTGTTTATATTAAATACGTATATATATGTATGTATATATATTTTTATTTATGTATATGTATTTGTGTGTGTGTGTGTGTGTGTGTGTGTGTGTGTGTGTGTGTGTGTGTGTGTGTGTGTGTGTGTGTGTGTATTTGTGTGTATTTGTGTGTGTGTGTGATAGATGTCATGTAGCGCTGAACGGTAAAGCAAAAATAATCCCAATGATTTGAATGTATTTTGTATTTAGGATTGTTCATGAATTAGAAGACATTATTGTACCAACACAAGTTTAAATATCATTTAAAACAAAAAGTAAAAAACAACAACCAATGAAAACTAGACAAGTTTGGCAGAACATTTGATGGGCCACCTATCTGTGCTCTGAAGTTGTGGGCCGGCGTCGATTGAAGCTAAATGCAAAATTAGCCTGCAAGCTTTAACTTGTTATACTGGGAACAGTGGGCATACTGTTTTTTTTTTTTTAGAGATCCTTTCATGTTCAAAGTATACTTCTAAGATGGCATCCAGTATCAAAATTCAAGATTTGCAGGTTTAAGCAAACAATAGCTAAAATGTTAGCATGCTAACATAGGATGAGTTAGCATACTTCTATGATGGCATCAAGTATCAAAATTCATGATTGGTAGGTTCAAACAACAATAGCTAACATGGGATGAGTTGTACGTGTGATTGTGTACATGTGACGTACTCGATATCAATACTGATATGGATATTGATCGGGTATGGCCCCAATGAACTAGACCAGTGATGTCAGCCAGCCCTCAAACTTGTGCTGCAAAATGTTGGTGTGATTGTTTGTGGTTATGGATGATGATGTGAAATAACATCAAAATGATAACGTGTGTAGCTGTGTTCATGATCAAAGTTTCCGAGGTCTATCAGAAAGTATGAGTAATAAACGTGTCCGCATCATGAGCTCAACTTTATGAATTGTTGTGAGCCAAAAGACAATGACCACTCCACTTCATGATTCACCATGAGGTGTTTCATCTAGCTTGTGTGCTATTGTGTGCTTAGCTGTCGTGTAGCTGCCTTTAGCCTGGCATGTTTACCCTCTGTAAAATAGAAGACATTGGTGTGCGCTGACTGTTGATTGATGTGACACAACACAACAAATGGAATGAAAGTGTTGAAGCATGCGGAAAGGGGGCGTGTCCTCATGATGACTGACAGCCAATAGTGTTGCCCCTCACTCAGACGCTGCTGACGACATCAACAGGATGGCGTCGTGTCTCTACGCGCTGGGCACGCAGGACTCCAGCGACTTGTGCAAGTGAGAAGAGCGTCGCCGAGGGTTTTGACCTGTCCCTCTGTGGCGTTTCAGGTTCTTCCTCAAGGTGTCCGAGCTCTTCAAGAAGACCAGGGTAGGCCCCGGGCTCTCATGTGAATGGCGCCCTGCGCCACGCCCCCGCTGACCACTATGTCTCCCCGCAGAAAATCGAGGCGCGGGTTGCGGCCGACAAGGACCTGAAGTTGGCCGACAAGGACCTGAAGTTGGCCGACTTGTTGAAATATTACCTGCGGGAGTCACAGGCTGCAAAGGTGGGTGTGACAGCGCCCCGCCACCACCTGCGAGGGCGGTCGAGTCGGGATCAGGCGTCGAGGACTGGCATAGGAGACGCCGGAGTAAGGTGGCGCCACCGCCTGATTCCCCCCCCTCTGGCGTCACTAATGCAAGTCCCCGACGCCTGCCCTTGACCTGTGTGACCGACAAAAGATGGCGGGCGTGAGTTGTGGACAGAATGGAAAACAAAGGCGTGATGATGCTGAGAAGGTTTCGCTAAAGAGCTGATGTCATGTGATGTAACCTTTCTCTTGGCTGTCTGACCAAAGTGTGTGAGTGAATGCTGTCTGTCTGTCTGTCTGTCTGTGTCGGCCCTGTGATGAGGTGGTGACTTGGTGTACCCCACCTTCCGCCTGAATGCAGCTGAGATAGGCTCCAGCACCCCCCGTGACCCCGTAAGGGACAAGCGGTAGAAAATGGATGGATGTTGATATCGTTTAATTGCGAAATATACATGTTGATATCGTTTGTTAATTGTGATATGTGGATATTGTTTGTTAATTGCGATATATTTGTTGATATTGTTTGTTAATTGCGATACATATATTGATATCGTTTGTGTGTGTCCAGCACAGCCATCGGGATCCGCTGTAAAGACGGTGTGGTGTTTGGCTTGGAGAAGCTGGTCTTGTCCAAACTGTACGAGGAGGGCTCCAACAAGCGCATCTTGAACATCGACAGACACGTCGGCATGGTAACCACACACAGGAGGGGGTGAAGGGAACGGCGTGGCGAAGTTGGTAGAGTGGCCGTGCCAGCAATCGGAGGGTTGCTGGTTACTGGGGTTCAATCCCCACCTTCTACCATCCTAGTCATGTCCGTTGTGTCCTTGGGCAAGATACTTCACCCTTGCTCCTGATGGGTGCTGGTTAGCGCCTTGCATGGCAGCTCCCGCCATCAGTGTGTGAATGGGTGAATGTGGAAATACTGTCAAAGCGCTTTGAGTACCTTGAAGGTAGAAAAGCGCTATACAAGTATAACCCATTTATCATTATAAGCAGCAACAAGCTTGTAACCGTCTGACACCCCCCCAGGCAGTGGCGGGTCTCCTGGCTGATGCGCGCTCGTTGGCGGAAGTGGCCCGGGAGGAGGCGTCCAACTTCAGGTCCAACTACGGACACAACATTCCCCTCAAGGCAAGCCGTCGCAGAGTGGTAACGCCCACCTCTCACGCCGCTTCCTGTCGCCACACAGCACCTGTCTGAGCGTGTGGCCATGTACGTGCACGCCTACATCCTGTACAGCGCAGTGCGACCCATTGGCTGCAAGTGAGGCTTCCTGGTCACACCTGTTCCCTCCTGGTCACACCTGTTGCCACCTGGTCACACCTGTTGTCGCCCACAGCTTCATCCTGGGCTCCCACGACAAAGACGACGACCCGCAGCTCTATAGGGTCAACCCTTCCGGTGTCTCTTATGTGAGTCCTGGACACACACACACACACACTCAAACACACACACACGATGGCGTGATGATGCTGAGAAGGTTTCGCTAGAGAGCTGATGTCATTTGATGTAACTTTTCTCTTGGCTGTCTGACCAAAGTGTACCTGTCAACTTGCACAACCACCAACATCCTCATCTTTAACCTGCTGCATCTGTGTGTGTTTGTGTCACTTTAGGGCTACTGGGGGTGTGCCATCGGAAAAGCCAAACAAGCTGCCAAGACAGAAATTGAGAAATTGCAGGTGACTGTGCGTGTTTATATTAAATACGTATATATATATGTATGTATATATATTTTTATTTATGTATATGTATTGTGTGTGTGTGTGTGTGTGTGTGTGTGTGTGTGTGTGTGTGTGTGTGTGTGTGTGTGTGTGTGTGTGTGTGTGTGTGTGTGTGTGTGTGTGTGTGTGTGTGTGTGTGTGTGTGTGTGTGTGTGTGTGTGTGTGTGAGTGTGAGAGAGGTGTCATGTAGGGCTGAACGGTTAAAGCAAAAATAATCCCAATGATTTGGATTCATTTTGTAATCAGGATTGTTCATGAATTAGAAGACATGAATGTACCAACATAACTTGAAATATCATTAAAAACAACAATCAATGAAAACTAGAAAAGTTTGGCAGAAATTGAGAAATTGCAGGTGACTGTGTGTTTATATTAAATATATGTGTGTGTATATATATTTTCATTTATGTATATGTATTTGTGTGTGTGTGTGTGATAGATGTCATGTAGCGCTGAACGGTAAAGCAAAAATAATCCCAATGATTTGAATGTATTTTGTATTTAGGATTGTTCATGAATTAGAAGACATTATTGTACCAACACAAGTTTAAATATCATTTAAAACAAAAAGTAAAAAACAACAACCAATGAAAACTAGACAAGTTTGGCAGAACATTTGATGGGCCACCTATCTGTGCTCTGAAGTTGTGGGCCGGCGTCGATTGAAGCTAAATGCAAAATTAGCCTGCAAGCTTTAACTTGTTATACTGGGAACAGTGGGCATACTGTATTTTTTTTTTTAGAGATCCTTTCATGTTCAAAGTATACTTCTAAGATGGCATCCAGTATCAAAATTCAAGATTTGCAGGTTTAAGCAAACAATAGCTAAAATGTTAGCATGCTAACATAGGATGAGTTAGCATACTTCTATGATGGCATCAAGTATCAAAATTCATGATTGGTAGGTTCAAACAACAATAGCTAACATGGGATGAGTTGTATGTGTGATTGTGTACATGTGACGTACTCGATATCAATACTGATATGGATATTGATCGGGTATGGCCCCAATGAACTAGACCAGTGATGTCAGCCAGCCCTCAAACTTGTGCTGCAAAATGTTGGTGTGATTGTTTGTGGTTATGGATGATGATGTGAAATAACATCAAAATGATAACGTGTGTAGCTGTGTTCATGATCAAAGTTTCCGAGGTCTATCAGAAAGTATGAGTAATAAACGTGTCCGCATCATGAGCTCAACTTTATGAATTGTTGTGAGCCAAAAGACAATGACCACTCCACTTCATGATTCACCATGAGGTGTTTCATCTAGCTTGTGTGCTATTGTGTGCTTAGCTGTCGTGTAGCTGCCTTTAGCCTGGCATGTTTACCCTCTGTAAAATAGAAGACATTGGTGTGCGCTGACTGTTGATTGATGTGACACAACACAACAAATGGAATGAAAGTGTTGAAGCATGCGGAAAGGGGGCGTGTCCTCATGATGACTGACAGCCAATAGTGTTGCCCCTCACTCAGACGCTGCTGACGACATCAACAGGATGGCGTCGTGTCTCTACGCGCTGGGCACGCAGGACTCCAGCGACTTGTGCAAGTGAGAAGAGCGTCGCCGAGGGTTTTGACCTGTCCCTCTGTGGCGTTTCAGGTTCTTCCTCAAGGTGTCCGAGCTCTTCAAGAAGACCAGGGTAGGCCCCGGGCTCTCATGTGAATGGCGCCCTGCGCCACGCCCCCGCTGACCACTATGTCTCCCCGCAGAAAATCGAGGCGCGGGTTGCGGCCGACAAGGACCTGAAGTTGGCCGACAAGGACCTGAAGTTGGCCGACTTGTTGAAATATTACCTGCGGGAGTCACAGGCTGCAAAGGTGGGTGTGACAGCGCCCCGCCACCACCTGCGAGGGCGGTCGAGTCGGGATCAGGCGTCGAGGACTGGCATAGGAGACGCCGGAGTAAGGTGGCGCCACCGCCTGATTCCCCCCCCCCTCTGGCGTCACTAATGCAAGTCCCCGACGCCTGCCCTTGACCTGTGTGACCGACAAAAGATGGCGGGCGTGAGTTGTGGACAGAATGGAACACGAAGGCGTGATGATGCTGAGAAGGTTTCGCTAAAGAGCTGATGTCGTGTGATGTAACCTTTCTCTTGGCTGTCTGACCAAAGTGTGCATGTGTACCGGAGGGGGTGGTGCCATAAGGCGGGGGCAGCGTCTTAACGTGGTGGGCGCACACCATTCGATGGCATGACTGTGTCGCTCCCATCGCAGGACCTGCTCTACCGCAGGAGTCGAGCGCTGCTGGATTACGAGAGCGCCAACAAGGGCTCTGGACAAAGGCCACGCCAAAAACCGAGACATCCTGCAGGCGGAGAGCAGCCAGCAGCTGTGCTGTCACAAGTTCGACAAGATCTCCGACTCCACCAAGCAAGGTGAGCGCCGCCGCCGCCACGGTAGTCCCCGTCTGCTAAGCCTGCTGGGTTTCTCTCCAGAGCTCATCGACTTCAAGACCAGGCGAGTGGCGGCGTTCAGGAAGAACCTGGTGGAGCTGGCAGAGTTGGAGCTCAAACACGCCAAGGTAGACCCCGCCCCTCCCGGAGGTGGACACGTTGTCATAGCTGCAGAGCTTCCTGGGGGTCCTGAAGGGGAACACTTAACCACGACTCCTCCTCGGACACGCCCTACCCCGCTGGACGAAATATTGCCACCAGGAAGGAACAGGAAGTCTGTCATCGTCATCACTAACCACGCGCTGTCCCGTCCCACGGTCTAATCGGGATCAATCTGCTTCATCTTGTCTTCTGTGCTCTTACTTTTGCGGGTTCTTTGGGGTCGCTCAACTTCTTGTGCCACTTCTGCTTCCTGTCTTTTTAGGAGGAGACTCAGTCTATTCCAGGGGCATCACTAGACTTAATACTGTACTGGGGCACACAGATTTCATAGAGAAAAAACAAACAGTTTTTTAAAATATTCAGTCATATCAGACTGTTGTTCTCTAGATCTTTGATTAACCACATGAAATGTACTGCGGTAATGCATTTGACCTACCTGTGCACTTTACTCTTGACTTCCAAACGAGTACTGATAAAAGCAAAAAGACAAATTAATCTTTTTGAACCATTTGTCAAAACTGCAAGAGGGGTAGTTTACACTAACTACGTTGTGTCATCTCTCTGAGGCCCATCAATTTCCTACAAATATGTACGTAGTTCAAAGTCTCCTATCTGCATTTTTCATGGGATTATAAGAATAGCAAAAGCTGCTCTCTTTACAAAGTTATCCCACCCTTCCTTGTGACAAAAAGTCACCTGACCAAAAAGCATTCTGTAAGAAACTGACCGTTTTTTTCCCCCCTAAAAATTGTTTTTTGTTTTTCCTCATATGGGAGGTTTTGTATTTCTGCCATCAATATACAAAATCAAATGACTCAGAAGCAAAAAAAACATGATTCGGACATCATTCGTTGATAGTCAACTCATCAACTTTCATCTCTCCCTCACCTCTTCCAGTACTTTGTTCCACTTTGTCAGGACAGACATTGAAAAATATATTTAAAAAAATCTAATTGCGGCAACAAAACCCGATATTTTTAGCCATCTTTCCGGTGACAAATACAGAATTTGTACTATTTTTTTCTGGGAACAAAACCAGATGCTTTAGCTGTAGCCATTTTTCTGGTGACAAGATTATTTTAGTCAAAGACAAACCGATTAACAAGACAAGTCTACTGTGCTATTTTTCTGTGAAATAAACTTTAACGTGACCCCAAAAAGGGACAAGTGGTAGAAAATGGATGAATGGATTTAAAAATTTGGCTCACGACTTGATAGGGGGGAAAAAATTTCTTCCTGAAGATAGAGCATTTGAAAAGCACTGCGTGGCTTCCTCCCACCTCCAAAAACATGCACCTGGGGATAGGTTGATTGGCAACACTAAAATTGGCCCTCGTGTGTGAATGTCTGTCTGTCTATCTGTGTTGGCCCTGCGATGAGGTGGTGACTTCCGCCCGAATGCGGCTGAGATAGGCTCCAGCGACCCCGAGAGGGACAAGCAGTAGAAAATGGATGGCTGGATGCACCATCCATAGGCTGTATCCATCAACTCACACAAGCTTACGCAAAATCATCATTGTTGCAAAGGTCCTGAGCAGAACCAGCAGACCATAACCAACAATATGTTTCATGCTCACTGGAAATTCCCCCGACAGCTCGAACAGCAAATTAATATGCTTGTCTTGTACAAGGAATAACGTTAACTAACTTAGCATGAACTTAAAACAAGACTTATGTTGCCTAGCTAGCTAGGACTTCACTTACCTCTCTCATTCCTCGCTGATATATCCCTGCTGCGGACGAATATCTTCCTGATATCCATCTAGGAGTTACAATTCGAGTCAAATCAAAATAATATAATTAACAAGCCGTTGTCGGCAAACGTTACCTAACCTGACTCTCGCCAGATCATTGTAGTTGGTGGAGCTCAGTCACATGGACCCCGACTTAAACAAGTTGAAAAACTGATTCAGGTGTTACCATTTAGTGGTCAATTGTACGGAATATCTACTGTATTGTTTCATATAATGTATTCTCTTCCTTTGCAATCTACTAATAAAAGTTTCAATCAGTCAATCACCTACCTCACGCAGTGATTCTCATCGCCTGCCTCTCGCTCGCTCGACTTCAGTTGACACGGAAGTATTAGTCGCTACACGTTAATAAATTACCATATTAATAAGCAATGTGCGCATTGTTTATGTAGCAATCAATGACCATACTAAGTAGTATGTGTGCTGTTGTCTGTGCTGTGTAGACTTAAAACTATGAAGTGTCTTTTTTTTTTTTTTTTTTAATTGGTGAATTTTTTACTGTTGCACTGCAGATCAATCATCATCGGCGGTCACTCGAAGCGAGTATGACGATCCTCTTGGTAGGGGTGTATCCCTTTATGGAGGATGCCTGTGCGTGACTTTGTTTAACGTGGGGAGACTGGTGCACAGACAGTCATCACACGATCCTTGACAGATCCGGGTCAGGGTCCAGTGGCATGGAGTCCAAGACGACTGGGGACCCTTTTCTGCTGCAGCCTACATCCGCCATCCCAGCCGTTGTGACGCTCCATAGGGTTAGCAATCATCCTCCGTCTGTTCTACCGTTGAGGTCTTGGGTTGTTATCTCCCTATAACTGGGCCCACATGGATGTGTGGGTGCCTTCTTCCGCTATCGCAGCCATTGTGGTGGTTCATACATCTACCGTCTTCCGCCTGCTCCGCCGTTGAGGTCTTCACTGTATCCCTGGCTAGGGGGCAGTTAGGTACCGTACTAGTCCTTTGCCAAGGGCCACCTGGGGTAACAGTGATAAAGGGGTTAACCTCCTAGTGCCTCAAGGCCCCATAGAGGAGCCTCCACTGCCGGATGCACTTTAACGTCATGCACGGGACACTGCAGATCAATACTGGGGCACATGCCCCAGTGAAATCTGTCTGACGACGCGCTGAGTCTCTGCTTTAATGTCGGAATTGTTTCACTCATGACCAAAGCTTGCATCCTTGCCAAGATGGCAGCCACTTTTATGGAAAAGTCAATAAACGGTTAGTTTTTTCCCCACAATAAAACACTTGTTTTCCCTTCAAAACGTCTGCGTCACTATTTGGTTGACAACTACAAAGTTGCACAACGACTTTTGGCGCTGAAGACTGCATGTAGAAGCACTCTACAGCAGCAGGTGGCGGCAGAGAGCTCATTCCGGAAGTCAAGCACATTAATGTGAAAATACAACACTGAACTCCAACAACAACTTTGACTTATTTTGCATGCAATTACAGTTGTAATCTATACATTTATATAAACTATCAGGTTATTTGCTACGTTATTTTCTGATTGACTATGAATGTAGTATGCCGTAGTTGAAGCTTAACTTCGAGCCCTGTGGCGATGGGGATGCATCGACGTATCAGGTGTGGACACACTGGTAGCTGCAGATGCAAACCTGCACACAGGTGGCTCAGGATATTGGTCGCTTCTCTTCTGACCGAAGCAGCAGAGAAATTGGGACACCCTGGGCGACTGAGCAGCCCTCTTTAGGAATGCGCTGCTTATTCCCGTAGCCTGGGGAGGGGTCTAGAAAATGTGACCTAAAACATTGCCTGCTTCAATCATCCCGGGCTAGATTACGCTTCTAGCAAGGGTCCAGTTCTACAGCGGTCAAAAAACGTTGAGAAACAAAAACCTGACTTTACTCACCCTCGAAACATGGAACGTACGTACCCCCTTGGACAACTCCAATGCAGACAAGACCTTCCAGGCGTTCAACACTGTGGATATTGCTGCATTGTCCAAGTCGCGTTTGGCTGAAGAAGGCCAACTAATCGAAGCCAACACTGGTTGTACCTTCTTCTGGTGTGGCCGCAACACCGATGAACGCTGTGAAGCCGGTGTTGGATTCGCAGTCAGGACCAACCGTGTTCGTAACATCACAAGACCTTTCAAAAGGTGTAAATAACAGGCTCGTGACAATGCGATTTCCTTTTGGAAAGGACAACTACTGTTATCAGTTGTTATGCTCCAACAATGACCAATCTGGACAAGGTTAAAGACAAGTTTTACCAGGAGTTGGACAACCTCATCTCTAGTGTCCCACACAGCGACAAACTCTTTGTTCTGGGAGATTTCAACGCCCGAGTTGGCACAGACAGTCAAACCCAAGAAGGCACTATAGGCAATCAGGGCCTATATAATTGCATAGCTCACAATTTAATCATCACCAACACAATCTTTTGCCAGGCTAATCACAACAAAACCACCTGGATGCACCCAAGGTCAAAACATTGGCATCTGATAGATTACATCATAACCAGAATGGAGGACAGAAGTGATGTCAAAGTACCAAAGGCTATGTGCGGCGCTGAGTGCTGGACAGATCACAGACTTGTCATCTCCAAACTTGACTTGCAGATGGCTGCCAAACGCCGACCACAAGGGAAGAAAACCCTGAAGCGCATCAATGTGTCAAAACTCAAGAATGAGGAAAAAAGCCACTCAACTTGCCGATGACCTCCATACAAAGCTCAACGACTTGAACTTTGAGGATAACTCTAGAAGATAACTGGGCAAAGTTCAGAGACACCATCTATGCTTCATCGCTCGAGATTCTTGGTCCAACAGAACATAAACACCACGATTGGTTTGATGAGAACCATGAGTAAATTAGCGCCATCTTGAAGGAAAAGAACAGCCTTCATCAAGCCTACATCCAAGATCCACAGTCATCATCTAAGAAAGACGCGTTTTTAAACACCAAACAAATTTACGGAATAAGCAAAACAAATGGCTCAAGGACAAAGCAGCAGAAATTCAGAGATTTGCAGACATGAACGACACCAAACGCTTCTAGTCTCTGAAAGCAGTCTATGATCCTCAAGCTTCTAGAACATCACCTCTTCTGAGTTCTGATGGCTCACCACTGATCACCGACCGTGAGCAGATTCTCGAAAGATGGGCAGAACATTTTGAAATCATCCTCAATCGGCCATTATCCATAAATGACAAGGCTATAAATTGGCTTACACAAGTACATGGATATTGAACCCACTATGCAAGAGATTGTAAAGGCTATCAAACAGCTTTCCTGTGGAAGATTTCCCGGTTCAGATGCTATCCCAGCCAAAATCTACAAAGCTGAAGGAGAATCACTGAAACAGAAACTTCAAGAGCAGTTTGTGTCCTTCTGGAGTCAGGGTTCTCTACCTCAGGAATACAAATATGCATCCATTGTGCACTTGTACAAGAGAAAGGGTAACCGACAGGACTGCAACAACCACAGAGGCATATCCCTCCTTTGTATAACGGGCAAGATCTTGGCAAGAATCCTGTGGAATCGTTTGATCGTGCATCTGGAAGATGGTTTATTGCCAGAGAGTCAGTGTGGTTTTCGGGCTGGAAGAGGAACTGTTGACATGTTCTTTGTGTGAGAAAAGTGTGAAGAGCAGAACCAAGATCTGTACACAACCTTTGTAGACCTGACCAAGGCCTTTGACACTGTGAGCAGGGCTGCTTTGTGGAAGATAATGGCAACGTTTGGATGCCCAAAGCACTTCACAAAGATGGTTCGCCAGTTTCATGAAGGCATGATGGCCAGGGTCCTTGACGATGGAGAAGCATCCAAAGACTTCCCTGTGAGCAACGGAGTTAACCAGGGCTGTGTGTTAGCCCCTACCCTGTTTAGCATGATGTGTTCTGCAATGCTGACAGAAGCATTTGCTACAAAGAATACAGGGGTGTGCCTCAGATATCTAACTGATGGCAAGCTCTTCAACCTTTGGCCACTCAAGGTTGTTACAAAGGTCAAGCAAACTCTTTGCAGATGACTGCACCCTGAATTCAACTACTGAACCAGATATGCAACACAGTGTCAACCAGTTCTCAAAGGCTTGTGACAACTTCACCTTAACAATAAGCACACAGAAGACGGAAGTCCTCCATCAACCCGCACCAAGTAATCAGTATGTTGAACCTTCAATTCAGGTCAAAGGAGAAAACCTCAAAGCGGTAGACAAGTTTACATACCTGGTAAGTACCCTGTCTCATGTGGTACACATCGACGATGAAGTAGACTGCAGGATTGCAAAAGCCATCGCAGCATTTGGTAGGCTAAGAAGTAATGTATGGAGTCGTTGTGGCATCAGGCTCGAAACGAAAATATGTGTTTACAGGGCAGTAGTGATAACAACTTTACTGTACGCCTGTGAAACGTTGACATTTTATACCAGACATGCCAGGAAACTGAACCACTTCCACATGACTTGCTTGTGCAAGCTGATGAACATCCGCTGGCAAGACAAAGTGCCAGACACTGAAGTTCTTTCTCGTGCTAAGCTACCATCAATATACGTTCTTCTTCAGCGCTCTCAAGCCCGTTGGACTGGTCATGTCTACAGAATGCCGGATACAAGGATACCCAAACAACTTCTGTACAGGGAACTGTCTTGTGGCACCAGGTCTGTAGGCGGGCAGCGCAAACGCTTTAAGGACTGCTTTAAAGCTAACCTTAAGACGCTCAACATCAACACAGAGACATGGTAGGAGCTGGCAGACGATCGTTCTGTATGGCGTACGGCGATCTCGGTTGGTACCAGAAATGCTGAAAACACTCGCATTGAAGCATGCAAGAGGAAACGTAAGCTCCGGAAGCTGAGAGTGTCAAGTACCTCCGCTCCAACTGGTACAATTTGATTGATTGATTGAAACTTTTATTAGTTGATTGCACAGTGAAGTACATATTCCGTACAATTGACCACTAAATGGTAACACCCGAATAAGTTTTTCAACTTGTTTAAGTCGGGGTCCACGTTAATCAATTAATGGTAAGTGATTTCAAGTGTCCTATATGTGGCAGATACTTCCGAGCAAGGATTGGCCTGACAAGTCATCTGAGGAGACATCAACCACAATCAACTACTTAGATGTCCAGCTGCTCATCAACGACCACAATGGAGGAACATCATCTTGAATTCCTAAAACTATTAAGTAATCGAAAGCAGGAAATGTTGGTAACGTTGTACGATCTGTTGCTGAAAATTTCAATACTTTTCTTTCGTTTGTGTATTTCCAAAGCGTAATGAGCCTTTATTGTGAAGGCGTAACCGGAAATGACCACGTGACCACTACTAGCTGAGCAGTTTAACGATCGGCGGCTGCTCTTCGTGCGTCGCTTTCACACTGCGCGCACACTTTTAGTTAAAATGAGCTCCATAGGGACCGGGGTGAGTATTTGTCTCTTTCAGGCTCTCTACTTTAGACACAACAGAATGGTTTTGTCTCACCTCTTCGAAAATGGTCCGTTCAAATGTGTTAGTGGTGTCCATTCATCTAGCTAGCCAGCTAGCTAGCATGCTGAGTCACAGTGAGGCCGGCTAGCACATTGATGCTAATCAGAAACTGAAAGCTACTTTGTTGTGTATAACCTAATGTAGTTGAGTGAACAAATGTATTATTTCAATCTATTTTGTTTGATTTAATTCTGGTAAAAACGTTTCAGCACTGTAGGAAGAAAACAGGACTCACACCGGGGCTGGGCGATACGGCTGAAAACTATCACGATATCGTAAATTGTTGATATTTTTATTACCTGTGGAAAATATATTTTATTTCAGATATAACCGTCCTGTGATTATGATCTCTCAGCTACCAAGGCAGGACGGAAATGTCAACACAAGCATGGAAAATATAAAATCACATTCATGCTTAAAGGCCTACTGAAATGAATTTTTTTTATTTAAACGGGGATAGCAGATCTATTCTATGTGTCATACTTGATCATTTCGCGATATTGCCATATTTTTGCTGAAAGGATTTAGTATAGAACAACGACGATAAAGATTGCAACTTTTGGTATCTGATAAAAAAAAGGCTTGCACCTACCGGAAGTAGCGTGACGTAGTCAGTTGAACATATACGCAAAGTTCCCTATTGTTTACAATGATGGCCGCATGAAGTGAGAGAGATTCGGACCGAGAAAGCGACAATTTCCCCATTAATTTGAGCGAGGATGAAAGATTTGTGGATGAGTAAAGTGCAAGTGAAGGACTAGTGGGGAGTTGAAGCTATTCAGATAGGGAAGATGCTGTGAGAGCCGAGGGTGACCTGATATTCAGCTGGGAATGACTACAACAGTAAATAAACACAAGACATATATATACTCTATTAGCCACAACACAACCAGGCTTATATTTAATATGCCACAAATTAATCCTGCATAAAAACACCTGCGTGTTTGTTATGCTAGCTCCTAGCTCCTCTGCTAGCTCCTAGCTCCATAGAACACGCCAATACAATTCAAACACCTGATCAACACACACAATCACTCAGCCCAAAAGACCGTTTACCTAACCCAAGGTTCATAAAGCTTATATATTTTTAAAAAGTTACGTACGTGACGCGCACATACGGTCAAGTTATCGAATGTTTAGCAGCCAAGGCTGCATACTCACGGTACCTGATATTCAGCTGGGAATGACTACAACAGTAAATAAACACAAGACATATATATACTCTATTAGCCACAACACAACCAGGCTTATATTTAATATGCCACAAATTAATCCTGCATAATAACACCTGCGTGTTTGTTATGCTAGCTCCTAGCTCCTCTGCTAGCTCCTAGCTCCATAGAACACGCCAATACAATTCAAACACCTGATCAACACACACAATCACTCAGCCCAAAAGACCGTTCACCTAACCCAAGGTTCATAAAGCTTATATATTTTTAAAAAGTTAGTACGTGACGCGCACGTACGGTACGGTACGTGTTATGCTAGCTCCTAGCTCCTCTGCTAGCTCCTAGCTCCATAGAACACGCCAATACAATTCAAACACATGATCAACACACACAATCACTCAGCCCAAAAGACCGTTCACCTAACCCAAGGTTCATAAAGCTTATATATTTTAAAAAAGTTACGTACATACGCAAAAAAAAGCCAAAGCTGCATACTCACAGTAGCACGTCTGCGTCTTTGTCATCCAAATCAAAGTAATCCTGGTAAGAGTCTGTGTTGTCCCAGTTCTCTACAGGCGTCTGTGTATCCAAATCAAAAGTCCTCCTGGTTAGAGTCTCTGTTATCCGAGTTCTTCCATCTTGACTGCATCTTCCGGGAATGTAAACAAAGAAGCGCCGGCTGTGTACTGTTGTGGCTGACTACGTTCGAAAAATACGTCCATTTCGCACCGACAACTTTCTTCTTTGCTTGCTTGGCTTCCTTCTCCATAATGCAATGAACATGATTGAAACAGATTCACGAACACAGATGTCCAGAATACTGTGGAATTATGAAATGAAAACAGAGCTTTTTCGTATCGGCTTCAATGTGGAAGGCATACCCGTGTTCGCCGGGCTACGTCACGCGCATACGTCATCCGCAGAGGCGTTTCGAACCGGAAGTTTAGCGGCAAATTTAAAATGTCACTTTATAAGTTAACCCGGCCGTATTGGCATGTGTTATAATGTTAAGATTTCATCATTGATATATAAACTATCAGACTGCGTGGTCGGTAGTAGTGGGTTTCAGTAGGCCTTTAACAAGCTCTTAAAATGAAGGTGCAAAAATAAGTAACATGTAAGAAATGTTCAATAAAGTGTAAGATAAGTGCAGAGTGGGAAAATGTAAACATAGAAAAACCTGAGAAGAACTATTCTGCAGGTTTAGAGGCGGGAAGTTACAGTTGTGCTCTAAAGGGTGAGCGTGGCTAAGGTGGTGTGGTATTAGCGCTCTTGCCTTGCATCATTCACAGACCACATTGGTCTGACTACGGTCCTTTTGAAAAAAAAACAAAAAAACTGACAATTTCTTTGCTCTCTGTGGCACTCATTTTGACTTTCTCTTCTCGCCATATTGACATAATCAACTGCCAGACAACCAAACCTGCTAGTTGATACTGTTATCTGATTGGCTGTCAGCGTGTCACTTCCACTGATCAGCGATCTCTTCCTGCCTTTGTTCATGCAACCAACCTTGCTTCCCACCAAGAAGGGAACAAAATGATTAAATGTTTTATCGAACACATTTTTTGTTGATAGTGAATACGTGTCTATTGTGAAAAATACTGATATCGTTTTATCTCCCCGCCCAGAGTGCTTTTAAAAATATATTAATATCGATTATATGTCTGTCGGGCTATACATTGTGTACCCCTTTAAATTAAATTGATATCATGGTGCCGATAACAAAATACTGGTATCGGGACAACCCTAGGCCATCACAATATACATTGATATCGTTTTATTGCCCAGCGCTGTAAGGATTTTTTAAAAATTGTAATGTGTTACTGATATTACGTGTCTATTGTGATATAAATATATTGATATCGTTTTATCACCCAGCTCTATAGGCTTTAAAAAAAATATGTACTGTTTTGTTGATCTTATGTGTCTCACTACGATATATAATGATAGCATTTTATCGCCCAGCCTTATAAGGATTCTTAAAAAATGTGTAATGTGTTATTGATAGTACGTGTCGATTGTGGTATAAATATATTGATATCGTTTTATCACCCGGCTTTTTAATTTTTTTTAACGTGTCGTTTTATTGCCCAGCCCAAAAGGATTTAATGAAAAGTGGTCATGTTTTATTGATATTTGTGTTAATTGCGATATATATGTTTATATTGTTTGTTAATTGCGATATGTTGATATTGTTTGTTAATTAGATAGATAGATAGTACTTTATTGATTCCTTCAGGAGAGTTCCCTCAGGAAAATTTAAATTCCAGCAGTGTACAGAATTGAGATTGGAAAAAAAAAAGTTAATAATGGGAGTATAAATGGAAATAAAATAGAAACTATTACAATAAGAATAAAAATATAACAGTAACAATATATCAAGAGAAACTATGTATTGCACTGTTAATTGCACCGTTTTTTGTTGCAGATTATTTCAGTATTGTTATTGTTATTGTTTTGCATCTCCTGTCATCCTATTACCCCCCCTCCCCTCCAGAGAGGAGTTGTACAGTCTGTTGGCGTGTGGGACAAAGGAGTTTTTTAGTGTATTAGTCCTGCACTTGGGATGAAGCATTGAGAATTGCAATATATATGTTGATATTGTTTGTTAATTGTGATACATATGTTGATATTGTTTGTTAATTGCGATATATTTGTGGGGTATTGTTTGTTAATTGCGATATATATGTTGATATCGTTTGTTACTTGCGACATATATGTTGATATCGTTTGTTAATTGCGATATATGTGTTATTATATATGTTGATTTTGCACCGTCCGTAGCTTTCGTCGGTACAATCAAGCTGTTGTGGTTTTTTTAAGCTTAGAATTCCTGGCATAAGAGCCAAAACAATAACAAAGTGAATGAGTGGAATACGGAGGATGTAAACTTCCCGTGGGCATGTCTTCTAGTACGACCTGTCAGCGTCCACCTTCTCACCTGACGGCCGAGTCTTCCAGGTGGAGTACGCCATCAAGGCTGTGGAAAACAGCAGGTTGGTTGTTGCTGCGACTCCTCCCTGCTTTGATGCCCTCTTTAAGTGTGTGTGTGTCTGTGTGTCCAGCACAGCCATCGGAATCCGCTGTAAAGACGGTGTGGTGTTTGGTGTGGAGAAGCTGGTATTGTCCAAACTGTACGAGGAGGGCTCCAACAAGCGCATCTTCAACATTGACAGACACGTCGGCATGGTAACCACACACAGGAGGGGGCGGAACAGCAACAAGCTTGTAACCGTCTGACACCCCCCCAGGCAGTGGCGGGTCTCCTGGCTGATGCGCGTTCGTTGGCGGAAGTGGCCCGGGAGGAGGCGTCCAACTTCAGGTCCAACTACGGACACGACATTCCCCTCAAGGTAAGCCGTCGCAGAGTGGTAACGCCCACCACTCACGCCGCTTCCTGTTGCCACACAGCACCTGTCGGAGCGTGTGGCCATGTACGTGCACGCCTACACCCTGTACAGTGCCGTGCGACCCTTTGGCTGCAGGTGAGGCTTCCTGGTCACACCTGTTCCCTCCTGGTCACAACTGTTGCCACCTGGTCACACCTGTTGCCACCTGGTCACACCTGTTGTCGCCCACAGCTTCATCCTGGGCTCCCACGACAAAGACGACGGCCCGCAGCTCTACATGGTCGACCCTTCCGGCGTCTCTTATGTGAGTCCTGGACACACACATACACACACACACACACACACACACACACAATGGCGTGATGATGCTGAGAAGGTTTCGCTAGAGAGCTGATGTCATTTGATGTAACTTTTCTCTTGGCTGTCTGACCAAAGTGTACCTGTCAACTTACACAACCACCAACATCCTCATCTTTAACCTGCTCCATCTGTGTGTGTGTCACTTTAGGGCTACTGGGGGTGTGCCATCGGAAAAGCCAAACAAGCTGCCAAGACAGAAATTGAGAAATTACAGGTGACTGTGTGTGTTTATATTAAATGTATATATGTATGTACATATGTATGCATGTACAAACCCCGTTTCCATATGAGTTGGGAAATTGTGTTAGATGTAAATATAAACGGAATACAATGATTTGCAAATCCTTTTCAACCCATATTCAATTGAATGCACTACAAAGACAATATATTTGATGTTCAAACTCATAAACTTTATTTTTTTTTTGCAAATAATAACTTAGAATTTCATGGCTGCAACACGTGCCAAAGTAGTTGGGAAAGGGCATGTTCACCACTGTGTTACATCATCTTTTCTTTTAACAACACTCAAACGATTGGGAACTGAGGAAACTAATTGTTGAAGCTTTGAAAGTGGAATTCTTTCCCATTCTTGTTTTATGTAGAGCTTCAGTCGTTCAACAGTCCGGGGTCTCCGCTGTCGTATTTTACGCTTCATAATGCGCCACACATTTTCGATGGGAGACAGGTCTGGACTGCAGGCGGGCCAGGAAAGTACCCGCACTCTTTTTTATGAAGCCACGCTGTTGTAACACGTGCTGAATGTGGCTTGGCATTGTCTTGCTGAAATAAGCAGGGGCGTCCATGAAAAAGACGGCGCTTAGATGGCAGCATACAGGTAAAAGCCAGTAAATTAGAATGTTTTGAAAAACTTGATTTATTTCAGTAATTGCATTCAAAAGGTGTAACTTGTACATTATATTTATTCATTGCACACAGACTGATGCATTCAAATGTTTATTTCATTTAATTTTGATGATTTGAAGTGGCAACAAATGAAAATCCAAAATTCCGTGTGTCACAAAATTAGAATATTACTTAAGGCTAATACAAAAAAGGGATTTTTAGAAATGTTGGCCAACTGAAAAGTATGAAAATGAAAAATATGAGCATGTACAATACTCAATACTTGGTTGGAGCTCCTTTTGCCTCAATTACAGCATGGAGTCGATGAGTTTCTGGCACTGCTCAGGTGTTATGAGAGCCCAGGTTGCTCTGATAGTGGCCTTCAACTCTTCTGCGTTTTTGGGTCTGGCATTCTGCATCTTCCTTTTCACAATACCCCACAGATTTTCTATGGGGCTAAGGTCAGGGGAGTTGGCGGGCCAATTTAGAACAGAAATACCATGGTCCGTAAACCAGGCATGGGTAGATTTTGCGCTGTGTGCAGGCGCCAAGTCCTGTTGGAACTTGAAATCTCCATCTCCATAGAGCAGGTCAGCAGCAGGAAGCATGAAGTGCTCTAAAACTTGCTGGTAGACTGCTGCGTTGACCCTGGATCTCAGGAAACAGAGTGGACCGACACCAGCAGATGACATGGCACCCCAAACCATCACTGATGGTGGAAACTTTACACTAGACTTCAGGCAACGTGGATCCTGTGCCTCTCCTGTCTTCCTCCAGACTCTGGGACCTCGATTTCCAAAGGAAATGCAAAATTTGCTTTCGTCAGAAAACATGACTTTGGACCACTCAGCAGCAGTCCAGCTCTTTTTTCCAGGGTCAACGCAGCCGTCTACCAGCAAGTTTTAGAGCACTTCATGCTTCCTGCTGCTGACCTGCTCTATGGAGATGGAGATTTCAAGTTCCAACAGGACTTGGCGCCTGCACACAGCGCAAAATCTACCCGTGCCTGGTTTACGGACCATGGTATTTCTGTTCTAAATTGGCCCGCCAACTCCCCTGACCTTAGCCCCATAGAAAATCTGTGGGGTATTGTGAAAAGGAAGATGCAGAATACCAGACCCAAAAACGCAGAAGAGTTGAAGGCCACTATCAGAGCAACCTGGGCTCTCATAACACCTGAGCAGTGCCAGAAACTCATCGACTCCATGCCACGCCGCATTAACGCAGTAATTGAGGCAAAAGGAGCTCCAACCAAGTATTGAGTATTGTACATGCTCATATTTTTCATTTTCATACTTTTCAGTTGGCCAACATTTCTAAAAATCCCTTTTTTGTATTAGCCTTAAGTAATATTCTAATTTTGTGACACACGGAATTTTGGATTTTCATTTGTTGCCACTTCAAATCATCAAAATTAAATGAAATAAACATTTGAATGCATCAGTCTGTGTGCAATGAATAAATATAATGTACAAGTTACACCTTTTTAATGCAATTACTGAAATAAATCAAGTTTTTCAAAATATTCTAATTTACTGGCTTTTACCTGTATGTTGTTCCAAAACCTGTATGTACCATTTTAGCATTAATGGTGCCTTCACAGATGTGTAAGTTACCCATGCCTTGGGCACTAATGCACCCCCATACCATCACAGATGCTGGCTTTTGAACTTTGCGTCGATAACAGTCTGGATGGTTCGCTTCCCCTTTGGTCCGGATGACACAATGTCGAATATTTCCAAAAACAATTGGAAATGTGGACTCGTCAGACCACAGAACACTTTTCCACTTTGCATCAGTCCATCTTAGATGATCTCGGGCCCAGAGAAGCCGGCGGCGTTTCTGGATGTTGTTGATAAATGGTTTTCGCTTTGCATAGTAGAGTTTTAACTTGCACTTACAGATGTAGCGACCAACTGTATTTAGTGACAGTGGTTTTCTGAAGTGTTCCTGAGCCCATGTGGTGATATCCTTTAGAGATTGATGTCGGTTTTTGATACAGTGCCGTCTGAGGGATCGAAGGTTACTGTCATTCAATGTTGGTTTCCGGCCATGCTGCTTACGTGCAGTGATTTCTCCAGATTCTCTGAACCTTTTGATGATATTATGGACTGTAGATGTTGAAATCCCTAAATTCCTTGCAATAGCTGGTTGAGAAACGTTTTTCTTAAACTGTTCAACAATTTGCTCACGCATTTGTTGACAAAGTGGTGACCCTCGCCCCATCCCTGTTTGTGAATGACTGAGCATTTCATGGAATCTACTTTTATACCCAATCATGGCACCCACCTGTTCCCAATTTGCCTGTTCACCTGTGGGATGTTCCAAATAAGAGTTTGATGAGCATTCCTCAACTTTATCAGTATTTATTGCCACCTTTCCCAACTTCTTTGTCACATGTTGCTGGCATCAAATTCTAAAGTTAATGATTATTTGCAAAAAAAAATGTTTATCAGTTTGAACATCAAATATGTTGTCTTTGTAGCATATTCAACTGGATATGGGTTGAAAATGATTTGCAAATCATTGTATTCTGTTTATATTTACATCTAACACAATTTCCCAACTCATATGGAAACGGGGTGTGTATGTACATGCAGCTGAGATAGGCTCCAGCACCCCCTGCGACTCCAAAAAGGGACAAGCGGTAGAAAATGTTTTGTGTGTGTGTATGTGTGTGTATATATATATATATACATATATATGTGTATATATATATATATATATATATATATATATATACATATATATGTATATATGTATGTTATATGTATATAATATGTATATCAATCAATCAATCAATGTTTATTTATATAGCCCTAAAACACAAGTGTCAAAAAAGGGACAAGCGGTAGAAGATGGATGGATGGATGGATGGATGGATGGATGTTTGTGTGTGTGTGTGAGTGTGAGAGATGTCATGTAGGGCTGAACGGTTAAAGCAAAAATAATCCCAATGATTTGGATTGATTTTGTAATCAGGATTGTTCATGAATTAGAAGACATGATTGTACCAACACAACTTGAAATATCATTTAAAACTAAAAGTTAAAAACAACAATCAATGAAAACTCGAAAAGTTTGGCAGAAAATTTGATGGGCCACCTATCTGTGCTCTGAAGCTGTGGGCTGGCGTCAATTGAAGCTAAACGCTAAATTAGCCTGCTAGCTTTAGCCTGTTATACTGGGAACAGTTGGCATACTGTATTTTTTTAGAGATCTTTTCATGTTGAAAGTATACTTTTAAGATGGCATCAAGTATCAACATTCATGATTTGTAGGTTCAAACAAACAATAATAGCTAAAATGTTAGCATGCTAACATGGGATGAGTTGGCATAGTTCCATGATGGCATCAAGTCTCAAAATTCATGATTTGTAGGTTCAAACAAACAATAATAGCTAAAATATGCTTCTAAAGTAATGGAAGAAGTGAACATACTTCTAAGAGGGTACCAAGTATCAGAATCCATCATTTGTAAACAAATATTTAGTCAAGTAGAGAAATGCTCACATTTATTGGTGCAATACATGAAGTCTATGCAGTATTTTATAAATAATTGTCAATGGATCAATAAGTGTTTTATTTTGAGTATGGGCTGCAACCATTAGTCCACCCTGTGGACACATGTCCACTATAAAATGTGTCCACACTCGTGACGTTGTCACTGGTGTTTTTGCGGGTGGAAGTGGGTCCGCGCTAGGGCTTGGCGATATATCGACATACTTGATATATCGCGGGTTTGTCTCTGTGCGATATAGAAAATGACTATCGTGATATTCGAGTATACGTTCTCACGCAGTTGCTTTTAGCTGCTGGCATTACACTACAGGCTCTTCTCACTCTTTCTAGGCTCTCCTTCTCACAGAGACTTAAACAAGCGCACCTTCTTACATACGTCACGTACGTATACGCCCTTGCGGAGCAGAGAGGTAGCAGCATGGGTAACGTTAGCTGTGGTGCGAGTGGTAATACGAGAGAAAGAAGGTGCGAATCTGGTAACAAATGAAGGAATGATTAATTCCCAAGAAAAACAGCAGGGGATCCATCGTCTGGCAGTGGTTTGCATTACTGCTAATATGTAGCATCATTTGAAAAGTCACCTGCTATAGAATGAAGAGTGCTTACCGGTACTCCGCATGTCAACATCTCCGTTCGGTGCCACACCCACAAAATGCAGAGGCAACCATTTCCATATCAACACCGTAAGAAAAAAATAGTCCACAACAGAAGGAGATAACGTCCGCCGGAACCTACCACATAGCGAAGGACGTACACAATTTGATTTCCTATTATGCAGCTCATTTTTATTTGGCAGTTATTGACATATCTTGTGTGACATCATGCACAAAAGTGCACTTTATTTGTTTTAAACTATTGTAGTGGCATTCTGTACAAAAAGTGCACTTTAATTTTGTGTTGTTTTGATGTGTCATCTTAGTGACATCATGCACAAAAGTGCACTAATAACTTGTTTTAAAATGTCTCTGACAATTTTGCACTTTCTGTTTTGAAATGACATGAATGTTTGTGCCACTGCTCAATAACTGTTTAATAAATACAGTTTTGGTCAATTAAATAAATGATAAATGGGTTATACTTGTATAGCGCTTTTCTACCTTCAAGGTACTCAAAGTGCTTTGACAGTATTTCCACATTCACCCATTCACACACACATTCACACACTGATGGCGGGAGCTGCCATGCAAGGCGCTAACCAGCAGCCATCAGGAGCAAGTGTGAAGTGTCTTACCCAAGGACACAACGTACGTGACTAGGATGGTAGAAGGTGGAGATTGAACCCCAGTAACCAGCAACCCTCCGATTGCTGGCACGACCACTCTATCAACTTCGCCACGCCGTAGTTGTGATTTCCCTCTCTGCATGAAAGTTTAAAATGAGCATATATTAATGCAGTATGAACAAGAATGTTTTAATTTAGACACATAGAATCATCATACTGCTGTGATTATATGCATCAAGTGTTCATTCAAGGCTAAGGCAAAATATTGCGATATATATCGTGTATCGTGACATGGCCTAAAAATATCGAGATATTAAAATAAGGCCATATCGCCCAGCCGTAGTCCGCACCACCAGTCTGAAAAACATGGCCAGTTGTGAAGCACATATGTAAAATAACTACACGTCAGCCATGCAATATGTACCTTTTATTATCCCACTAATGGTGAAATAAACCTTAGTTGCAGCCCTACTTGTGTTGGGTACTTTCTTGAAACCTTTATTTTGTTAGCGCAGTCAGAGCGGATGTTGTGCACAGCGCTGTTATTGTGAAGGGGGGAAGTGTGCTGCCTTTACCTTGATCTTACATCTATCGTGTGCGCGTGCGTGCGTGCGTGCGTGCGTGCGTGCGTGCGTGCGTGTGTGTGTGTTGCAGATGCGGGAGATGACGTGCAGAGAGCTGGTAAAAGAGGTTGCCAAAATGTGAGTCCTAACAAGTCTTGCTCTATTCCAACTTTGGCTATTTGACTAATACAATGCCCAAATCCATCCTGCATTTCAGACTTGTGTTTCTCACCTTTTTCATCAAACTTATTTGCTTCATTCTGGACTCAATATAGAATGGGGGCCCCAACTCTTTCCACTGAGGGCCACAGACTAACTAAGGAGGCAGGGGACATTTTGCTAGTGTTACCTTTAAGACCAGTACAATCTATAGATTAGTATCAATGAACTAGAAATAAACATTTTAGTAAACATTTTGGGTCAATACTGAAGAGCGAAAGCCAAACTGAAATGCTAACCGCACACTAGCCAGATAGCGTCAAGTCACAAAAATATTAGCACAATTAGCCAAAAAAGTGGCATGCTGATAAAAAGTAGCTACAGGCTGCTAAACCAGGACTATATATAGACAAGTAAATGCAGATCAATTAAAAATGTTTTCTGAATGTTGAGAAGCCAAGCTGAAATGCTAACAGTTAACACGCCGGCCATATAGCACAAAAAAGAGAAAAGTGATGTAAAGAAGTTAGCATGAGTGATGATGATCCTAAAATGTGTTTGCAGAATCTACATCGTCCACGACGAGGTGAAGGACAAAGCTTTTGAGTTGGAGCTCAGCTGGGTCGGAGAAGGTAAGAACATTGCCACAACCAATCACCACGGTCGCCAACTTGACCACACCCACTGTCGATTGTCCCGGTCGCCGTTGTGACCCAGCACTCCCTCTCTTGTGTCCCGACAGTCACAAACGGACGCCACGTGCTCGTGCCCAAAGACGTCCGAGAGGAGGCGGAGAAATACGCCAAGGTGTTCACACGCACACACACACACACACACACACACACACACACACACACACACACACACACACACACACACACACACACACATGTAACGCACCATCGTGTCTTTCAGGACTCGCTGGAGGAGGACGACGACTCGGACGAAGACAACATGTAAACATTTTTTTTGTGTGTTTTGTTTTGAAAATAAAAGTTGTTCCCTGTATTTGCCTCCAGTCAGTGGCTTATCATTGGAGGGTGCTAAAGGACCATATATGGGCTTCCTCACAAGCATCTAACATGGCAAAGAAATCAGCAGTATGACCATATTCAGGTATTATGTTCTTAATATGATTATATTCAGGTATTATGTTCTTAAGATGATTATATTAAGGTATTATGTTCTTATTAGGATTATATTCAGGTATTACAAAATCCAAAACCAGTAAAGTTGGCACGTTCTGTAAATGGTAAATAAAAACAGAATACAATGATTTGCAAATCCTTTTCAACTTATATTCAATTGAATAGACTGCAAAGAGAATATATTAAATGTTCGAACTGAGAAAGTTCTTTTTTTTTTTTTTTTTCAAATCATTAACTTAGAATTTAATGGCAGCAACACATTGCAAAAAAGTTGGCACAGGGGCATTTTTACCACTGTGTTACATGGCCTTTTCTTTTAACAACACTCAGTAAACGTTTGGGAACTGAGGAGATCAATTTTTTAAGTGGAATTCTTTCCCATTCTTGCTTGATGTACAGTTTAAGTTGTTCAACAGTCCGGGGTCTCAGTTGTGGTATTTGACGTTTCATAATGCGCCACACATTTTCAATGGGAGACAGGTCTGGACTACATGCAGGCCAATCTAGTACCTGCACTCTTTTACTATGAAGCCACGCTGTTGTAACACGTGGCTTGGCATTGTCTTGCTGAAATAAGCAGGGGCGTCCATGATAACGTTGCTCGGATGGCAACATAGTATGTTGCTCCAAAACCTATGTACCTTTCAGCATTAATGGTGCCTTCACAGATGTGTAAGTTACCCATGCCTTGGGCACTAATACACCCCCATACTATCACAGATGCTGTCTTTTGAACTTTGTGCCTATAACAATCCGGATGGTTCTTTTCGTCTTTGGTCCGGAGGACACAACGTCCACAGTTTCCAAAAACAATTTGAAATGTGGACTCGTTAGACCACAGAATACTTTTCCACTTAGCATTAGTCCATCATAGATGAGCTCGGGCCCAGCTAAGCCAGCAGCGTTTCTGGGTGTTGTTGATAATCGGTTTTCGCCTTGCATAGGAGAGTTTTAACTTGCACTTACAGATGTAGCGACCAGCTGTAGTTACTGACAGTGGGTTTCTGAAGTGTTCCTGAGCCCATGTGGTGATATCCTTTACACACAGATATCACTTTTTGATGCAGTACCGCCTGGAGGATCGAAAGTCCATAATATCATCGCTTACGTGCAGTGATTTCTCCAGATTCTCTGAACCTTTTGATGATATTACGGACCTTATATGGTGAAATCCCTAAATTCCTTGCAATAGCTGGTTGAGAAATGTTGTTATTAAACTGTTGGACAATTTGCTCACACATTTGTTCACAAAGTGGTGACCCTCGCCCCATCCTTGTTTGTGAATGACTGAGCATTTCATAGAAGCTTCTTTTATACCCAATCATATACCTGTTCCCAATTAGCCTGTTCACCTGTGGGATGTTCCAAATAAGTGTTTGATTAGCATTTCTCAACTTTCTCTTTCTTTTTTGCCACTTGTGCCAGCTTTTTTGAAACATGTTGCAGGCAACAAATTCCAAATAAGATAATATTTGAAAATAAAGTTTTCCAGTTCGAACTTTAAATATCTTGTCTTTGCTGTCTATTCAATTGAATATAGGTTGAAAAGAATTTAAAAATCATTGTATTCTGTTTTTGTTTACAATTTACACAATGTGCCAACTTCACTGGTTTAGGTTTTGTAATGGGCTATATACATCCTTTAATAGATTATATTACTTAAATCTTTAAAAAAATAATTTTGAAAGGTTTTGTATTATGTTCTTAATATGATTATATTCAGGTATTATTATGTTATTAATATGATTGTAGTCAGGTATTATGTGCTTAATATGATTATATTCAGGTATTATGTTCTTAATATTATATTCAGGTATTATCTTCTTAATATGATTATATTCAGGTATTATCAATATGATTATGTTCAGGTATTATCTTATTATGATTATATTCAGGTATTATGTTCTTAATATGATTATATTCAGGTATTATTTTCTTAATATGATTATATTCAGGTATTATGTTTTTAATATGATTATATTGAGGTATTATGTTCTTAATATGATTATATTCAGGTATTCTTATCTTCTTAATATGATTATATTGAGGTATTATTATGTTCTTAATATGATTATATTCAGGTATTCTTATCTTAATATGATTATATTCAGGTATTCTTATCTTAATATGATTATATTCAGGTATTATTTTAATATGATTATATTCAGGTATTATCTTATTAATATGATTATATTCAGGTATTATGATCTTAATAAGATTATATTCAGGTATTATCTTCTTAATATGATTATATTCAGGTATTATGTTATTAATATGATTATATTCAATTATTGCTAATATGATTATATTCAGGTATTATTATCTCCTTAATATGATTATATTCAGGTATTATGTGCTTAATATGATTATATTCAGGTATTATCTTCTTAATATGATTATATTCAGGTATTAATATGTGCTTAATAGTAGTTGCGAATGACGTGTCCGCGTGACGTCACAGACTAAATGCGTTGAAGTGTGACAGCGTGTATTTTATGGACCGAACTCCAAAAGGAGCGCTGTACGTATTGGGGCGTGGCTTCGCTCCAACAAGGAAGCCCGCTCAGCCAATAGCGACGCCCCTCTGTGAAAAGCCCACCAATGCAGACAAAGTCATTGGCAAGCCGCTTCTTATCAGGAAGTGACGCCACACCAGTCGTCATTTCCCTTGTTGGCGCCGCGTTCGTATCGACCAATGTTAAACCATGAAACGTTAAGACCAATAACAACCGCGGAATGGCTCAGCCAATCACATTACTTCTTTGCGAACCCCCCCCTCAGCCAATGGGATGTCGGGAAACACAGCTCGGGACTCAACAGCTTGTTGTTCGTGTATCGCTTCGCAGCCCGAACGAGAGGCAAGCGTCGTCGAATGTGAGTATAAAAATGTCCCTTCGTCCTCCGGAGCTTGACCAAAGTATCCTGGCGTCAAACGCGAGGACACTTGAGTTCCACACGAGGCCGTGTGGACGTGAGAAGATGTCCGCCTCGCAGCCTGTGAATTGAATGGCTTGTCTTTGTCAAAACACCAAATTGAAATCAATCCCTCCGCTTTTGTCCAATGTCGCCGATAATGGCGCCGGTAACTGTCAACTTAGTCCCGCCGTTGTTGACACGGCTTGTTCGGCTTAGGTAACAAGACGATTCAAATCTCCATTTGGTCAACAAACTGGCTAGCATGTTAGCATGCTAGCTAGCTTTAGCCGGGGAGCGGACCGAGAACCCCCGCACTTCTTTCTCGTCTCCTCCGGACCCAGTTCTGCCGGGGGTTCGGCGGCGCTACGAGTACGTCCGTTCGTCCCCCCGCATGGGCGTCGTTGGTAGGGGGAAGCGCGTTAAAGTTAGCCGAGTTAGCTTGAGCTGACATGGCGACGTACGTGATTCTTGGGAGCTCGCGGCGACGCGGGAAGCGCAGCCCCGGCTCGTCTTGCCCAAGTGGTCCCTGCTAGCAGACTTGTGGTCCGCGGCAGGACGGGTAGGGTGAGCACTGGTGTTAGCTTAGCGCCACTTGACAACTTTGTTTATTGTCGCAGTGATCCACAAGCTCTCGAGCTGGACTCCCTCAAATAACAACAAAGATGAAGGTGAGTTTACTCTGACGTCATCAAGTTCCTTGGACTTCAATGGCCTTTAAACACAAGGTGTGTGTGTGTGAGACAGGCAGCAGACGAGCCTGCCTACCTGACCGTGGGGACGGATGTGAGCGCCAAGTACAGAGGAGCGTTCTGCGAGGCCAAGATCAAGACGGTGAAGAGGCTGGTGAAGGTAAAGGTAAGATGTCCGCACACGCCGCCTTTTAACCTCTGTCCGCACACGCCGACTGTGACAGGCACTGTCTGTCGCCACCTGATTGTGGTGCAAGCGTCTCAACACCAGTCTGGTGGGTGCGCTTTGAAGTGCAGGCGTTAGCATGTTGCTGCTTTGTTAGCGTTGGCATGAGTTATGTTACGGACCCCCACTCCACAAAACTGAAGTGAGACACCAGCAACGCAAACTTACTCTGTTTGGACGTCTGCCTCCCGTTTGGTCGTCTACTTCCTGCAAACATAGACCAGGAGCAGTCTTTGTCAGCAAACAACACGTACGGCGTTCGGGGGCGGAACATCTTGACTCCTCCCTTCCTTGCTCTTTTACCTTCAGGTGACTCTGAAAGGTGAGGGCGCCAGTCAGGTGGTCCACGACGACCAGGTCAAAGGTCCACTGAGGGTAAGTGTCACCATGATGACAACGATTGCCGCTACGCTGATGACACGCCGCTCAGCACGTGTGTGTGTATTTTGGTGCAGGTGGGCTCCATTGTGGAGGTGAAGACTAATGAAGGTTCTTGTAGCGAGGCTGTCATCGGTAAACTGACTGACGCCAGCCTCTACACTGTTGGTAAGTTCACTTTGTCGTTTGTGTGTGTGTGTGTGTGTGACTGACCAAGCTGGTGTGTTTCAGTGTTCGATGACGGCGACGAGAAGACGCTGCGCCGTACATCTTTGTGTCTGAAGGGCGAGCGCCACTTTGCCGAGAGCGAGGTGAGTGTAGGAGACGCTGCTTGCCGCCGGTCCTTCCGGCCCCCCTTCATCCTGGCGGTCTTCTCCTCAGACTTTGGACCAGCTGCCGCTCACCAACCCGGAGCACTTCGGCACCCCGGTCATCGGGAAGAAGTCCAACCGCAGCGGGCGGCGCTCCTCTTCGCAGGCGGCGTGAGTGTGGGCAGGAGAAGCGTGTGTGTGGGAGGATGAGGGCAAGGCGCTGATTGCTGGCTGTCCTTCAGGGCCGACGAGGAGAACCAGTCTTCGTCCAGCGAGGACGAGGAGGACGACCGCAGGAGACTGCACGATGAGCTGCTGGGGAAAGTTTGCAGCATCAAGACGGAGAGCGAGCCTGCGTCCTGGTACCTGGCTCTGGTAAAGCAAGCTTTGTCTGTCTGTCTGTCTGTCTGTGTGTGTGTGTGTGAAAGATGACCATGTGATGTGTGCAGGTGGTGTCTCCTAGCTGCAATGATGAGCTGCTGGTGAAGAAGGATCAGTGTCTGCTCAGGTCCTTCCGTGACGGAAAGTTGTGAGTACATTTGTCCATCTCCTCTGCTTCATGTTTTGTCGTCTTGCTTCCTGTTTTGTCGTCTCGCTTCCTGTTTTGTCGTCTTGCTTCCTGTTTTGTCGTCTGCTTCCTGTTTTGTCGTCTGCTCCCTGTTTTGTCGTCTGCTTCCTGTTTAGTCGTCTGCTTCCTGTGTAGTCGTCCGTTTCCTGTTTAGTTGTCCGCTTCCTGTTTAGTCGTCCGCTTCCTGTTTAGTCGTCTTGCTTCCTGTTTTGTCGTCTTTCTTTCCTGTTTTGTCGTTTTGCTTCCTGTTTTGTCGTCTTGCTTTCTGTTGAGTCGTCCGCTTCCTCTTTTGTCGTAGTCTGCTTCCTTTTTAGTTGTCTGATTCCTGCTCGGTTGTCCATTTTCTACTTGGTTTGTTGCTTTGTCGTCTGCTTCCTGCTTGGTGTCGTACTTCCGATGTCTACTTTCTGCTATGTGGTCTACGTCCTGTTTGGTCATCTACTTCCTGTTTGGTCATCTACTTCCTGTTTTGCGCAGTCACACAGTAGCCAGGAGACACGTGCACCCTGTCAACTCCATAAACATCAACAAGTCAGACCTTTCCCACATACCTGGTGAGGCTTTACCTTCCCTCAATGCACCGGATGCTCCTCCCCCTTCGTCTCACTCTCACATCTCCCCCGTAGGCTTCGCAGCGGCCCAGACGTTTGCCAGGCGCCGGACAATCCCTGACGCTTGGAAGATGGACATGAGCCAGATTCTGGAGTCCTCGTCCAGCGACGAGGAGGACAAAGGCAGCGAAGAGGAGGAGTTGGATGAGGAGCAGGAGAAGAGGAAGAAGCTCATGAAGGAAGAGGTGACAGTGATACTGAAACCTCGGTTACCGTTGTAACATAATGCGCCAACAGTTGGCAGGAAATGACGTAGTGACAATCAGGTCCTCCGTCACAGGTGGCGTAGTGACAGTTGCTAGCAAAACATTTGAACGACTAAAGATATTCACCAGCAGCTAGCTTATGTTAGCATTATTGTTGTAATATGTGAAGTGAAGTGAATTATATTTATATAGTGCTTTTCTCTAGTGACTCAAAGCGCTTTACTTAGTGAAACCCAATATCTAAGTTACATTTTCAAACCAGTGTGGGTGGCACTGGGAGCAGGTGGGTAAAGTGTCTAGCCCAAGGACACAACGGCAGTGACTAGGTTGGCTGAAGCGGGGATCGAACCTAGAACCCTCAAGTTGCTGGCACGGCCACTCTACCAACCGAGCTGTACCGCCCCAAAAATTTAACAATACTAGCTAACGTTAGCTCTCCACATGGCTCTCATGAGCTAGCAACACACAAAGCACATACGAGGAGCAGGCGTAGTTACATGTTTGCAGCACAACAACGTGACTTTATTCACCATCAACATCCTATCTTTACTTGTTGAAATGAAGGGGCCAGTGAGCTAGCATGTCACCAGAGCAGCGATACTGTGTGCACGAGATGCACAGAGGGTTGATATCTAATGCATATATGGTCTGTTGCCTTCCTCTACTTGGTCCACTTTGTATGGAGTTAGTATAAAACGACATGAGAATGAAAGGCTTGAAACCTGTACTCGCACACCTTTTGTTTGTTATAATCGCACAATGTATTATCATGCTGTTACAAACAATTGTTGGAATTATAAGCACGTAGTTTGAATGTTATGTCGATACTGTTACACGGTCAACAACACTCACTTCCCCATCAACAACAATGCTAATCGAGCAGACTTTGTGAGAGCCAACAACGATTACTTTGGGAAAATTATGATGCAGAACCTTATATTTTTGAGGCCGAACACTAACAGGATGAGCAATAAGTTTAAGAAGTTGACTGCTACCCGGCGGATGCAGCTTTGTTGTGACACTATAGCATTAGCATCATTGCTAGGTGCTAAACATACAAACTAACCTTAACACTCTTGCTGGGATGCTGACCGACGGGACGCTCACATAATTCTGTTTAGATGAAGAATTAATCACAATCCTTACGAAGGGTTTAAAAAAGTTGCCGCAACTAGCGTCTTTTTTCACCACCTCTGGGGATGCGAAAGTAGACCAGCCTGTGGGTCCATGGCCACATTTGTCTACTAGCAGGTGAGAGATGCATTAATTATAATCTAGAATTTACTTTTAGCAAGTTTGAGACCAGCAGAAGCAGCCGTCTGCTCAGTGTGTCAACAATAGCAGCGTAAGCTAGCACTAGATCACTGCTATCAATGCTTCGCTAAAATAGTCCTTTTAATAATATCACTCATAGTTTGTTAATTTTCAGGTCACGACATGTAAATGGAGTATTGTCGGTGCTTTCTGGATGTTTTTAGAGAGTATAATGAGAGGATCCTCCAACTGTTGACTCGATTGTAAGATATTTATTTACACTTTAGAATGCATTAAAACATGTTCTGGTCTCACATAAGGATTGTGAATGATAACCGCACATCTCTTCACAATGTTTGCGTATTTCCACTATCATCCATAATTATTTCCAAAAGGTGTCTGTGACAGGGCAGTAAAACGGCTGATCAAACAAAACAGAAGTCATGGTCATGGATCCACTAGCTGCGCAAGCTAGCTCTCCAATCAGCTAAACAGACTCAATAACTCCATGTTTGGTGAATTTACTGAGGAATTTGTGAAACAGAAACAATACAAAAAGAATGCCATTGTAAGTTAATAATACTAACACAGACACTCGTAAGCGTTTTAGCATATTAGCTAATGCTAACGATGCTAGCTTGATTACATTATGATAGCACGTACAAATATGCATGAAAACACTCCTACAGACATCACACATGGGACGGTTTAGTAAGTAAGAATTGTTTTAGTTGTATTGTAAAACTTACAAACATAGCTTGGAGTGATGATTGAAGAATCCATACGAGTAGGAACGCTATGGACGGCTAGAAGACTGAAAGGCACTTGTACTTCCGGTTGAAAGCACTAACTGGAAGGACACTGCAGCACTCGTCCAAAAGATGGCACCATAGCACAATCAATAACACACTTTTTCAGTGTGTTAAAAAAAAAAAAGTTTTATTATGCCCTTCAGCGAAGTCAAATCCATGAATTATCAGCACTGTTTTATAAGCACCAGGGTTGAAAGCGTAGGAAGAAAGTTGTGGCTCATGGTCCATGACAATGGTGACTTTTGACTGACACATTTAACATGTGTGCGCAGCCAGAGGAGGAGGCGGACCCAGATGAGCGGGATCACTTCCTGCAGCAACTGTACAAGTTCATGGAGGACCGAGGTGAGACCTCCACCACTATGATGATCATCTTTTGAAGCTTTCTAACCACGTGTGTCCGCTGCAGGGACGCCCATCAACAAGCCTCCAGTTCTGGGTTACAAGGACTTGAATCTGTTCAAACTCTTCCGCCTGGTCTACCAACACGGGGGCTGCCGCAAGGTAACGTCCTCATGCGGCTCATGAAAGACCGAACCATGTGACTGCACGTCCACTCTGGCCAGTGAGACGTTCTGTAGATACAAGACAAGGAACCAGTGGACGCCTCTGGTCTTTTAAACACTATTAATGTAGCAACACTATTTGTCACCTGTCCCTCTACTAATTGGTGTCTGTGTGTGTGTGTAATTAGCTTTGTGTGTGAAGCAGGAACCCTGATGTGACTTTAGCAACACTTGTGTCCTGTAAGACTTGTGTGTTTGCAACTACACTCGCCACTAGTGGGCGCCTGGTTTTCTGTGTTGGAGCGTCCACTTGCTGGAAGTCCAAGTTGATGTTTTAGACTGGTGTGGGGACTCCAACACGGAACAACATGAGTGGGTGAACTAGTGGTGAGTGGAGTTGCAGACACACAAATCTGTTTACACTTTCACATTGCTACACACACCTTACATGCAAAAGTCATGTGTCAAAAGACAGCCAATCTTGGTTCACACAAATCTGAATATACACACACTTTTTTGCACATACACTGATCGAAATACAGAGATTTTATTTCTTTGACACGTCCAGATCAAAAATTATTTTTTTTTTCGCACATTGAAATACAGACAGGTTTTTTTTTTATCACACACTGATTGAGATACAGACACACAAATTAAAACACACACACACACACATGAATCTGATTACACACACAGATTGAGATACAGACACACAAATTAAAACCCACACTCATTGATTTGATTACACACACAGATTGAGATATAGACACACAAATTAAAACACGTGCACATGGATCTGATTACACACACAGATTGAGATACAAACACACAAAACACGCACACAGGGATCTGATTACACACAGATTGAGATACACATGCAAATTAAAACCTGCACTAATGGATTTGATTACACATACAGATTGAGATACAGACACACAAATTAAAACACACACACACACACGCATGAATCTGATTACACACACAGATTGAGATACAGACACACAAATTAAAACCCACACTTATTGATTTGATTACACACACATATTGAGATATAGACACAAATTAAAACAAGTGCACATGGATCTGATTACACACAGATTGAGATACAGACACAAATTAAAACCTGCACTCATGAAATTGATTACACACACAGATTGAGATACAGACACACAAAACCTGCACACGTGGATCTGATTAGATTGAGATACAGGCAGAAATTAAAACCCGCACTCATGGATCTGATTACACACACAGATTAAAACCTGCACTCATGGATCTGATTAGATTGAGATACAGACACACAAATTAAAACCTGCACTCATGGATCTGATTACACACACAGATTGAGATAGACACACAAATTAAAACCTGCACTCATAGATCTGATTAGATTGAGATAGACACACAAATTAAAACCCGCACTCATCGATCTGTTTACACACACAGATTGAGATACAGACACACAAATTCACACAAATTAAAACCCGCACTCATCGATCTGGTTACACACACAGATTGAGATACAGACACACAAATTAAAACACGCACACATGGATCTGATTACACACACAGATTAAGATACAGACACACAAATTAAAACTTGCACTCATGGACCTGGTTAGATTGAGATACAGACACAAATTAAAACCCACACTCATGGATTTGATTACACACACAGATTAAAATACAGACACACAAATTGAAACACGCACACATGGATCTGATTACACACACAGATTGAGATACAGACACACAAATTAAAACCTGCACTCATGGATCTGATTAGTTTGAGATACAGACACACAAATTAAAACACGCACACATGGATCTGATTGGACATACAGATTGAGATAGACACACAAATTAAAACCTGCACTCATGCATCTGATTAGATTGAGATACAGACACACACATTAAAACCCGCACTCATGGGTCTGATTACACACACAGATTGAGATACAGACACACAAATTAAAACATGCACACATGGATCTGATTACACACACAGATTGAGATACTGACACACAAATTAAAACCCGCACTCGATCTGATTACACACACAGATTGTGATACAGACACACAAATTAGTACATGGACATGTGAATGGGATTACAGACGCACAAATGCATTTGCAAATAGTTAGGTTACAATAATACTTGTATTTGTAGTAACAACATCCCTGACAGACACACACACACAAGTCTCACTCAACACCCCTGTGAGGTCCCCAAATAGCTATCCAGGATATGCCTGTAATATGGTTCTTTGATGTTGGACCTGCAGAATCAGCATGTCCTCGTCCATGGTGTCAACAGGGTGAAACTTCTTGTCAACACCTCTGACACATTAGTGTTTTATTTTGAAAGTAAACCCGATGATTTCCTTTGTGTTTGTACATGACTTTTTGCTAACTAGAAGCGTTGTGTATATTCAATTACTTTATCTTTGGGCATCTTGGTCAGATTGAGAGCGGCACGGTGTGGAAGCAGGTCTACATGGATTTGGGCATTCCTATCCTCAACTCTGCTGCGTCCTACAACGTGAAGACGGCCTACAGGAAGTATGTTTGTCGCTATCAATGTGAACAAAACTACTAAGGACAGACAGGAGGTGGCATATTACTCATACAAAACTACTAAGAACAGCCAGTAAAGGACATCATACTCATACAAAACTACTAAGGACAGACAGGAAGTGGAATATTACTCATACAAAACTACTAAGGACAGCCAGTAAAGGACATCATATGCATACAAAACTACTAAGGACAGACAGGAAGTGGCATATTACCCATACAAAACTACTAAGGACAGACAGGAAGTGGAATATTACTCATACAAAACTGCTAAGGACAGCCAGTAAAGGACATTATACTCATACAAAGCTACTAAGGACAGCCAGTAAAGGACATCATACTCATACAAAACTACTAAGGACAAACAGGAAGTGACATATTACTCAAACTAAAGACAGACAGGAAGTGACATAATACTCATACAAAATTACTAAGGACAGCCAGGAAGTGACATAATACTCTTACAAAACTACTAAGGACAGCCAGGAAGTGACATAATACTCTTACAAAACTACTAAGGACAGCCAAGAAGTGACCTAATACTCATACAAAACTACATGAAATTACGTCACAGGTACTTGTACGGGTTTGAGGAGTACTGCCGCTCCGCCTGCATCACCTTCAGGACTATCCATCACAACAACCCACGCCCCCCCAAACTACAGGGCATTCTCAGGACGACGAGGGCGGAGCTCAGCTTGCCTGTGGTGAAGGTGGAGCCTGTATCAGAGAAATGCGTGGAGGCGGAGTCAGAGAATGAAAGTGACAAGGAGGAGCTGAAGGAGAGACAGACGTCGCCAAGGGTGAGACGGGTAAAACATGGAAACTGCACGGCCAGCAGCCGCCGTAACAGACTCCATCTTGTCTGTCACAGGGACGGAGGCGATGTGGCGGTATAGCGCCCAAGATGGACACGCCCACCAGACCCGACAAGGCAGGAGAGGAAAACGGCGACGAGCCAAGGAGGCGCAGCAGCCGACGCCTAGACGAGTCTGAGAGGGGCTCTGAGGAGGAGGAGGAGGAGGAGGAGGAGAATGATGATGATGATGAAGAAGATGAGGAGGAGGATGATGATGAAGACGATGATGAAGACGAGGAGGAGGAGGAAGCGGAGAATGAGCACGAGAGGAGGCGTGTCCACAGGTTGAAGTTATTTTGCTTGTCACATATGTCCATTGTTTGTTCTGTCAAACACACCATCAGCAGCTTGTCCCTGAGTTCATCTGCCATTTGAACTACTTTGTTGACATCCACGCTCTCGCTGTGAAGGGGCGGCGAGGAGGACGAAGACGAGGACGACGACTCTGTGACGGGGACCAAGGTGCGGGTGAAATACGGCCGAGGGAAAACGCAGAAGATCTATGAGGCACACATCAAGAAAACGGACACGGACAACGGCGAGCACTTCTACCTGGTGCACTACTACGGCTGGAACGTCAGGTGAGCGTACGCCCACATGGCCCACACCTGCACACCCTAACGTGCGTGTCCCGCGCAGGTACGACGAGTGGGTGAAGGCTGACCGCATCCTCTGGCCCGCCGAGAAAGGATCCAGGAAGAGGAGCAGGAAGAAGGTGAGCGACCACCGTGTCACTTCCTGTCCGCTTGCTCAATGACCTTTCACCCACATGACAAGGAGGACGTGGACGAGGTGACGCTGAAACCCTCGGGAGCCAAACGAGGTCGTCCTCAGCTCAGAACCACGCCCCCCAAGATGGCGAGCAGTGAGGGGCGTGCCAACGGCAAGGGCGTGCGTACGGAGTCCAACATGGCCAACGGAGACAGTAAGACCCGCCTTCTCGTCACATTAGCAGCAACAAGAAGTCAATGCATGACATTTCCTCTCCAGACGCCACGCGCGGCCGCAGGACCAGGACATCGTCGGGCGTGTACGACTCAGAGGCCACGTCTAACGGTAAGCCTTCCTTCCTGTCGCTGGCCGGCACCTTGGGCGCTAACGTGGCCGCCGTTCTCCTCGCAGAGGATTCTGGGAACTCATCGGTAGAAAGCGAGCCGGAGGAGCCGCCCGACAAGAAGCTGTCGCCGTGGCATGGGAGGCCCGTCGACAGCGCTCTCAAGGAGGAAGCGGAGGAGGCGGAGTTAAGTCAGCATCCCAGCACGCCGCCATGTCCCAGCGTGCCTCAAGAGGATGCCATGAAAGTCGTCAGCAAAACAGAAGAAGGGGAGGAGCCTGTAGAGGAAGTGGTCCCGCAGGACGAGGACTTGTCAGTGGCACAGGAAGTGGTCCCCAAGACGCCGCCTACTGCACAGGAAGTGCCTGCCCACTCCTCCCCGCAGCCCGAGATGGCCCCGGAGGTGTCCCCTTCCCCGCCTGCAGAGGTGGAAGTGGAAGATGTCAAGGGTGCACCTTTGTCCCCTCCCACCTCCAAAGGGCACCGGGCCACCTGTGAGGCTCCTCCCACCACCCCTTTCTGCCCCGCCCCCGTACCGCCTCGTGGCGTCCTGAAGAGACCTGACGAGCCCATGGTGGTCCTCCACTGCCTCCCTTTGCAGCACCTCCCCCCAGAGCCGCCCGCTGCCACCTCCGACACGGACTCTGCCAGCGAGGAGGAGGAGGAGGAGGAGGAGGTGGAGGAGGAGGAGGAGGAGTCAGGCACCAAGGTCCACCCTGACAGGAAGCAGGAAGAGGTAAGCCCCGCCTCCCCCAAATCTTCAGCTACGCCACCCAAGATGTCCCCTGGAAGTCCTGCCAGACCCCTCCCATCACCACTCCGCCGCACCGAGGCAGAGGAGGAGGGGCCAGCTGGGACGCCGCCGCAGTCTCCCAAGGCCCTCGGCCCCGGCCCCGGTGAGGAGCCGCAGATGGGCCCCGACGCGCTAGTTTGTCATGAAGTGGACCTTGACGACCCGGACGACAAGGACAAGCCCGGCCCTCCCTTGGAGCCACCCCAACACCCCTTTCTCCCTGCCGGCCACCGCCCCGAGACCCCTGAGCCGGAGGTGGGCGGAGTCACCAAAGACGGGGACGCACACTCCACTCCCGATGTGGATGTATCGCTAGAGACCAGAGGTAGGTGTTGCACTCCCCCCGCCTCCTTTGTGGCCCTAACCCTGTGACCTTTGACCCCTCAGGGCAGAAAAGGCTGCCTGAGTGCGATGCCAGCCCCTCGGCCAAGAAGCACAAGCGCAACCCCAAGCGAGCCAACACGCCCGCCAAGGCGGACAAGAACGGCACAGGTAGGCGCGCCACGCCACGTCATGATGTCACTTCCTGACAAGACTCCTCATCCTCAGGCCATAGCAGCGACAGCGAGGACCAGTCTGGTCTCTCGTCCCTGTCCAAGCCCAGCAAGTCTCCCACGCCGCACGCCAAAGACAAGCACGGTTCCTACAAGTGGACATTCCAGCTTGGTAACACGCACGCGCACGCACACGCACGCATGCACGCGGCGGCCACTGAAGGCGTCTCCTCTGCAGACCAGCTGGACAGCATGACGAGCAGCCAGAGGATCTCCTTCCTGCAGGACAAGCTGCAGGAGATCAGGAAGTACTACATGAGCCTCAAGTCCGAGGTGGCGTCCATCGACAGGCGCAGGAAGAGGCTAAAAAAGAAGGAGCGAGAAGGTAGGCGGAGCCAACCTCCAAGCCGCAGGTGCAGCTGACTCTCGTGTGCTTGTGTGTGTTCCAGTGTCCAACACCACGCCGTCCACCTCCTCGGGCTCCTCGGACACGGCCATGAGCCCGTCCTCCGCCTCGCCCGCTCAGAGCACGGTGGCCGTGGAGTGCAGGTGATGACACGCCCAGGCCACGCCCCTTCCCAGAGACACCATTGACTCTTCAAACATGGCTGACTTCTTGCTGGGGGGTCAAAGGTGAACTGCAGGAGCCATTATGCAAATGAGATATCTGCTTCTTCAACTACAAAGTAAAAAAAACTTTTTTTTTTAAAAACTTTTTTATGGAATTAGAGCTTCTATTTTGGTTAAAAAGATGAAATATCAGTTGGTGTTCAACATTTGGCAGACAAAATGGTTCCTGACCTCAGCGCCGCTCCACTTCCTGTTTTGTACATAAGCTTTGTGCAGACCACCTTGTAAAGATTTATAGTATTTTTAAGAGAACACTTTGTACACGTTTGTTGCTGGGCCACACACACACACACACCATATGGCCACAGCACTGGTTTCCAATAAAGTTTTTAAATTTCAGTCACATTTTTATTAGCCAAATATTCCATCATCCCAGTTCAGTGAGATTGACCCAGCAGACCCGCTTTAGCCGCCAGCGCCTCGTTCTGCTGGATGTGGTACTCCTGGAAGCGCATGGAGATCCGTTGGGTCATCTTCAGGTACTTTTGGAGACAGGACTCGGAGCACACGGACTGAGGGAGTACAAGTTACAGTCAAAAGACGTCATTGCCGGTCCCGGGGGAAGACTTCCGGTACCTCTTCGGGCCGGACGTCCCTGCTGGTGAAGTCTTTGACGCAGTCCATGAAGCAGTTCTCTGTCACCTTGTTGTACGTCCCCAAAAACTCTTTGAACTGAAACCAGAAGTGACGTCAACGTGTCAGACTACTAATGAAAACCTCTCAGACGGAAGTGTTTTGTTTACCTGTTTGACCTGGTCCGACTCGGACACCTGAACCGCCATGTTTGACAACCTGGGAGTGACACTTAAAAACATGTAGTCAGCATGTGCGGGACAGATAAATGACCGGAAACACACAGGCACGTGGCTACATGCTAAAGTGGCTAAAATCTAGTTAACTGGCGAGCTACTACTGCTCTTTATGAATGCCCGCTACAGTCCCACATCCGATGACCGAATTAAAACCCTTACAGCTTCATGCTCGCGAACACGACGCAAATAAATACATTTTCTTCTCACCTGCGTCAGCTTGAGGCGAGTGAAGGACGGAAGAATGGACCGGAAGTGTGCCCTCTAAAAGTGTAAAACAGATGTATGACAATACATAAAACAGAACCTGATACCTAATAAACACACGAAGACATGCTGTCAAGATACGCCAAACAAAAAACCCTTAAGACAATACATTAGAGAAAGTAAACGTTTAAAAGTGGACCTAAAAGCCAGCCTGTGCGCCACTGAATATACCCCCGGGGGCGTACTATCGTAGTAGTTTTAATGTTCCGACCTATAAATGTCAGGTATTATTTCATACTGTATGTACTGTATATGTAATAGATGTAATGACTTATTTTTTAACATTTCATTAAAATTATCATAGAAATGACAAACGTTAACAAAATCAACTAGAGAGCAGAGACTAGAGACACATCTTAACGGACGCTTTTCCGCTCGGGACCGGAAGCGATCTTTGTTTCCAGCAAGCGCTCAGACACTTTTTCCTCACTACCGTTTTTGAGTTTGCTACAAAGACACTCTTTAAAACTTCACGGGATACATTTTATTGACGAAAACATGTTTGTTTTTCCAGAGCTTGTCTGTGTGCTTTTACGTAACACACTTTCAGCGGGAACTTTGAAGCCGGTTAGCGGGGAATGAGCTAACACCTTAGCCTCGTCGTCTCCAGGGCGATTTTAAAGTTAATTAAAAAAATTATTTTGTTTCATATGTTTAATATTGAGTTTTGTCTGGGAAAATAAACATGTTGTCTCAGGCGGTCCGCGGGGACGTGGGTCAGAACCAGTCCTCTTTCAATTCCGACACTGGAGAACTTCTCATGCGCTCCACTCGGGCTCTTATCGCCGCTAGTAGCCTTGCCACTGGGTCGGCGACCGGTCCCGTGCGGTTAACTATCCGAAAAGTGTCCGACGACTACAGGCAGATCTCCAAACAAGGGAAGCCGCGGTCGAGGCTTCGACACGAGCCAGACACCGGAGCCCCTCTTAGGACACGAACCGACATTCAGCCCGGTGAGTTTTAGTTTTTTTTTTACACAAAATGTATGTTGCTTGTTTTTTGGCTGTTGAATATTGCTTAATTAAATGTAATTCCGTTTGTCAAAATAGTGTTTTAACATTCAGTGCAGAAATATCCGTTGCTTCAAAACGCAACACTCACTTCCGGTTTACCCGTGTCACATGACTGCAAGCGTGACATCTCATTGGCTGGTTATGAGATCGCTTCAGGCTTGATCTACCGGAAGTGTACGTAATTGTTTTTCCTATTGAACGCTTAAACATATATTGGCAATATACAAACAAACCAAGGCATTACAATGTATCTCAATATTACATATATTTTACTAGGTTGACCAGTCAACATCCTTCTACAAAGTGAAGTAAGAAACCATACAAAATATTTAAAGAAACAACTACAAAGAAATAAAATACATACAGATACAGAAAAAAGGCTTATCTGAAAAGACAATAATTTAGGGCTTCTCTATTTTTAACCAATTTCCAAGAATGTATTAATAATTTGAAATCACTAATCCAATGGTAGAATTTGTGTGTCACTTCTAGAAATTGACTTCTATGTATTAAAAATGTAGCTTGCAACATAATAATATTATTAATCGTTTCTAGGTCGCTATCTTTCATAAATGTGCCAAATTATAATTTTTTTGTGAATGGGGACATCTCTATTTATCTGATCTCCCAAAATAAATGTTCGGTATCACCTTCTAAAAATAAATGTAGCATCTCAGATCTCACAGTTGTCAACCATAATGTTACCTGAAGGAATCAATAAAGTACTATCTATCTACATATTTCTTGATCATATTTCTTTAATCATTTTAAACTATATTTCTTTAACTTCAGGAAAATTGGATAAGTAATATATATTGTCTTTATATTACCTATTTCTATGTACGGAGATTCATTTGTGTACTTTTTAACTGCATTTTTTGCATTTGAATTTTGTGAACTCTATTTACATCAAATTATATTCATTGATTAACATTTGTAAACAAAATGTGTGTGTTCTTACAATACAGTGTTTAAAAATCCAGTGTAAAAAATTCAGTGCAGAAATATTTGTTGTTTACAGGAAGTGAGTCCCTTCATTAGAACAAATATTTGTACTCTAAATTCTAAATTATTTTACTCTGATTTATTTATTTTACGCATATTTTTTTGGTACTGAACTTTAAAACACGCATAATTTGATGTAAAAAAAAAGATCAGTTTGCAAAATTCAGTTCCATAAATTCAGTGTAGTAAAAAAAATTTGTAATAGACACAACTTAACCTCCATATTGAGTCTTGAAGCAACAAATACAAATATTACACTTTGAAAATGTTTTGTTTTACATATAAAAAACTCAGTTTTCTTTGACAAAAAGGGCATAAGACAAACAAATACCAAATTAATAAACCAGCGTATCTGCATGGTTTTAAAAGTCTTGAATCCAACAAATTGAATTTAAGGCCTTAAAAATGTTTAAAATTTCATAAAAGTTCTTAAATACAATTTTGAAAGGTCTTCAAAAATCTATTAACGTTACTTTTATCTAAATATGCATAAACTTCAGTCTTGCTTTTAAATGTTTGCATTTTTGAGGACGCGATAACGTAACTACAAAACGTGCTGCCCGGTCAGAATGAGTCGCGCACTACCCAGTGTGCTGTGCGCACGCAGCATTGTGTTGTTACAGCTTAGCCATCCAAAAACTGCCAACAATACTCTATTGACATCTTGTGACTTGAAAGTGAACCAGCAATTAGTGATCTTGTTATTTTAAGCGCTAACGCAGACAAGCTACTTATAGCGGCGCCGTGATCACACAGCTTGTGCGGCTATATTGACATCATCGGCTGGTGAGCTGTGAAAGTTTATTCTAGATGATAAATTACGCCACTCAGCTGTCGATGTGAAATGGGTCTTAAATTGTACTTATTATGGTCTTAAAAAGTCTCATAAAGTTTTACATGTGGCTTTTTGAAATCTGCAGAGACCCTGTAGGTTGGATCTGAAGGTCATCTAGAGATTTAAGTGTTGAAAGTAAAAAATAAAATGTGTGACTTATTTTTAACACTTTTATGACTGGGACCCTTTTGGATCCCCTAAAGTGTAATTTTTTAAAACCTAATTGTTTAAAAAATAATAATGAATCAAAATCAATGTTGTCATAAATTATTGACATATTTAAGGCTCCATTTATTTCACATCAAATATTCCTTTCAAGTACCTCGGAGTCTTGTTCACGAGTGAGGGAAGAGTGGATCGTTAGATCGACAGGTGGATCGGTGCGACGTCTGCAGTGATGCGGACCTTGTATCGGTCCGTCGTGGTGAATAGCAGTTGAGCCGGAAGGCAAAACTCTCAATTAACTGGTCTATCTACATGCCAATCCTCACCTATGGTCATGAGCTTTGGGTTATGACCGAAAGGACAAGATCACGGATACAAGCGGCCGAAATTAGTTTTCTTCCTTCGGGTGACGGGGCTCTCCCTTAGAGATAGGGTTAGAAGCTCTGTTATCCGGGAGGAGCTCAAAGTAAAGCCGCTGCTCCTCCACATGGAGAGGAGCCAGATGAGTTGGTTTGAGTATCTGTTCAGGATGCCACCCGAACGCCTCTCTAGGGAGGTATATAGGGCACATACGACTGGTAGGAGGCCACGGGGAAGACCCAGGACACGTTGGGAAGACAGTCTCCCAGCTGTCTTGGGAACACCTCGGGATCCCCCAGGAGGAGCTGGACAAAGCGGCTGGGGAGAGGGAAGACTGGGCTTCTCTGCTTAGGCTGCTTCCCCCACGACCTGACCTCGGATAAGCGGAAGAAAATGGATGGATGGAGGGAATTATTCTACTTTAGTTTGAACATATTTTTTGTGGAAAATAATGTCTATTTTGTGTTTGCTATATAAAAAACAATGTTTTCTCTGACACTTCTATGGTCATTCCTGCCACATGTGACTAACTGCTTCCGGTTTTAAGTGTGTCTCTTCCAAGAATGACTCGTATGCCTCCTGAGAGACTCCGCAGCCATTGTTAACTGCTGCATGCCAGTTGGATCTCTCACTTGCAAGAGCATCCCTGTTGTCAATGTTGATGGAGAAATATTTCAGGTCTCTCATGATTACGTCTTTAAAACGTAGACGGGGACGTCCTTGTTTGCGCGGACCATTGGCTAGTTCGCCATACAATAAGAGTTTGGGGAGGCGAGTGTCATTTGTACGATGAGTGTGCCCCGCCCATCTGAGATGGCGTTGGCCAAGAGTTGAGTACAGGTCACTGGAGCCTGATTTCTGTAGTAGGAGTGACTTGGTGACATGGTCCTTCCAACACACGCCCAGTATGGAACCAAGACAGTGGAAGTAAAATGCATTGAGGCGATGTTTGTGCCTGCGATATGTTGTCCATGACTCAGATGCGTATAGTAAGGTACTAAGTACACATGTGTGGTATACACATACTTTGAGGAGCAAGGAAAGGTTATTGTTGTGCCAGACACACTTTCTCAACTTTCTACAAACTGACGATGCTCTTCCAATGAACACGTCAAGTTCTGCATCAAAGTTGTTGGTGTTGGAGACAGTGGATTCGAGGTAGGTAAATTTGTCCACCACAGATAGAGATGTGTTGGAGATGGAGATAGTAGGGTTCAGGGTTGCAGGTTGGGCAAGGACAACTGTCTTTTTATGCTAATCTGCAGGCCAAACTCTTGGCATGCAGAGTCAAAAGATGTGGTTGTAGTTCAGCATCATCGGCATAAAGCAGTTCACACACCAGGACATGACTTACTTTAATTTGAGCCCGCAGTCTGGATAGATTGACCAGTTTTCCTGAGCTGCGGGTATGTAAGAGGATACCAGAGTCTTCGGGGAAAGCGCGACCTAGTAGGGCAGAGAACAATATTCGGGTCGGAGCAAGAACACAACGCTGCTTCACCCCACATCTCATCTGAAATTCGTCAGAGCAAGTGCCTTCAAATTGTACCGTTGCCTTCATGCCATTATGAAATTCAGTGATGACCTTCAGCAGCTTATGGGGGCAGCCAAGTCTTTGCAGAACAAAGAAGAGTCCCGATCGGCTGATGTAGTTAAAGGCCTTAGTCAAGTCGACAAACACAAGAAACAGAGGTTTTTCTTGTTCAATGCACTTTTCCTGTAATTGTTGAACACAGAACACCATGTCTCCTGTGGAGCGACCGGCTCAAAACCCACACTGGCTTTCAGGGAGGATACGGTCTGCAACGACTTGTAGTTGTGGTAGAACAGTTCAAGCAAATATCAACTCTGTAGGTCCCCTTTGTTTTTATAGATGGTGATGATGTTAGCATCTGGGAAGACATCTGGGAAATACCCACTGTTCCAGCAAGACACAAACAAAGGATGTAAAACGCAGACAAGGGCATCCCCACCTGCACTGAAAACCTCAAAAGGGGGGCTGTCAGCTACGGGAGCATAGGTAGCAGAAACATCCAGGCAAGGAGTGGGCTTGGGCCTGGCGTGATGAAGCTTGATTGGGGTCAACCTTAGTTTCCGGCGTGCAAGAGAGTGATCAGTGTCACAGTCTGCTGAATGCAGTGATCGGCAATGTGTTAAGTGCGCACGCTTCACCAGCACAAGGTCAGGTTGGGGCCAGCATTTAGAACGAGGATGACACCAGGTGGCCTTGTAGGAGTTAGAGCCCTGAAAGAAGGAATAGGGGATACAGAGTTCCAGCAGGCGTTGTCCATTGTCATTCAGGTTGCCATAACCTTGGTCTCCCAGGATGTCAGGCCATGCGTTTTAGTTCACACCCACTCGGACATTGAAGTCCCCAAGAATCAGCAGGCGTTCAGTTTAGGGGGTCTTTTAAATAATGGAGGTCAGTTGATAGTAGAAAGTTTCCTTTGAACCCAGGTCAGAAGTGTGTGTGTAAGTAGCGATGATTGTGACTGGGCCACAGTTTGGTGAAGGTGCAGTGAGGGGAAGCGAGTAGCCAGTCGTGGAGGCATAATATTTGAACTCATGGAGAGAAGAGATGCTCATAACGGAGAGTGATGGGGCAGAATTTTGTGAAAGCATGCTTGCCCAAGACAAACTTCCATCTCTGGACTCACTACTACAGGTTCCAACAGAACACCGGTGTGTGACATTTGGTGTAGTGAGGTGCCCCGCAGTGACCAACTAACTCGGTCTATTAAGTTGGGCTCTTCTGGTCAGCGGGCAGCTGAGACAGGCCAGTTCAGGTGCTGGGACCGTAGACACGCCCTGAACTCTGCCCACCAGCCCCTGCTGCCAGGCTACATAGGTGGACTGGACTGTCCGGCTTGCTTAGAGCTACTAGGGTCATAACGTAGCTCTCAGGATCATTAAAATATCAAAATGGCGCCCTCTTGCTTTGGTTTGTCAGTGGTAAACATTTATTGTGTAATGTAAAGTTAGTTTGTATTCACCTACTATTTATTTACCTTTAATTTACTCTGTCGCCCCCTGCTGCTCAGTAGGCGCACCTGTCATTGAACGCAGCTGTTTGAACCAAAGTGAAAGTGATTCCTGTCCAGGTCACAAGCTGCTGACATCACACTTTGAGGAAGGGACTCGTGGCCTGGTGCTGGCGGCCCTCAAGCAACGGTGAGCGTTGTTGTTGTCTTACAGGAAGTTGCCCGGTGGGATTTTTGTTTTGAAATCTGGTACCTCTTTCAGCGCTTGCGCCCCCCAGAGGCGCAACGTAAAAGTTCAGCTTCTAGACCCTCCCAGCAGCCGCCATGACGCTCAGAAGAGGGCAGACATCTTGGCTGGTAACCACGGAGACCTCAGCCACGCCCCCGTCACTGCTGCAGCGCAAATGGTACAGTACACTTTTCATCACACGTTGTGCGACTCATAGACACTCATGTGTGTGTGCGTGTGTGTGTGTGTGTGTAGGCTCAACCAGAGATGGCGTGTGAAGGGTTTCAGCAAGGTGACATCACGGACAGGTCGGTGTCCTCTTAAGTGTACACACACACACACACACACTGACTGTAATGTGTGCACTTCATTAGGCAGCGTGGGAAAAGTGGGCGGAGCCAGGTGACAGTGCAGCACCTGGAGGCGCTGCACAGCCGCCGCTTGGAGCTTCAGGTGAGCGACACACCTGTCGAGCTGACGGAAGCCGCTGATGCCGCTCTTCTTCTTTCTCCCAGAACCAACTTCTCGAGTCGGCGCTCAGCTTCGTCACTCGCTACACCCCTGTCACGCCTGAGCAGGAGCACACCTATCAGCAGGTGCCTCGCATGAGCTCTGCAGGTACACATGTCTATTGTCACGCTCGTGTGGGCTCTAAGTCAGGGGTCCCTAACTTTTTTTGCAGCAGGTGGGCATTATTTTCCAGGGGCGGCCTTGCAGGTGTAGCAGACAAAACTCACCGTAAGGCCGAATAGTGGGAGCCAAGTGTTAGCGATGAGATGGTCCCATCTAGTGGTGGCGGTAGACACCCGCGCCGTGTTTCTTGTGTCCAGCCTGCTCCGCCATTTTGTCTTTGCACAAACTGCTGCCTCACACAAATAGCTGCTGGAAATGCGAGCAGTTGTCCGGTCTCTTGTGGCCATGACAGGACATTGGGCCTGTTGTCAGGTCTCTTGTAGCCATGACAGGACATTGGGCCTGTTGTCAGGTCTCTTGTAGCCATGACAGGACATTGGGCCTGTTGTCAGGTCTCTTGTGGCCATGACAGGACATTGGGCCTGTTGTCAGGTCTCTTGTGGTCATGACAGGACATTGGGTCTGTTGCCAGGTCTCTTGTGGACATGACAGGACATTGGGTCTGTTGTCAGGTCTCTTGTGGACATGACAGGACATTGGGCCTGTTGTCAGGTGTCTTGTGGTCATGACAGGACATTGGGCCTGTTGTCAGGTCTCTTGTGGTCATGACAGGACATTGGGTCTGTTGTCAGGTCTCTTGTGGACATGACAGAACATTGGGCCTTTTGTCAGGTCTCCTGTGACCATGACAGAATATTGGGTCTGTTGTCAGGTCTCTTGTGGCCATGACAGGATATTGGGTCTGTTGTCAGGTCTCTTGTGGACATGACACGACATTGGGCCTGTTGTCAGGTCTCTTGGGGACATGACAGGACATTGGGTCTGTTGTCAGTTCTCTTGTGGACATGACAGGACATTGGGTCTGTTGTCAGGTCTCTTGTGGTCATGACAGGACATTGGACCACTTGACAGGTCTCTTGTGACCATGCCAGGACATTGGGCCAGTTGTCGGGTTTCTTGTGGACATGACAGGACATTGGGCCAGTTGTCGGGTCTCTTGTGGTCATGACAGGACATTGGGCCAGTTGTCAGGTCTCTTGTGGCCATGCTAGGACTTTGGGCCAGTTGTCAGGTCCTTGTGGCCATGCTAGGACATTGGGCCAGTTGTCAGGTCTCTTGTGGCCATGCTAGGACATTGGGCCAGTTGTCAGGTCTCTTGTGGACATGCCAGGACATTGGGCCAGTTGTCAGGTCTCTTGTGGTCATGATAGGACATTGGGCCAGTTGTCAGGTCTCTTGTGGCCATGCTAGGACATTGGGCCAGTTGTCAGGTCTCTTGTGGACATGCCAGGACATTGGGCCTGTTGTCAGGTCTCTTGTGGTCATGACAGGACATTGGGCCAGTTGTCATGTATCTTGTGACCATGCCAGGACCTTGGGCCAGTTGTCAGGTCTCTTGTGGTCATAACAGGACATTCGGCCAGTTGTCGGGTCTCTTGTGGCCATGACTAGAGATTGGGCCTGTTGCCGGGTGTATTGTGGATATGCCAGGACTTGTTTATACAAGTTAATACTACGTATCTTGTTGTCAATTATAGTCAACCTGGATGGTGTACTTTTTAACCCTCTTTAACTATAAAGGTACATAATCAAGTAGTATTACCTTATTGTCAATACTAGTCAACCTAGATGGTGTACTTTTTAACCCTCTTCAACTATAAAAGTAGATAATCAAGTAGTATTACCTTGTTTTCAATACTAGTCAACTTGGATGTTATACTTTTTAATCATCTTCAACTATAAAAGTACATAATCACGTAGTATTACCTTGTTGTCAATACTAGTCAACCTGGATGGTGTACTTTTTAATCATTTTCAACTATAAAAGTACAAACCCCGTTTCCATATGAGTTGGGAAATTGTGTTAGATGTAAATATAAACGGAATACAATGATTTGCAAATCCTTTTGAACCCATATTCAATTGAATGCACTACAAAGACAAGATATTTAATGTTCAAACTCATAAACTTTTTTTTTTTTTTGCAAATAATAATTAACTTAGAATTTCATGCCTGCAACACGTGCCAAAGTAGTTGGGAAAGGGCATGTTCACCACTGTGTTACATGGCCTTTCCTTTTAACAACACTCAGTAAACGTTTGGGAACTGAGGAGACACATTTTTTAAGCTTCTCAGGTGGAATTCTTTCCCATTCTTGCTTGATGTACAGCTTAAGTTGTTCAACAGTCCGGGGGTCTCCGTTGTGGTATTTTAGGCTTCTTAATGCGCCACACATTTTCAATGGGAGACAGGTCTGGACTACAGGCAGGCCAGTCTAGTACCCGCACTCTTTTACTATGAAACCACGTTGATGTAACACGTGGCTTGGCATTGTCTTGCTGAAATAAGTAGGAGCGTCCATGGTAACGTTGCTTGGATGGCAACATATGTTGCTCCAAAACCTGTATGTACCTTTCAGCATTAATGGCGCCTTCACAGATGTGTAAGTTACCCATGTCTTGGGCACTAATACACCCCCATACCATCACAGATGCTGGCTTTTCAACTTTGCGCCTCTAACAATCCGGATGGCTCTTTTCCTCTTTGGTCCAGAGGACACAACGTCCACAGTTTCCAAAAACAATTTGAAATGTGGACTCGTCAGACCACAGAACACTTTTCCACTTTGTATCAGTCCATCTTAGATGAGCTCAGGCCCAGCGAAGCCAACGGCGTTTCTGGGTGTTGTTGATAAACGGTTTTCGCCTTGCATAGGAGAGTTTTAACTTGCACTTACAGATGTAGCGACCAACTGTAGTTACTGACAGTGGGTTTCGGAAGTGCTCCTGAGCCCATGTGGTGATATCCTTCACACACTGATGTCGCTTGTTGATGCAGTACAGCCTGAGGGATCCAAGGTCACGGGCTTAGCTGCTTACGTGCAGTGATTTCTCCAGATTCTCTGAACCCTTCGATGATATTACGGACCGTAGATGGTGAAATCCCTAAATTCTTTGCAATAGCTGGTTGAGAAAGGTTTTTCTTAAACTGTTCAACAATTTGCTCACGCATTTGTTGACAAAGTGGTGACCCTCGCCCCATCCTTGTTTGTGAATGACTAAGCATTTCATGGAATCTACTTTTATTACCAATCATGTCACCCACCTGTTCCCAATTTGCCTGTTCACCTGTGGGATGTTCAAAAATAAGTGTTTGATGAGCATTCCTCAACTTTATCAGTATTTATTGCCACCTTTCCCAACTTCTTCGTCACGTGTTGCTGGCATCAAATTCTAAAGTTAATGATTATTTGCAAAAAGAAAAAAGTTTATCAGTTTGAACATCAAATATGTTGTCTTTGTAGCATATTCAACTGAATATGGGTTGAAAATGATTTGCAAATCATTGTATTCCGTTTATATTTACATCTAACACAATTTCCCAACTCATATGGAAACGAGGTTTGTACATAATTAAGTAGTATTACTTGGTTTTCAATACTAGTCAACCTGGATGGTGTACTTTTGAATCCTCTTCAACCATAAAAGTACATAATTAAGTAGTATTACCTTGTTGTCAATATTAGTCAACCTGGATGTTGTACTTTTTAACCCTCTTTAACTATAAAAGTACATAATCAAGTAGTATTACCTTGTTGTCAGTACTAGTCAACCTGAATGTTGTACTTTTTAATCATCTTCAACTATAAAAGTACATAATCACGTAGTATTACCTAGTTGTCAATACTAGTCAACCTGGATGTTGTACCTTTTTAACCCTTTTCAACTTTAAAATTACATAATCAAGTATTATTACTTTGATGTCAATACTAGTCAACCTGAATGTAGTACTTTTTAATCATTTTCAACTATCTAAATATATAATCACATCGTAGTACCTTGTTGTTATTACTAGTCAAACATGGATGTTGTACTTTTTAATCATCTTCAACTATAAAAGTACATAATCACATAGTATTACTTTGTGGTCAATACTATTCAACCTGGATGTTGTACTTTTTAATCCTCTTCAACTATAAAAGTACATAATCAAGTAGTATTACCTTGTTGTCAATACTAGTCAACCTGGATGTTGTACTTTTTAACCCTCTTCAACTATAAAAGTACATAATCAAGTAGTATTACCTTGTTGTCAATACTAGTCAACCTGGATGGTGTACTTTTTAATCATCTTCAACTATAAAAGTACATCATCAAGTAGTGTTACCTTGTTTTCAATATTAGTCAACCTGGATGTTATACGTTTTAACCCTCTTAAATAAATGATAATAATGATAAATAGGTTATACTTTTATAGCGCTTTTCTACCTTCAAGGAACTCAAAGCGCTTTGACAGTATTTCCACATTCACCCATTCACACACACATTGACACACTGATGGCGGGAGCTGCCATGCAAGGCGCTAACCAGCACCCATCAGGAGCAAGGGTGAAGTGTCTTGCCCAAGGACACAACAGACGTGACTAGGATGGTAGAAGGTGGGGATTGAACCCCAGTAACCAGCAACCCTCCGATTGCTGGCACGGCCACTCTACCAACTTCGCCACGCCGTCTTCAACTATAAAAGTACATAATCAAGTAGTCTTACCATGTTGTCATTACTAGTCAACCTATATGGTGTACTTTTTAACCCTTTTCAAGTATAAAAGTAGATAATCAAGTAGTATTACCTTGTTTTCAATACTAGTCAACCTGGATGTTATACTTTTTAATCATCTTCAACTACAAAAGTACATAATCAATTAGTATCACCTTGTTGTCAATACTAGTCAACCTGGATGGTGTACTTTTTAATAATCTTCAACTATAAAAGTACATCATCACATAGTTTTACCTTGCTGTCAATATTAGTCAACCTGGATGGTGTACTTTTTAATCATCTTCTACTATAAAAGTACATAATCACGTAGTATTACCTTGTTGTCAATACTAGTCAACCTGAATGTTGTACATTTTAATGATCTTCAACTATAAAAGTATATAATTACATAGTAGTACCTTGTTGTCAATACTAGTTAACCTGGATGTTGTACTTTTTAATTCTCTTAAACTATAAAAGTACATAATCAAGTAGTATTACCTTGTTGTCAATACTAGTCAACCTGGATGGTGTACTTTTTAATCCTTTTCAACTATAAAAGTACATAATCACATAGTATTACCTTGTCAATACTAGTCAACCTGGATGGTGTACTTTTTAATCATCTTCAACTATAAAAGTACATAATCAAGTAGTATTACCTTGTTGTCAATACAAGTCAACCTGGATGGTGTACTTTTTAACGCTCTTCAACTACACAAGTACATAATCAAGTAGTAATACCTTGTTTTCATTACTATTCAACCCGTATGATGTACTTTTTAACCCTTTTCAACTATAAAAGTATATAATCAAGTAGTGTTAACTTGTTGTCAATACTAGTCAACCTGGATTGTGTACATTTTAATAATCTTCAACTATAAAAGTACATAATCACGTAGCATTACCTTGTTGTCAATACTAATCAACCTGGATGGTGTACTTTTTAACCCTCTTCAATTTTATAAGTACATATTCAAGTAGTGTTACCTTGTTGTCAATATTACATACTTGCCAACCCTCCCTGATTTTCCGGGAGACTCCCGAAATTCAGCGCCTCTCCCGAAAACCTCCCGGGACAAATATTCTCCCGAAAATCTCCCGATTTTCAGCCGGCGCTGGAGGCCACGCCCCCTCCAGCTCCATGCGGACCTGAGCGAGGACAGCCTTTTTTCACGTCCACTTTCCCACTATATAAACAGCGTGCCTGCCCAATCACGTTATTCCATACGAGGCGTCCTGCATACCGCCGATGAGCATGGTGCAGATGGAGAAGATCTTCTCGGCGTCCGTGTTGGCGCACACGTTGCCAAAGCCGACGCTGGTCAGGCTGCTGAGGGTGAAGTAGAGGGCGGCGATGTACGAGCTGCGCACCGACGGGCCGCCGACCGTGTTGTTGACGTAGGGCAGTGGTCCCCAACCACGCGGACAGATTGGTACGCACAAAAAAATAAAAAAAATAAAAGCAATTTTTATTTATTTATTAAATCAACATAAAAAACGCAATATATACGTTATATAACAATATAGATCAGAGGTCTCAAACATGCGGGCCAATTGCGGCCCGCGAGACGTTATTTTGCGGCCCCCACCTTAATATGAAAGTTTAATGTTAGTGCGGCCCGCGAGTTTTAAATGAATGGCGCTTGACAGCGTTGTGTGAGGAGCTGAAGGAATCTACCAATCACGGTGTAGTATGTGGCTCTCAACTATATTGAGGGCATGCCATGATGGCACTGCCTTTAATGTCACCTGACATCACGCAGTCTTTTTCTCCATACTAACAGCGTGCCCGCCCAGTCACGTGTTGTGTGCGGCATCTGCATGCACACACAAGTGATTGCAAGACATACTTGAGCAAGTCATACAGGTCTGACTGAGGGTGTTCATATAACCAACTTTAACACTGTTACAAATATGCGCCATACTGTGAATCCACACCAAACAAGAATGACAAACACATTTCGGGACACATCCGCACCGTAACACAACATAAACACAACAGAACAAATACCCAGAATCCTTTGCAGCCCTAACTCTTCCGGGCTACAAAAACACCCCCGCTACCCCCAACCCCGCCCACCTCAACCCCCCGCCCCCCGCCCCACCCACCACCCCACACACACACACACACACACCCCTCAAACCCCCCCATCACCCCATCTCCCGAATTCGGAGGTCTCAAGGTTGGCAAGTATGCATCGATGTCACTTGCGTGATGCAAGCAGAGAAACATTTTGCCGCTTTTCCACGACAGCCGCACACGCTCTTCCTCCCTCCCTCCCTGCCTCCCTCGCCTGCCCGCCTGCTCGCTCCCGCCCCCGGCGCCGCTGTAAACAGTCCGGGCGGGGAGACGAGCGGTCCGGTGTTGTGCCGGAAAAAGCACCCCCGCCGTAGAATGCCGAGCGACAATAAAAAACTGGTGCACTGGACCCCAGCGCTGACTTGGTAGGATATGTACAGCAAGTAGTGGACATAGAGAGAGAGAGAGAGAGATCAGAAAGCATAAGAAAAAGTATCTACATTTGATTATTTACATTTGATTATTAACAATCCATGGAGGGTGTTAGTTTAGGGTTGAAGTTACCATGAGGTGTACTTTTATTGCGGTTTTGAAGGAGGATAGAGATGCCCTTTACGTGTCTTATTTGCACAGAGAAAGTTGCGGTGCACAAGAAATACAATTTGAAACGTCATTATACAACTAGACATGCTGAGGAGAAAGCAAAATACCAGGGAGATGAGAGAGTGAACCGGGTTGCACATTTTAAAACCAGTCTACTGAGGCAACAAGATTTCTTCAAGAAAGCAACCGAAAAGAGCGATGCAGCAGTCAAAGCTAGCTACATGGTGAGTGAGATGGTTGCTAGGGCGGGAAAGCCATTCAAAGAAGGTGAATTCATTAAAAAGTGCATGTTAGATTTTTTTAAAGAAATCTTTTCTTGCGGCCCAGCCTCAACCAGTTTCTGCATCCAGTGGCCCCCAGGTAAATTGAGTTTGAGACCCCTGATATAGACCAATACAGTCTGCAGGGATACAGTCCGTAAGCCCACATGATTGTATTTCTTTATGAAAAAAAAAAAAAAAAAATATTGGGACAAATTTTCAAGCGTTGACTGGTCCGCAGCTACAAAAAGGTTGGGGACCACTGACGTAGTAGGGCATCTCCAGGCGTTTGCCCAGCTCATGGAGCCATCCTTGGGGAAGAGACGGTAGGACAACAGGGTGACAAGAACTAAATCATCCAGACTAGAGATAAATTGTATTATTATGTTTATCTTACCTAAAAATAAATATATTTACTTATTTAAAAAACAACAACTAAATACATTTTTACTATATTTTGCTAAAAACATCAAAATTAACTCCTTATTACATCCAGCCATAGAATTATACATTAAAATAAACAATTTGAAATAATTAATTTGAAATTATCATAATAATTCACCATATTATAAAAACCATATTTAATTATTAAAATAATTGCTTGTTTATCAACAACTTTAGCATTTTATTCATTACATTTTGAAGCTCTCAGAAGCCAAGTTATGTTATATTCCTTAAGATTTATTTATGCAAGTTTGAAGTATCAATTATCTAAACACAGTTTTGTTTGCATATTTTCAGGATGTATATATATATATATATATGAAATACTTGACATGGTGAATTCTAGCTGTAAATATACTCCTCCCCTCTTAACCACGCCCACTACCACACCCCTGCCCCACCCCGACCACGCCCCCACCTCCCGAAATCGGAGGTCTCAAGGTTGGCAAGTATGCAATATTAGTCAACCTGGATGGTGTATTTTTTAACGCTCTTCAACTATAAAAGTACATAATCAAGTAGTCTTACCTTGTTGTCAATAGTCAACCTGGATTGTGTACTTTTTAATCATCAAGTACATAATCACGTAGTATCTTCAACTATAAAAGTACATAATCAAGTAGTCTTACCTTGTTGTCAATAGTCAACCTGGATCGTGTACTTTTTAATCATCGTCAACTATAAAAGTACATAATCACGTAGTATTACCTTGTTGTCAATACGTGAGAGTGAAGGACTAGAGTGCAGTGCAGGACGTATCTTTTTTCGCTCTGACCGTAACTTAGGTAAAAGGGCTCATTGGATTCCGCACTCTCTCCTTTTTCTATTGTGGATCACGGATTTGTATTTTAAACCACCTCGGATACTATATCCTCTTGAAAATGAGAGTCGAGAACGCGAAATGGACATTCACAGTGACTTTTATCCCCACGACAATACATCGGTGAAGCACTTTAGCTACGGTGCTAACATGATAGCATCATGCTTAAATGCAGATAGAAACAAAAGAAATAAGCCCCTGACTGGAAGGATAGACAGCAGATAAACAATACTACTATCAGGAGACACCGAACCAAACACTGGACCTGTAAATACACGGTTAATGCTGTGCCGCCTGTCGAAGCCTAGCAATGCTGTTGCTAACGACGCCATTGAAGCTAACTTAGCTACGGGACCTCGTCAGAGCTATGATAAAAACATTATCTCTCCACCAACGCCAACCCTCATCTGCTCATCAACACCCGTGCTCACCTGCGTTCCAGCGATCGACGGCGCGACAAAGGACTTCACCCGATCATCGATGCGGTCGGCGGCTAGCGTCGGATAGCGCGTCTGCTATCCTCAAAGTCCTCCTGGTTGTGTTGCTGCAGCCAGCCGCTAATACACCGATCCCACCTACAGCTTTCTTCTTTGCAGTCTCCATTGTTAATTGAACAAATTGCAAAAGATTCACCAACACAGATGTCCAGAATACTGTGGAATTTTGCGATGAAAACAGAGCTGTTTGTATTGAGATACAATGTGTCCGAATACTTCCGTTTCAACCATTGACGTCACGTGCAAACGTCATCATACATAGACGTTTTCAACCGGAAGTTTCGCGGGAAATTTAAAATTGCACTTTATAAGTTAACCCGGCCGTATTGGCATGTGTTGCAATGTTAAGATTTCATGATTGATATATAAACTATCAGACTGCGTGGTCGATAGTAGTGGGTTTCAGTAGGCCTTTAAGTCGTCTGTTTTCACCACATAATTCCACAGTATTCTGGACATCTGTGTTGGTGAATCTTTTGCAATTTGTTCAATTAACAATGGAGACTGCAAAGAAGAAAGCTGTAGGTGGGATCGGTGTATTAGCGGCTGGCTACAGCAACACAACCAGGAGGACTTTTAGTTGGATAGCAGACGTGCTACCGTGAGTACAGCTCTGGCTTCCAAACATTTGATCGCTTGCCCGTCCTTGTGTGCCGCTATGTGCATGTCACGTACGTAACTTTGGGGAAATATATGTTTCTTGCCGACTCTGATGGCGGCCGGGGTGTCATCGAAAGCTACAACGCCGTCCGCCGCCGCGCCGCTGTCCTCACCTGTCTGGGTTGACTTCCTCCGTCTCCGGGCCGCCGACCGCACGATGATCGGGTGAAGTCCTTCGTCGCGCCGTCGATCGCTGGAACGCAGGTGAGCACGGGTGTTGATGAGCAGATGAGGGCTGGCGTAGGTGGAGAGCTAATGTTTTTAGCATAGCTCCGTAGCTAAGTTAGCTTCAATGGCGTCGTTAGCAACAGAATTGCTAGGCTTCGCCAGGCTGGACAGCATTAACTGTGTGGTTACAGGTCCAGGCTTTGGTAGTATTGTTGATCTTCTGTCTATCCTTCCAGTCAGGGGCTTATTTCTTCTGTTTCTAACTGCAGTTAAGCACGATGCTATCACGTTAGCTCCGTAGCTAAAGTGCTTCGCCGATGTATTGTCGTGGAGATAAAAGTCACTGTGAATGTCCATTTCGCGTTCTCGACTCTCATTTTCAAGAGGATATAGTATCCGAGGTGGTTTAAAATACAAATCTGTGATCCACAATAGAAAAAGGAGAGTGTGTGGAATCCAATGAGCCCTTTTACCTAAGTTACGGTCAGAGCGAAAAAAGATACATCCTGCATCGCACTCTAATCCTTCACTCTCACTTTCCTCATCCACAAATCTTTCATCCTGGCTCAAATTAATGGGGTAATCGTCGCTTTCTCGGTCCGAATCGCTCTCGCTGCTGGTGCAAACAATGTGCACATGTGAGGAGCCCTTCAACCTGTGACGTCACGCTACTTCTGGGACAGGCAAGGCTTTTTTATCAGCGACCAAAAGTTGCGAACTTTATCGTCGATGTTCTCTACTAAATCCTTTCAGCAAAAATATGGCAATATCGTGAAATGATCAAGTATGACACATAGAATGGATCTGCTATCCCCGTTTAAATAAAAAAAATCCATTACAGTAGGCCTTCAAGTTGTTCAACAGTCCGGGGTCTCCGTTGTCGTATTTTACGCCTCATAATGCACCACACATTTTCAATGGGAGACAGGTCTGGACTACAGGCAGGCCAGTCTAGTACCCGCACTCTGGGGCGGTATAGCTCGGTTGGTAGAGTGGCCGTGCCATCAACCTGAGGGTTGCAGGTTCGATCCCCGCTTCCGCCATCCTAGTCACTGCCGTTGTGTCCTTGGGCAAGACACTTTACCCACCTGCTCTCAGTGCCACCCACACTGGTTTAAATGTAACTTAGATATTGGGGTTTCACTATGTAAAGCGCTTTGAGTCACTAGAGAAAAGCGCTATATAAATAGAATTCACTTCACTTCACTTCACTTCACTCTTTTACTACAAAGCCAAGCTGTTGTAACACGTGGCTTGGCATTGTCTTGCTGAAATAAGCAGGGGCGCCCATGATAACGTTGCTTGGATGGCAACATACAGTATGTGGCTCCAAAACATGTATGTACCTTTCAGTATTAATGATGCCTTCACAGATGTATAAGTTACCCATGCCTTGGGCACTAATACACCCCCATACCATCACAGATGCTGGCTTTTGAACTTTGCGCCTATAACAATCCGGATGGTTCTTTTCCTCTTTAGTCCGGAGGACACGATGTTCACAGTTTCCAAAAACTATTTGAAATGTGGACTCGTCAGACCACAGAACACTTTTTCACTTTGCATCAGTCCATCTTAGATGACCTCGGGCCCAGCGAAGCGTTTCTGGGTGTTGTTGATACATGGCTTTGACTTTGCATAGTATAGTTTTAACTTGCACTTACAGATGAAGCGACCAACTGTAGTTACTGACAGTAATTTTCTGAAGTGTTCCTGAGCCGATGTGGTGATATCCTTTACACACTGATGTCTCTTTTTGATGTAGTACCGCCTGAGGGATCGAAGGTCTGTAATATCATCGCTTACGTGCAGTGATTTCTCCAGATTATCTGAACCTTTTGATGATATTATGGACCGTAAATGGTGAAATCCCTAAATTCCTTGCAATAGCTGGTTGAGAAATGTTGTTCTTAAACTGTTCGACAATTTGCTCACACATTTGTTCACAAAGTGGTGACCCTCGTCCCATCCTTGTTTGTGAATGACTGATGGAAGCTGCTTTTATACCCAATTGTGGCACCCACCTGTTCCCAATTAGCCTGTTCACCTGTGGGATTTTCCAAATAAGTGTTTGATGAGCATTCCTCAACTTTCTCATTCTTTTTTGCTTCTTATGCCAGCTTTTTAGAAACATGTTGCAGGCAAATTCCAAATTACCGTATTTTCCGGACTATAAATCGCAGTTTTTTTCATAGTTTGGCCGGGGGTGCGACTTATACTCAGGAGCGACTTATGTGTGAAATTATTAACACATTACCGTAAAACATCAAATAATATTATTTAGCTCATTCACGTAAGAGACTAGACGTATAAGATTTCATCGGCTTTAGCGATTAGGAGTGACAGATTGTTTAGTAAACGTATAGCATGTTCTATATGTTATAGTTATTTGAATGACTCTTACCATAATATGTTACGTTAACATACCAGGCACGTTCTCAGTTGGTTATTTATGCGTCATACAACGTACACTTATTCAACCTGTTGTTCACTATTCTTTATTTATTTTAAATTGCCTTTCAAATGTTTATTCTTGGTGTTGGGTTTTATCAAATAAATTTCCCCAAAAAATGCAGTGCGACTTCTATATGTTTTTTTCCTTCTTTATTGTGCATTTTCGGCTGGTGCGACTTATACTCTGGAGCGACTTATACTCCGAAAACTACGGTAGCTAATATTTGCAAAAAATAAAGTTTTCCAGTTCGAACATTAAGTATCTTGTCTTTCAAGTCTATTCAATTGAATATAAAGGATAAATAAATGGGTTATACTTGTATAGCGCTTTTCTACCTTCAAGGTACTCAAAGCGCTTTGACAGTATTTCCACATTCACCCATTCACACACACATTCACACACTGATGGAGGGAGCTGCCATGCAAGGCGCTACCAGCACCCATCAGGAGCAAGGGTGAAGTGTCTTGCCCAAGGACACAACGGACGTGACTAGGATGGTAGAAGGTGGGGATTGAGCCCCAGTAACCAGCAACCCTCCGATTTGCAAATCATTGTATTCTGTTTTAATTTACCATTTACACAATGTGCCAACTTCACTGGTTTTGGGTTTTGTACTTTTATAGTTGAAGATGATTAAAAAGTACACCATCCAGGTTGACTAGTATTGACAAGTTAATACTACGTGATTATGTACTTTTGTAGGTGAAGATGATTGAAAAGTACAACATCCAGGTTGACTCATATTGACAACAAGGTAATACTACTTGATTATGTACAATCCCCAAAACCAGTGAAGTTGGCATGTTGTGTAAATGATAAATAAAAACAATACAATCATTTGCTAATCCTTTTCAACCTATATTCATTTGAATAGACTGCAAAGACAAGATACTTAACGTTCAAACCGGAAAACTTAGTTATTATTTGCAAATATTAGCTCATTTGGAATTTGATGCCTGCAACATGTTTAAAAAAAGACTGAGAAAGTTGAGGAATGCTCATAAAACACTTATTTGGAACATCCCACAGGTGAACAGGCTAATTGGGAACACTTCAAAAATCAGTTCCCAAACGTTTACTGAGTATTGTTAAAAGGAAAGGCCATGTAACACAGTGGTAAAAATGCCCCTGTGCCAACTTTTTGGCAATGTGTTGCTGCCATTAAATTCGAAGTTAATGATTATTTGCAAAAATTAACAAAGTTTCTCAGTTCGAACATTAAATATTTTGTCTTTGCAGTGTATTAACTGAGCTACTGTGTGGAACAATTTCCCTTGTGGATCATTAAAGTTTGTCTAAGTCTAAGTCTACTCAATTTGAATATAAGTTGAAAAGGATTTGCAAATCATTGTATTCTGTTTTTATTTACCATTTACACAACGTGCCAACTTCACTGGTTTTGGGTTTTGTACATGAGTCGATGTGGTGGTCTTCAGTGCACTTACATGAGTTGATGTGGTGGTCTTCAGTGCACTTACATGAGTCGATGTGGTGGTCTTCAGTACACTTACATGAGTTATTGTGGTGGTCTTCAGTGCACTTACATGAGTTGATGTGGTGGTCTTCAGTACAATTACCAGACCGGGGACCGGTGGTTGGGGACCCCTGCTCTAAGGAGACGTGCTTGTGTTATCATGGCAACCATGGAGACATCCTTTGCTCTCTGGCATGATGACTGGTTATCATGGTAACAAGGCTTCTGCAGATCATGCTCCTTTTAACTTCGACTTTTACCTTGACTCTTTCTGGGGACCTCCTTCTTTGTCTCTCTTCTTCTCTTTCTTCTTCCGTCTCCGCCTCATCTTTCGTCTCTTTCTTTTCTCCTTCCTCCTCTATCTTTTCTTAATTCCCTTTTCTCCTCTTTTATTGTATTCCTCTTTCTTTCTTTTCTTCTTCCTCCTTCTTCTTCCTCTTTCTTCTCCTCATTATTTTCTTATTTTTCAGGCTCTTCCTCTTTCTTCTGCTCTCTTCTTTTTTCTTCCTCCTCTTTCTTTTCTTCTTAATCCTCTTCCTCTCTTTTTTCTTATTACTCTTTTTTTCTTCTTCTCCTTTTCCTTTTCTCCCTCTTTCTCATCCGCGTCTTTTCTTCTCCTCCTCTTCTTTCCCTTTAGAGACACTTAACATTTTTGACTTTTGTATAAGGGGTGGAGCCTAAGTTAACTGATCTACACCTCTTTTTTTCCCTCATTAGTAAACATCGACTCATCAACCAGAACCAGCATCGAGAGTGACCCAGTTACCCTGGCAACGCACACAGATCAAAGCAGGTGTGTGTGTGCGTGCGTGCTTCTCAAGGACAAAGATGATGCAATGATATATCCATGCTGGGAGCATGTCTCCATGGCAACACACAGATGTGTTGATGATCACCAGAACACCAACATCACTGAATAATAACTCTGTGCATGTCACACACTGCCAGGTTGCAGCCGGGGGGTGGGACAGTAGTGTGTGTGTGTGTGTGTGTGTGTGTGTGTGTGTGTGTGTGTGTGTGTGTGTGAGAGTATCCAATCAGAATTCCTCAGCTGGATGTAGTGAAGCCCCTCCCCCGCTCCCTCTCCCTGCCCGCAGAGCGCCTGGTGAACAACAACAAAAAGTCTCAACATTTTGCAGCTTGTGCACGGCGGAGGCAGCAGGGCAGCGGTATCGGGACCATGTCCTCGCCCCCGCAGCTGCCCTTGTCCCGCAGACAGTCGTGTTACCTGTGCGACTTGCCCCGCATGTCCTGGGCCGTGATCTGGGACTTCAGCGAGCCCGTGTGCCGAGGCTGCGTCAACTACGAGGGCGCCGATCGCGTGGAGTTGGTCATCGAAACCGCCCGCCACTTGCGGCAGGCTAACTGCCTCCAGGAGCCCACCTCGGCCAAATGCGGGAAGGAGCTTCTCCACCAGAACCCGGCAGACCGACCCAGCAGGTCTCAGCAGCCCTCCGCAGACAGGTACTCGGTCTGTGCGGACAACCGGGCCAGGCTTCTGAACGGGTTCAAAGCAGACGACGGACTTCCCGAACTGAACCGACAGAGTCTGAGCTCAAGGAGTAGGAGCCATGCAGGTTTGGCGTCTGCACCGGGACCTGGTAACATCCCGCCCAGCCTGCAGCCCCAGACGTTGCCGAATAGATTGGACCCGCATGACGCAGCCAGCAGAACAGCTTTGCCAGTCTCCGGCCTTGACCAAAAGGATCAGAGCGAGCCGGCCGTAAAGCAGGAGCATGAGCTGAAAGAAAAGCAGCGCAACACAGAGGTTCTGAGCGAACTGAGAGAAAGTCTTCGGAACCGACAGGAGGACTGGGCGAGCAAGCCCGAGGTGGTCCGTGACACATTGGTTACTTTGTCTGGCTGTACACCCTTTGAGGTCCGCTTCAAAAAAGACCACGGCCTGCTGGGACGAGTGTTTGCATTTGACGCCGTGTCCAAACCGGGGTTAGGCTATGAGCTCAGGATCTTCATCGAGTACCCGAGCGGGTCCGGAAAAGTGTTCTCCAGTGCCTCAGGGGTGGCCAAGCAGATGTACCAGGACTGCATGAAGGACCCAAATCGAGGACTGTCCTCTGGGTTCAAGTACCTGGAGTATGAGAAGAAACACAGTTCTGGTGACTGGCGGCTGCTGGGGGATTTTTTACCAGAACCTCTGCGGGTCTTTAAGGACTGTGTGGGGGCGGACATGCTGCCTCAGCCCCACATGAACAGCAGCCACCCAGTGTTATCTACCATGGTGCCGCCCGCACGGACCCAGCCCCCTTGTCCGTCCAGAGCCATGTCCAGGAAGCGGAAGGCTTCCCCGGAACCGGACGTAGCTGAGAGTGAATCCAAGCTGATGGAGGACCAGCACAGACAGTGGATCAGCAACCAGGCCAAAGCCCTCAAACTGTCCTTTGGTCGCTCCACCTCGCCTGAGTCCGTCCTGCCCCCTCCTGGCGGCCACTCCCCTATGGCGGCGGACGGGCTGGGACACGCGCAGTCTCCAGACAAAGACAGAGCCTCGGGCGACAGTCCCTTGTCCTCCGCCCAGAATAGCCTCCCGGGCAGCAGTGGCGTGGAGCAGGCGCACGCTCCGAGCGCGGCCCCGGGCGGAACTTTGTGCTGCACACTGTGTCACGAGCGCCTAGAGGACACACACTTTGTCCAGTGTCCCTCTGCAGCCGGCCACAAGTTCTGCTTCCCATGTTCCCGGGAGAGCATCATAACTCAGGGGGCCTCGGCCGAGGTGTACTGTCCCAGCGGGGACAAGTGTCCCCTGGTGGGCTCTGATGTGCCCTGGGCCTTCATGCAGGGCGAGATTGCCACCATCCTGGCAGGGGACGTGACGGTGAAGAAAGAGAGAGACCCTTAATGTGATCCGTCTTCACTGCTGTCCTTGTTTTTATATTTGTCGTTTTTTGTACCGCCATCTTTTCTACGTGTTGTAACGTGATCAATAAAGTCTGGTGTCCCACGTGACGTCACGCCTTTGATTGACAGCTTGATGGAAGCATTGCCTTGTTGCGGTCTCGTCTGCAGGGATCTCTCTCCTGCCACTGTTGCCATGGGAACCATTTGCCTGTCGCCTAGCAACAGAGAACCGCTGCAGCCTGCGAGCCTTAGTGGCAGATCTTTTACCTGCCACCAACATCGCATCATATTGTCCTTGAAAATAATGTCTTCCTTTTTCTTCTGGTAGGGATGCCTGCCATCAGAGAGGCACTGTTTCCGTGGCAACCCAAGCCACTGACAGCCAAGTGTTGATGGAGGCCTTTCCCGTGCAGACCGAGGCGAGGACACCATTGATCCCAATCCACGGCGGCGCCTTCATCTTCGATCACGTTTCATCCGTCAAACTCCCAGCGGCACCGCTTCCCAACGGGCCTGAGGTCCCGTCCATGCTGGAGGAGGCCAGCCGGGTTCTCCGCCAGGTTCAGCGGCGGAAGAAAGTTCTGGAGGAGAACCTGAAGGTTGTGGCAAGAGTTCGAAGCGGAGAGATCTTGCACTCTCAGCTGAAGGCCCTGGTTCCTAACAGGTAGCCGCTAGCTCACATTCCTTAAGCCACTGTCGGAAAGGTAAAGGTAGGGCACCCCTCCCCCAATGGTGTTAGGGAAGCTCCTCCCACCTACACACACATCAGGAACAGAAGCATAACAGACCACTACCGTAGTATTACTTCGAGCCGGCTTGTCACCATGTCATGTGACCTCCACAGAGACCATGGCGAGCAGGTCCGTATTAAGAGGACAGTGGACGCCTGGATCCATCTGATCGACAGAGACGTCCAGGTGAGGTGTCACTCGTCACGTTACCTAACGGAGCTTTTGAGACTACTTCTTCTGTGGCGCATAGGCCAAGGTGGAGGCGCAGGCGTCCCGGCGCCAACGCGCAGACGGCACTTTCTTTCCGCAGCAGGCGGCGCCGGGGAATAGAGGTCCTGCCCACACAGGCAGAGCATCGGGAGCGCGGCGCAAGGTGGCGGCGGCAAAAGGACACACCACTGGAACAAGAACGGTGTCTACTCCACTTTGCCTATTGGGCTGACGTGGCCACGCCCATAATGACTCGTCATTGTTCCCCTTCCCAGGAGGCGGAGCCTGCTTTGGAGCGGCCGGATGACGAGTCGTACCTTACTCGTGTGTACGGCGAAGCCCCGCGAGACGGCCTTAGGAAGAGCCCCTACCCACGCTCAGGCTCTCTTCCCTTGCCACCTGACAGGAAGCTCCGCCCACATCTGGTGCCGCTCTTGAAAGGTCAGTTTTCTCCGCTCATGAGCGTGTGGAACCTCCTCATTGCTGACGTCCAGTAGCTGTCAGCAGCAAGTACAAAGAAGGATGCTGCGCAGGTGTTTTCTGTCTCAAAGACCAGTCTGGCACCGCCTCTCAACTCATCACCTGGGCGACACCTGTCCTCCCAGCTGACCTCAAGTGACCCGTCTAAGACCCCTGCAGAGACGGCCATGGCTGTCCCCCTGGGTCAGTGACACCCACCATCAGTGTGTGAATGTGTGCGTGAATGGGTGAATGTGGAAATAGTGTCAAAGCGCTTTTAGTACTTTGAATGTAGAAAAGCGCTATACAAGTATAACCTGTATTAGCTGTCCTGCACGTGCTCGCTGATCACCACTCTGCCCCTCCCACAAAGCTCACCCAAGGATAGGCCCCTCCCCGAGGTGTCAACAGGAGGGGACCTCAGTTCCTGTTACCTGCTCCCCAGTGGACCACGCTCTACCTGAGCCCCCCAGCCAGGTGAGTAAGCCTGCTAGCGTGTGTTGTTGCTCCGCCTCTTCTGATGGACCATGTGTCCCCAGCAGCTGCAACCAGTAGATGAAGATGAAGGGGAAGCACCGCCGCCATCTTTCACTGTCAACGTCACAGACGGGAAGAACGAGGGAGAGGGTGGATTTCCTGGAAGTGACTTCTTGTGTGCGGCTGACGTGGTAAGCATCTTCACCATGGCCGCTGCGGCTCTGACGTTCTTCAGTGACATAATTTCACTCAGGGTGAGGACTCTGTCCCGGAGGAGGTACAAGTACATTTGGACGGAGCTGTGTCTCCCCCTCCGGTCTTGTATCAGGTCTTGGCCCCCCAGGACCAGGGCTTGCATCCCGTCCTCCACCGGGACTCTGCGGCGGGTGGTGACGGCGATCTGGTGAAGCGTCTGGCGCTACGGTGACAAACGGGACACGGGCAGCGTCATGTGCCGCTTCTTGCTTCTGACTGTTGTGTTGTTCAGGGTGGAGCAGCAGCTCATGTCAAGGATGATCTCTGACTTGTACCCGCTGCAGACCCCTGAACCCCAGCGCAACCATGCCACGGAGCCATCAAAGGTGGAAAGGCGCAGTCTAACTTCCGCAGTCGGTGAGTTGAGACACTGACATACCAATCACAAGACATATTCTTGAATGTTTGTTTGTGTACGTAGTGGAGGCAGCAGGTGACACGGGTCTGCAGCACGTGGGGGACACCAATCTGCACGTGGACTCTGTTTTAGTCAAGCAAATGGTCCATGAGGTTCTGGCCATGATAGTCACTCAGGTTCTTGGACAGAGGGAGGCTCCAGATCCCCCACCAGATCTACGACCAGATTTAGGACAAGGACCAAAGATAAGAACAGATCCACGACTTGATCCAGTAACATATCTAGGACTAGAGACAGAAAAAGAACCAGGACTTGAAATAAGAACAGAACCGGGACCCGAGCTAAGAACAGATCAAGAGCTACGATCAAATCCGGTAACAGAACAAGGATCAGAGCTAGGACTAGATCCAGCACCAGTGTTAGGATCAGATCCAGGAACAGAGCTAGAATCAAATCCAGGACCATATTCAGCACCAGAGCTAGAATCAGATCCAGGAGTAGAGCAAGTACCAGCTCTCGCACCAGAGGAAGCAGCAGATCCAGGACTAGAGTTAGTAACAGATACAGCAGCAGAGGAAGCAGCAGATCCAGGACTAGAGCTAGGAACAGATCCAGCAGCAGATCCAGGACTAGAGCTAGGAACAAATCCAGCAGCAGAGGAAGCAGCAGATCCAGGACTAGAGCTAGTGACAGATCCAACAGCAGAGGAAGCAGCAGATCCAGGACTAGAGTTAGTGACAGATCCAGGACTAGAGCTGGTGACAGATCCAGGACTAGAGCTAGTAACAGATCCAGCAGCAGAGGAAGCAGCAGATCAAGGACTAAAGCTAGGAACAGATCAAGAAACAGAGGAAGCAGCAAATCCAGGACCAGAGCAAGAAGCAGATCCAGGACCAGAGTCAGCCCCAGAGCTAGTAACAGATCCAGCAGCAGAGGAAGCAGCAGATCAAGGACTAAAGCTAGGAACAGATCAAGAAACAGAGAAATCAGCAAATCCAGGACCAGAGCAAGAAGCAGATCCAGGACCAGAGTCAGCACCAGAGCTAGGAACAAATCCAGCACCAGAGGGATCAGCAGATGAAGTATAGAACAGTTCAAAGTAGGTAAATGTTCGTCTTTGGTTCGAAAATCTAACCTGCTGCTTTGTTCCAGGTGAAGATGCTTCCTGTGCTTCCTGTGCCAATCACAGCTTCAGGTAGGACAACGTTAGCTTAGCATCAGTAGCCATCAAATACTAACACTTCCTCCTTGTCACCTCAGATCCGTTAGGCACGCCCACCTCCCCTGACGGACTTCCTCCTGATGTCCGCATGTCATTGGGAGACTCCTTGGACCAGGAGATGCCGGTGGAGCACACCATGTATGTACACGGAACATATATGATAATGTCATATGATATGTCACATGATAATGTCATGTCAAATGATACTGTCTTGTGACATGATAATGATATGGCACAAGGTAATGTCATGTCACATATGTCACATGATAATGTCATGTCACATGATATGTCACGTGATAATGTCATGTCACATGATATGTCACGTGAAAATGTCATGTCACATGATAATGTCATGTCACATGATATGTCACGTGATAATGTCATGTCACATGATATGTCACGTGATAATGTCATGTCACATGATATGTCACACGATAATGTCATGTCACATGATAATGTCATGTCACATGATATGTCACGTGATAATGTCATGTCACGTGATAATGTCATGTCACATGATAATGTCATATCACAGGATAATGGCATGTCACATGATAATATGTCACATGATAATGTCATATCACATGATATGTCACGTGATAATGTCATGTCACATGATAATGTCATGTCACATGATAATGTCACATGATAATATAGCACGGTGGAGCAGGGGGTAATGCATGTGCCTCACAATACGAAGGTCCTGAGTAGTCCTAAATTCAATCCCGGGCTCGGGATCTTTCTGTGTGGAGTTTGCATGTTCTCCCCGTGACTGCGTGGGTTCCCTCCGGGTACTCCGGCTTCCTCCCACCTCCAAAGACATGCACCTGAGGATAGGTTGATTGGCAACACTAGATTGGCCCTAGTGTGTGAATGTGAGTGTGAGTGTTGTCTGTCCAACTGTGTTGGCCCTGTGATGAGGTGGCGACTTGTCCAGGGTGTACACCGCCTTCCGCCCAAATGCAGCTGAGATAGGCTCCAGCACCCCCCGTGATCCCAAAAGGGACAACGGTAGAAAACATGACATGTCATGTCACATCATGTCATGTCACATAACATCATGTAACATGATGACGTCATGTCACATGATAATGATTTGTCACATGATGTCATGTAACATATGTCACATGATAATGTCATGTCACATGATAATGTCATGTCACATGATAATGTCATGTCACATAATGTCACATATGTCACATAATGTCATGTCACATGATAATGTCATGTCACATGATAATGTCATGTCACATGATATTGTCATGTAACATGATAATATGTCACATATGTCACATGATAGTCATGTCACATGATATGTCACATGATAGTCATGTCACATGATATGTCACATAATAATGTCCCGTCACATGATAATGTTATGTTACATGATAATGATTTGTCACATGATAATGTCATGACACATGATAATGGAATGTCTTGTCACATCCCGACTGTTTGACACTTAGAAAACATCCCGACTTTTTGACAAAAAAAATTCTGACTTTTTGACACTTAGAAAAAATCCAGACTTTTTGACACATAGAAAAAGAACACCTTTTTGACAAAAAAAATCTGACTTCTTGACACTTAGAAAAAAATCCCGACTTTTTGACCAAAACATTTCAGACTTTTTTACACTTACAAAAAATCCAGACTTTTTGAAAAAAAAAGATTCAAATTTTTTGACACTTAGAAAAAATCCAGACTTTTGACTGTCACATATGTCGCATGATAATGTCATGTCACATGATAATGTATTGTCACATGACAATGTCATGTCACATGATAATGATGTGTCACATGATAATCTCATGTCACATGATAATGTTATGTCATGTCACATGATAATGATTTGTCACATGATAATGTCATATCCATGATACACTATATTGCCAAAAGTATTTGGCCACCCATCCAGATTATCAGAATCAGGTGTCCTAATCACTTGGCCACAAGTGTATAAAATCAAGCAATTAGGCATGGAAACTGTTTTTACAAACATTTGTGAAACGAAAGGGCCGCTCTCAGCAGCTCAGTGATTTCCAGCGTGGAACTGTCATAGGATGCCTGCCACCTGTGCAACATATCCAGTTGTGAAATGTCCTCGCTCCTAAATATTCCAAAGTCAACTGTCGGCTTTATTATAAGAAAATGGAAGAGTTTGGGAACAACAGCAACTCAGCCGCAAAGTGGTAGGCCACGTAAACTGACAGAGAGGGGTCAGCGGATGCTGAAGCGCATAGTGCAAAGAGGTCGCCGACTTTCTGCACAGTCAGTTGCTACAGAGCTCCAAACTTCACGTGGCCTTCCAATTAGCCCACGTACAGTATGCGGAGAGCTTAATGGAATGGGTTTCCATGGCCGTGCAGCTGCATCTAAGCCATACATCAACAAGTCCAATGCAAAGCGTCTGATGCAGTGGTTTAAAGGACGTCGCCACTGGACTCTAGAGCAGTGGAGACGCGTTCTCTGGAGTGATGAATCACGCTTTTCCATCTGGCAATCTGATGTACCAGTCTGGGTTTGGAGGTTGCCAGGAGAACGGTACATTTCGGACTGCATTGTGCCGAGTGTGAAATTTGGTGGAGGAGGAATTGTTGTGTGGGGTTGTTTTTCAGGAGTTGGGCTTGGCCCCTTAGTTCCAGGGAAAGGAATTTTGAATGCTCCAGAATACCAAAACATTTTGGACAATTCCACGCTCCCAACCTTGTGGGAACAGTTTTGAGCGGGCCCCTTCCTCTTCCAACATGACTGTGCACCAGTGCACAAAGCAAGGTCCGTAAAGACATGGATGACAGAGTCTGGTGTGGATGAACTTGACTGGCCTGCACAGAGTCCTGACCTGAACCCGATAGAACACCTTTGGGATGAATTATAACGAAGACTGAGAGCCAGGCCTTCTAGACCAACATCAGTGTGTGACCTCACCAATGCGCTTTTGGAAGAATGGTCGAAAATTCCTATGAACACACTCCGCAACATTGTGGACAGCCTTCCCAGAAGAGTTGAAGCTCTAATAGCTGCAAAAATCATTGGTACTTTAATCTTAATCTTAAAAAAGGTGGACCGACACCATATTGAACCCTATGGGTTAGGAATGGGATGGCACTTCAAGTTCATATGTGAATTAAGGCAGGTGGTCAAATACTTTGGGCAATATAGTGTATGTCACATGATAATAAGCCACATGATAATAAGCCACATGATAATATGCCACATGATAATGTCATGTCACATGATGTTACATATGTCACATGATAATGACATGTTACATGATAATGGCATGTTACATGATAATGTCATGTCAAATGATCATGTCATGCCACATATGTCACAAGATAATGTCATGTCACATGATAATTTCATGTCACATGATAATATGTCACATGATAATGACATCACAATATAAAATGTCATGTCACATGACAATGTCATGTCACAGATATTCATATCACATACATATTTTCCACATGATATGTCACATGATAATGTCATGTCTTATGTAAATGTCATGTCTTATGATAATGTCATGTCATATGATAATGTCATGTGGCATGATATGTCGCATGATAATGTCATGTCGCATGATAATGATTTGTTTCATGATAATTTCATGTCACAAGATGATTTGTCACATGATAATGTCACATGGTAACGTCATTGCACATGATAATGACATGTGACATGATAATGGCATGTCTCATAATGTCACATGATAATGCGTCACATGATGCCATGTCACATGATGTCATGTCACATGATAATGTCATGTTTTAAGATTTAAGATTAGTTTATTTCAAAGGGGACAATGCAATTTCATAAAACACATGACTGCACATGGTAAAAAAAAAAAAAAAAAAGACAATTAGCCAGAAGGCTAGTTTTCATCTGATGTAAAAAAAAGAAAAAGGCAGTAAAATTACAATTTAAAAGAAAAAGAAAAGAGAGAGAAAAAGCACACAATACATATACCATATGATAAAAAACAAAATACAACATCACAACATAACATTTATCTTAGCATCAAAACAGGCTCATCTTTTAGTGCTGGCAGCTGTAGGCGTTGATAAGCCACATTTTCTATTTTTTTGTGAAGGCCTTGTAAGTTGTGACCAGTTTAACCTCCTCAGGTACTGAGTTCCACACATTTGCACTCCTTACTGACCAGGCCGACTTACTGAAAGTGCTCTTGCGCAGAGGAATATAACAGTCACCTCTGACAGAGCCTTGAGTGACACGCTCACGGCTGTTTCTTTTGCTGATGAACTCTGCCAGAGGATCTGGAGCCAATTCATGCAGTACTTTATAGGTCAGTTTTAAGTAAGGATGATGTTTGATAAGAAATGATCGAGTTCGAGCCTATTATTGAATCCTCTTATCGAACCGATTCCTTATCGATTCTCTTATCGAGTCCAGATAGGTTGTTGTATGTGGGAAAAAACACACAATATTTGGTTTAACAAATCACTTCACATTCTCTACTGCTCGCTACTATAGTATTACCATATCTGAGTTATTGTGCAGAAATGTGGGGAAATAACTACAAATGTGCGCTACATTCGTTAACCTTGTTACAAAAAAATTAATTAGACTGATACGTAATGTTGGATATAGAGAACATACAAACACTTTATTTATTGAGTCAAAAATATTAAAGTTTGATGATTTGGTAAAATCGTAAACAGCTAAAATGATGTGGAATTAAATGATGGAATGGATTAAGTAAAGAAGTTAAACATTGTACTGATATGATCCAGTTTAAGAGGTTGTTCAAATGAATAGTGCTTACAAAGTACAAAGAAGAGGAATTATAAGAAATACTTTCAACCTTATTGAAAATAAGATATTCTTCATCTCAGTATATTAATAATGGCTGAATTAATTAATTACATATTACAAAACTGTTGTATATACTAATTCACAGATATTTTATTATAAAAAGGTCAGTAAATGATGTATACATTTGTAAACACTCTGAAGTGGGAAAGGGGTAGGATTAAATAAGCTTTACTTCTTCCTACTCCTGTAAAGTGAAATGATATGAAACTGAGATGTATTATACTGTAAGTGTGTTCATGTTCCAAATAAACTAAAGAAATAAAGAAAGCACTAGTTTATTAGACAGACTTGCAAACTCTGTCGTGATGTAGGCTACAAGATAACGTTAACGTTATCAGACACATAGAAAAAGGCTCACGTTAACGTTACTGTTAGTCACTGACTATGCTTAGGTAACGTTAGTCTAGCTAACATTACTGCAGTCCTGGTTGACATAAGAGGTAACGTTACTACAAGTGAGCAGATATGGAAATTAACCGGCAACAGTTATTGTTAGTTACTCACCGGCGTCACCGCCACTGTAGCTGGGACTGGGGCAGCTGGCAGAAGAAGAGGGGCGTTCTTCGTCGTCTCTTTCGCTGCTTCAACACGTGTCGAAGACACAACACGCTTGTTGTGCTTCCCCCCCTTACACGAGAGCGAAGCCTGGCAATAATTGCATTACGCAGCTTCCTCGTTTTTTTTAGTGAAATGAAGCCATGCCTTGGAGCGCTTTTTCCGGTCCATTTTTTTCCTGCTTTCCCCATCTGCGCCTAATGACTGAGCTACGTGACGTCATTTCTTGTGATGTCCCACGGGGCATTTCTTGTCGGGACGGGATTCGTTCCCAGGGATTTGAATAAAGAACCAACTCTTTTTCTTTACTATAGTGGTCTCGATAACGGGTACCGGTTCTCAAAAAGGGATTCGAGTCCGAGGACTCAGTTCTTTTCTTATCGAACAACCGGGAAACCCGGTTTCGAGTATCATCCCTAGTTTTAAGTCATGTGTGAAGACTGTCCCAGTTAAAAATACTGTAATTTTTTTTAGAATGCACAGTGATGATAGTGCCTAGGTTTTTTATCCATAACTTTAGTTGGTTGTTTGTACAAGATTTCCAATGTTTTTTTGAACTCTGACCAGCCTGAAACCAGCTGGTAAGGCAATAGTTGAAGTGGCTGAAAATCATCGAATGCAAATATAATTTCGCAGCTTCAGTTGACATTTCATTTTGAATTGCAAGAAAATTTGCGAGATTAAACTTGACTATTTTACACAATTTGCCAATATGAGCTTTAAAGGAAAGCTCTGAATCTATTATTAACCAAAGATATTTATATTTGCTGACAATTTGTATTCTTTCTCCATCAATATGTATGTCGGGGACAGATTATACTTTTTTTGTTTTAGTTACAAACATGCCTACCGTTTTAGAAACGTTTAGCTGCAGACAGCACTCCTGCAACCAAGTTGTAACATAGGACATTGTTTTAGTGAGTTTAACAGCAACAATGTATTTAGTGTGACCATGAAGGAAGAAAACCGTGTCGTCTGCATACATTAAGCATTCAGCTTCAGGACAAACAGTGGGAAAATCATTAATATAGAGGCTAAATAAAAGAGGGCCTAATATTGACCCCTGAGGGACTCCGGAGGTTAGCTTAAAAGAGTCAGATCTGCAGTTGTTAACTGATACAGATTGTGTTCGATCATGCACATATGATTCATTTCAGCTCACAGCATTTTGAGAGAAGATAATGTCATGTCACATTAAAATGTCATGTCACATGATAATGTCATGTCACATGATAATGATTTGTTACATAATGATATGTCACATTAACTTTGATGTCACATATGTCATCCATCCATCCATTTCCTACCAGGCTCCAGCGCCCCCCCGCGACCCCGAAGGGAATAAGCGGTAGAAAATGGATGGATGGACATATGTCATGTCACATGATAATGTCATGTCACATAATCTCATGTGTTATGATAATGTCATTTCACATGATAATGTCATGTCACATAATTTCATGTGTTATGGTAATGTCATTTCACATAATTTCATGTTATGATAATATCATTTCACATGATAATGTCATGTCACATGATAATGTCGTGTCACATGATATGGCACATGATAATGGCATGTCACATGATGATGTCATGTCACATGATGATGTCATGTCACATGATGTCATGTGGCATGATATTTAGCATGATAATACGTCGCATGATAATGTCATGTCACATGATAATGATTTGTCACATAATCTCATGTCACATGATAATGTCATGTCACATGATGATGTCATGTGGCATGATGATGTCATGTCACATGATAATGATATGTCACATGATAATGTCATGTCACATGATAATGGCTTGTCACATGACAGGCATGTGATTTTTCCGTCTAAAGTCGGAATTCCGTCTTTTTTAATCTCAGGGGAAAAAAAAAAAATTATCTCCCATTTTTCCGTTTTTTTTTCCCGACCCTAAATCAAGATTCGAGACGTAGTTTATATTACGCCGTAGTTGACTGGTCGATATGTTCCTTGTGACCAATCAGGACATCTGTTATGAATGATGACGTTAATAACGTCATCATTCATAATGGTTATTACCGCCATTTTCCATATGTAAACGATGTCGGTTCTCGAGAGAAAGGACGCTTTACGAGTAAAAGAAATTGATAAACATGTCAAAAATAAGTTTCGATGGGACTGGATGGAAAGGGAAATCACTGATACTGTTGGGAAGAAGGAAGTTACGACTTTGTTCGGTGATTTTATTCGGAAAATCGATCGTCCCGGAAAGGTTTTGTGCACGTGGTGTCATGATAATATTGACTATGGATCACGAGGTTTCAAGGCTTTGGAAGTACATGCGAAACGCCAAAAACATATGAAACAACTTGAAGCAAGGAAAACAAACTTTTCACTAGCTGGTACTTTTGGATGTCAACCGAAAGTGAGCAAACCTTACGGACTTCATCCTTTGTTTACATCGACAACTGCCGTAGACATCGAGAGGAAAGATCCACCCAAACAACCCACTTCAGTTGCAGACAGGGTTGTTAGTAATGAGGTAAGCTAAAAAATATTTGCTTGCGAAATACGCATGTTTGTTTTAAATATTAATCAATTATTGCTTTGCGAAATATAAATGGGTTTTTCTAAAAATAAAAAGCCACGTGAAAATATATTATGAAATTACAGAAATTCAAGGAGTCGCATTATTGATTCCAGTTAACAATTTATTTGAAATACATTTGCATATAATACTATTTTGTTATATTAAGTTCTTATGTAGTCTCTTGAAACTATTGTCAGTGGTGTAACAATCTTGAAGGTAAATATTTTCACACTTGTTTCATGCAATATGTCAGTGTCCTCACATTATTATTATTTCCTATTTTCAAATATGAGTAAACAATACTAAACATGTTTAATTATTTTCATAAATTTATATCCTATTTTGGCGACAAGAATGAAATGTTTACATTTGGTATTTTGTTAAATAAATTTGCAAGGAAAGCTCATGTTAGGGCTGGGCTCTTCGAGAAAGCTAATGTGTGAAGTGAACTGAAGTAATGTGGTAATACTGTAAATAAACTGTAGATAATAACACTGATCAATATGACACCTGTGGATGTGAAATGAACACAAGATGTAAATATTAGTGACTAAATACTGTTGGGACTGAACCATATACAGTGATTCATTAGGATAATTGGGTTATGTATGTTCTATTAATGATGTTTTCATGTCTTTAAACACTAAAATATTTTCTTCAAATGGAGCTGTCTTTGTTAATTTTAGCATGTTAAATTGGTGAAAAACCAGGAGCTTCGGGGGGCGTTGCCCCCCTTTTCCCCCCACCAGGGCCTTCGTCCCCCAGACCCCGGAAATTTTTTCAGTCTTTTTCATTGTGGTCAAATCACATGCCTGCATGATAATGGCTTGTCACATGATAATGTTATGTCACATGATATCATGTCACATGATAATGTCATGTCACATAATGTCATGTCATATGATAATGATTTGTCACATATTAATGATGTCACATGATAGTATGTCATGTCATGATAATGTCATGTCACATAATGTCATGTGTTACGATAATGTCATGTCACATAATGTCATGTCGAATGATAATGTCATGTCACATGATAATATCATGGCACATGATACTGTCATGACACATGATAATGTCATGTCACATGATATGTCACAATAATATGCCACATGACAATGTCATGGCACATGATAATATGTCACATGATATGTCTCATAATAATATCATGGCACATGTCATGTCACCTATGTCACATGATAATATGTCACATAATAATATGCCACATGATAATGTCATGTCACATAATGATTTGTCACACGATATGTCATGTCACATGATAATGTAACGTCACATGTATCACGTGATAATATGTCACATAATAATATGCCACATGATAATGTCATGTCACATAATGATTTGTCACAAGATATGTCATGTCACATGATAATGTCACGTGACATGTCATGTCACATGATAATGTCATGTCACATGATAATGTCATGTCACATGTATCACGTGATAATGTCACATAATAATATGCCACATGATAATGTCATGTCACATAATGATTTGTCACAAGATATGTCATGTCACATGATAATGTCACGTCACATGTCATGTCACATGATAATGACATATGTCACATGATAATGTCATGTCACATGATAATGATGTCACATGATAATGTCATGTCACGTGATGTCATGTCACATGATAATGTCATGTCAGGAATATTATCATATGTATGATAATGTCATGTCAGGAATATTATCAAACATATGATAATGTCATGTCACATGTATCACATGATAATGTCATGTCACATGATAATGTCATGTCACATAACATTTATGTCACATGATAATGTCATGCCACATGATAATGTCATGTCACATAATGATTTGTCACACGATATGTCATGTCACATGATAATGTCACGTCACATGTCATGTCACATGATAATGTCATGTCACATGATAATGTCATGTCACATGATAATGTCATGTCACCAGAGGTGGGACCAAGTCATTGCTTTGCAAGTCACAAGTAAGTCTCAAGTCTTTGCCCTCAAGTCTCGAGTCAAGTCCCGAGTCAAGACAGGCAAGTCCCGAGTCAAGTCCAAAGTCAAGACTAGAAAGTCTCAAGTCAAGTCCCAAGTCCTGCATTTTGAGTTTCGAGTCCTTTCAAGTCCTTTTAACCACAGACTAATATTTTTACACAGATTGTGTATGCTTTTAAAACGCTGTATTTATTTATTAAAACAAGTGCATTTGAAATTGCAGGGAAAAAAATAGTGCTGACATTGCAATTCATAATAGCACTATTAACCAGTCATTTTAATAGTTTAAACAATTTTAAACATTTAACTCATTCCTTTACAGAATAAACACATTTGCAAAAACAAACATTAACATACTATTGGTTGTATTTTATGAAAATAATATTACCACAGAGTTGAGAAGGAGCAAAGATCTTCAATATTTGTATGTGAAAATCACAAAGAAATCTTCCGGGGGAGATGACCCCCCTACAGGGGTTTGGTTTACAAACTTTCAGCCCCACCTAAAACAAAATTCACCAGCCGCCACTGATTATGATGCATTCTCATTTTAGGCAAAATATAAGACAATACTTTCTTAACAGTATAATTGCAACCAGGAATAAGTCTTCAAGTAACAATATTCAAATACTAACATTGTTGGGTAAGACAGCATTTGGTTTTATTCTGAATCCAGTGAAACAGATTGGTGGTTTTAGCTGATATAAAGACTTACAGGTGTTTATATATGTTTATGTTTAAGTATTTGGCAGACGCTTTTATCCAAAGCGACATACATAAAAAATACATATAAAACAATCACTGTAAACATGATCATTTAAGGGAAGAATGTAATAGAAAATATCAATACAAAGTGTCAAGACAGAATAAACTCTCTGCTGCTGCAGTCTATAGGTCCCTAAGATATATAGATATCTAATGTATTCATACATTGTTTATGTAGGATATACGCATGTATATATAACCTAATCATATTGTTTCTTCAACTTAAAAATAGCTGACCGTTTTTTCCCCCTTCTGTGGGATTATATTCCCAGTTTTGATCTCGGACGTCTGGCCATTTATAGCGTATAAGAATATTATATTACTGTTAAGCAAACTATGAATAATAAAAACGCCAAAGCATGTGTCCGTTATCATAGCTACACGTTTGACAAAAAAAGCGCGTGAAAATCAGTGGTATTCAGTGAGGTAAGATGAATTAAATTCGCTGACAGTTCATTGCTCCTGCCAAATGAATTGCACTGAGTGGAGCGGATCACCACTCCAAGATGGCGGCGCCGCGTCTCGTCTGCGCCAGTAGGCAGTAGCGCTCGATGCTGCGTACCCTTATAAGATGTCTATGGTTATAACGTTAGCAGTGAGTTTACAGCCTCACTGACTTAACTACACAGCAAATAAAAGTCATGTTACTTAGCCAATAAACGTTATCTTACATTCAAAACGTACCCTTCTGTGTGGAACTTCAAATGTCGAACGAAGTTGGAAGTTGTTGTGTCTCCGTCTGTAATATTCGAACTGCGTGATTTGCATACGGCAATTCGTTTTTTGTTGACCAAGTCGTAGTTTTTATACCCGAACGAAACCAACTTTGGCATAATTGTTTCTCACTGCCGCGTTGTTTGACAACTCATGTTCGGTGGTTGTCCTGCAATTTGATTGGATGAGAGCTGTGGGATGAAAACAACGTAGATTTAATTTGATTGGCTATTGTACTGCGAGCACACCAGCTGACAAGCAGCATACACGCTTATAGACACAGACGTAGAAAATGAAAGATACGGAGCGCTCCCAAATAACTTTTTAATCTTTGAGTTTTGGGGAAAGTAGCAAGTCATGTCAAGTCAAAAGGCTCAAGTCCAAGTGAAGTCACAAGTCATTGATGTTAAAGTCTAAGTCGAGTTGCAAGTCTCTTTACATTTTGTCAAGTCGAGTCTAAAGTCATCAAATTCATGACTCGAGTCTGACTCGAGTCCAAGTCATGTGACTCGAGTCCACACCTCTGCATGTCACATGTATCACATGATAATATGTCACATAATAACATGCCACATGATAATGTCATGTCACATAATGATTTGTCACAAGATATGTCATGTCACATGATAATGTCACGTCACATGTCATGTCACATGATAATGTCATGTCACATGATAATGTCATGTCACATGATAAAGTCATGTCACTTGATGTCATGCCACATGTCACATGATAATGACATATGTCACATGATAATGGTGTCACATGATAATGTCATGTCACGTGATGTCATGTCACATGATAATGTCATGTCAGGAATATTATCATACGTATGATAATGTCATGTCAGGAATATTATCAAACATGATAATGTCATGTCACATGTATCACATGATAATATCATGTCACATGATAATGTCATGTCACATAACATTGATGTCACATGATAATGTCATGTCACGTGATGATGTCATGTCACATAATGTCATGTCAGGAATATTATCATACAATGATAATGTCATGTCAGGAATATTATCATACATATGATAATGTCATGTCAGGAATATTATTATGGTATGATAATTTAATGTCAGGAATAATATTGGGTTATGTGCACTCAATAATAAGTGTTGTAAATCAACTGTGACAGGATGCAGAGGTCAGAAGAAGAGTTGGCTACGCCCCCTGCTCGGGTTGACCCAGAGTCCAGCTCCAGTTCTTGTGATGAAAGCACTTTGATGACAGGAAGTGACAGTGCACTCCAACAGCTGTCAGAGGGAGAACTGGTCGTCTGTTTCAAGCAGCCCGACTCATTGACAGGTAAGGGGGTGGGGTCAACCTGTTCCACCTTCGCCTACTGACATTCTCCCTTAAATGTTGTGTGTGCGTGTGTTAGAGAGCAGTTTGTCCAGCTCCCTTCACGACATGGTGAGCAACACTTGAGCTGAAGCCAATCAAATGTTCACTGCTTCCTGTCTGATCACTGCCTGTTCCTCATCCAGGACTTTGACCCCCCCAGCGAAGGGCAGGTCAAAGGTCATATGTTCCATTCACACACACTGCAAGATGAAAGATCACAGGTACACACCGACACCCAAACATGCACCTGCCCTCCTCTGACCTCTGACCTGCTGTGTTTTCAGGGTGAGTGGTGGAGGGGGGAGGAGGAACTAAGTCTGGGGGAGGTGCCTGGTGCTCACAGGAAGCTGATGTCGCAATCAAGTGCACCTCGCCGAGACATCGCTTCTTGTGCTGGTGTGACATCATTATGACATCACTGCATCACAGCAGCATCATTATGACATCATCACTGTGACATCACTGCATGACAACAGCATCATTATGACATATCTGTGACATCACTGCATGACATTATCATCATCATTATGACATCCTAACTGTGACATCACTGCATGACATCATCATTGTGACATCACTGCATTACATCAGCATTATTATGACATCGCAGTGACATCACTGCATGACATCAGCATCATATCATCACTGTGACATCACTGCATGACAGCATCATTATGACATCCCTGTGACATCAGTATCATTATGACATCATCACTGCATGACATCATCATCATTATGACATCACTGCATGACATCAGCATCGTTATGACATAATCACTGCATGACATCATCACTGTGACATCACTGCATGCCATCATTATGACATCACTGTGATATCACTGCAGGACATCATCATTGTGAAATCACTGCATGACATCAGCATCATTATGACATCAGCATCATTATATCATCATTATGACATCATCACTGACATCACTGCATGACATCATCACTGACATCACTGCATGACATCAGCATCATTATGACATTATTACAGTGACATCACTGCATGGCATCATCATTATGACATCCTCACTGCGACATCACCGCATGACATCATCATCATTATGACATCATCACTGTGACAACTGCATGACATCATTATGACATCATTGCTGTGACATCACTGCATGACATCAGCATCATTATGACATTATCACAGTCACATCACTGCATGACATCATCATCACTGTGACATCACTGCATGACATCAGTATCACTGTGACATCACTGCATGACATCCGCATCATTATGACATCATCACTGTGACATCAGCATCATTATGACATATCACTGCATGGCATCGTCCTTATTGCATCCGCATTATGAAATGAACTGCATGACATCATCATTATGACATCATCATCATATCAGTCCATGATATTATGACGTCAGCTGCATAACATTTCCATTATCAACACAAGCTCACTGTATGACATCATCATCATTACATCACATCACCATCATTATGACATCACTGTGTGATATTATCATGACATCAACCTCATCATGACATCATTATAGTGACATCATCATATCACTGCATATTTTGAGCATGATATCATGACATCACCTGCATGACATCATCATCACTATGACACCATCGCCACTATGACATCATCATAGCATCACTGCATGACATAATTGTGACATCATCATTATGACATCTTGACATGTCACTAATGCTCTCTTTCGTTGTCTTCTTGTGTGTGTGTTTGTTTGCGCGTGTTCCAGGCCAAGAGCAGAATATATCTTCTGATGAGATTTCGAGTCATTTCTTCTAGTACTTTTCTACTTTTGAAGTTCAGCAGCACTTTAATGAAGCAAAATAAAATCCCTCTAGGAAGTTTTTAAAATCATTCATGCAGTCTTACTTGCTGATGTTTTTCTTTCATTTTGCTTTTCATCAAATGAAAACAATTTGAATTGTCAGAGAGCACTTCGTGAAGGGTCCAACAGGAAGTTGTCGGCAGGAGGAGGAGGACGCAGGTTGGAATCCCTGGTACCCTGACAGACTGAAGAGGCAAACAGCCGGCAGAGGTCTGTGCTTACTCAAAGGTACAATTTCAATGTCAAAACACTGCTTGGCATACATCTAACCTTTTACTATTGTTATTATTATTATTATTATTGTTCACATTCAGTGTTGGGGACAAGATTCCTAGCTTTTTTAAGATAATTTAACAAATCTACACCTCAGTGTCATATACTTTGGTGTTTCACTAATGCCAACTGTTAGCATGCTAACTTTTTTAGCTCATTTTGCTCATATTTTTTGCTACTTGACGCTGTCTGGCCAGCGTGCTAACTGTTAGCATTTCAGTTTGGCTTTTCAGCATTCGCATTTTCTTGTTCTTTGAAACAAATCAAAATATTCTACTGGTTTTGAAGGTGGAAAATAATATTTAGTACGGCTCCATTCTGAGTTTCCTGAAGAAAAGTCTAGTTAGTGAAGTTATGGCGAATAAAAGCCAATCCTAAACATGCATTTATTTCCAGTTCATTCTTGCAGACATGGCTGCAAACTCCATGCCATTTCTGACTTAGCTCCACTCCACCTGTAACGGGCTTAAATAAAAGTCCAATAAAATACAAATGTAATTTCTCTTGTTGCCTTGTTTGTACTTGAATGTATTAAAGGAGCCATATGTAATAATGTGGCCATAAATGGTACTGCATCACGGTCAAAATTCTGTAGTCTCCTCCCCCTCTCCCTGACTGAGGTTGCCAGATACACAGCTGGATGGATTGGGCTACTCCAAGGAACTTCAAACTTCCACTGCCTCTTACTAGGGGTTGAGTTGCTGGGACCATAATAGCTGAATAGACAAGCGTTTTGTCAATAACAAATCTCTAACCAACACATTTGACACAGAAATTAGGCTATTTTCAGGATGAAGTACGTCATGCCTGCTTACAATATCACAACAATCATATAGTTATTGTCAGTACTATCAAAAAACAAAGACTAAAACCAACTACAACCAACGCTAGTGTTGTATATTTGTTGGTCGAGTGACTGTGTGATGGGTGATGAGCCAAGAAGACACCAACGAGGAATCGTCGAACAAAAAGCTTTATTTGATTCAGCGAGCCTCAGGCCCTGTTTACATTAAGCCAGATAACTCCTTAAACAAATAATTATTTAGCCTAAGCCTCGTGTCAGCCACATTAAACCACCGTTTAAGGTTCCCCTCCTTGGATAATTTGTACACGGGTAAGTGCGCCGTGTATTTCTTGAATCTCCGGGGCTCTTAGCTTTGTATGGATTCATCAATCGTTTACAAACTGAGTTCAGAGAGGAAGTGACACCAGAAAGACCGCGCCCCTCTCCTTATTTACTCTCGGACCACAGTCCTTAAATAACTTTTACACTAAGACCCTTACTCTTTGTAGTTCTAGCCTTGGAGCTGGCCAGTCTGTACGAAGCCCAGTTTGTTGTTTAGCCAGTCAGTCTATTTCCTTACCTTATCCCTCTGCTCAGTTTGAGATGGGTGACCTTCGTCTCCTGATCTCTACTCCTACATGTGGGGGCTCCTACCAGATGTTGCTAATGTGTTTATAATCACTCCTAAAATCCAAGCCTGCATTTCTTTAGGATTTCAATTGTCCTGGGGGCAACAGCCACCACTCTATGGATGAGCTGTGATGGACATCTGCACCCGAAGCTATCTAAGGGCATATTTCCTTAATAGAATGATTCCCTAAAAGACTCTGTGACCAAATATAGATGCATGCTAGTTCACAATCATATAAGAAAAATGTACACGATATAATTTACCACACTAGCAATGATTATACTGGTGAAAATAAGTAGAGCATGGTTCGCAGCCTAATGTACGCCCAAAACTAAAGAGTTTACATTTTACCAAGGTATGCCTATAGGCTACTGTTTCAAACCTTTGGAATTGCCATATAACTTGGTACATTTAGTCCACAATATGCAAACACCAATGAGGAATTTTTTTATCGTTATACGTTTCACATTGCCATGATGACTAATGTTGGAACCCATTTCCTCAGCGTATCAGCATATTGAGAAGGAAATAGGCACTGACACTACCCATATCGACATAGGTTTTATTTGTACAAAAGATATGTTGCCCTGTCAGTTAGACGACACATCGACATACAGGCTAACGTCAATGTGTCATTGACTGGGCTAGCATGCTAAGCATTTTTTGCAGGAACATACTAGTAGCTTTGTTAGACAAGATCATAGACTGTATTGGACATTATGGTTTACATCCCAAATGTCCATTTCCATTTATTACAAGTAATAAGAAAATGTAAATGCCTGACTTACCTATCAAGGAGGAAAATTAGCAAGTTTGGCGTCAAATGAAAAAAATCTTCAATGGGCTCCATCTTTTAAAGGCATCCCCAATACAAATCCTGGTTTTGTTCCTGGCTTTGTCATGAATAAGTTGAGAATGGTAACTTTTAGATTTAGTAAGGTCTGACATGTTTAGTAACTTTACCAGTGTCAGTAGCCAGAAGATGGCGGTGCCTAACTGGCAATCTGGATGTGACACACTCACAGACTTTCTAATTGGTCAAACGGTGGAGGGCGGGACATCGAAATGAAAACAAGTTCAGTAAAACATTTTAAAAAAAGGTTCTTGTTTGACATTCTGTCTACAAAATTGCATTTGCATCCAAAAATTTGACTATTTTCTGAGGCAAATTGTATTTATGGTGGCAAATAACCAGGCAGTATACACAGATTATAGTAGTAGTATTAATCAAACATAGTCAAAGAGGAAATATAGAAGATTGTCCAGAAGAGTGTCCATCTTGTAGACCAGTGGTCCCCAACCACCGGTCCGTGGAGCGATTGGTACCGGGCCGCACAAGAAATTAAAACTTTTTTTATTTTTATTAAATCAACATAAAAAACACAAGATACACTTACAATTAGTGCACCAACCCAAAAAACCTCCCTCCCCATTTACACTCATTCGCACAAAAGGGTTGTTTCTTTCTGTTATTAATATTTCTGGTTCCTACATTATATATCAATATAGATCAATACAGTCTGCAGGGATACAGTCCGTAAGAACACATGATTGTATTTTCTCTTGGGAGAAGAAGGAGTGCCTGGTGACCCTTTCAGTGGAGGACGTGAAGATATCCACTTATTGGGAATTATGACACCAGGACATCTGCTGATTGGAGTAAGCGTTGCTCTGGTTTGTCGACAAATTGGAGGTTGTTGGCAGTCTTCAAAGTACCCCACAAATGATTGGAGGGTGCGGGCAGAACTGTGGACACTTGTGATTTGGATAACATCGGACTGTCTGCCCTCCAGGATGAATTTGAGGACCAGTAATAGACAATTGAGAGTGAAAAGCAAATTTTATTTTCACTGGCATACAAAACATTCCAACTTGGATTGTTTCCCTGGCTTCGAAACTCTCCCTAAGGCAGTGGTTCTCAAACTTTTTTTGTCATCCCCCACTTTGGACAAGGGGGAGTTTTCAAGCCCCACCTGCCCCCATCGCCCCAACAGAACGCTAATGCCAAGCTTAACATTTTCAAATTTATTGAACATCAAGTAACATCAAGTTTTATACATTCAAACTAAATAACATAAAATAAAGTCAAGTTCAATAATAAATAAAATAACTGTGCAGCTGTGGTATAACTTGCATCAAGTTCAATATCAAATAAAATAACTTGCATCAATTCAATAATAAATAAAACAAAAGTGTTGTAACTTGCATCAAGTTCAATAATAAATCAAAAAAAGTGTTATAACTTGCATCAAGTTCAATAATAAATCAAAAAAAGTGTTATAACTTGCATCAAGTTCAATAATAAATCAAATAAAAGTGTTATAACTTGCATCAAGTTCAATAATAAATAAAACAAAATTGTTATAACTTGCATCAAGTTCAATAATAAATAAAACAAAAGTGTTATAACTTGCATCAAGTTCAATAATAAATAAAAAAAAGTGTTATAACTTGCATCAAGTTCAATAATAAATCAAATAAAAGTGTTATAACTTGCATCAAGTTCAATAATAAATAAAACAAAAGTGTTATAACTTGCATCAAGTTCAATAATAAATCAAAAAAAGTGTTATAACTTGCATCAAGTTCAATAATAAATCAAATAAAAGTGTTATAACTTGCATCAAGTTCAATAATAAATCAAATAACTTGCATCAAGTTCAATAATAAATGAAAATAAAAGTGCCACTTTGCAATCTTTGCCAAAAAAAGGAGGACAGGGCAAGTGAATATGAGTTTTACAGTACTCCAGCATTAGTGGCTGCAATGAGCCTGTTTTGCACTGCACAGCTTTTCAAATCGGGGTTGCAGGCTTGACACTGCCACTGTTAAAACCTCATTGAATTCGGGGCTGAGCTGCCTTGACGCGAGTGTTTCCCGGTGAATGACACATTGTGTCCAATGTGCATTTGGCGCAACCCTCTTTATTAGAGCCTGCAGCCCGTTTCTTGACTTTGCCATGCGCGCCATCAGAGCAAAAGCCCACACAGTTTTCCCATTTAAGGTCGTGTTCTTTGAGGAAACTGTCCATTATCTTGAACAGCTCATCAGCAGTGGCTCTATTTTTTATGTATTTGCAAAACAGCAAATCCTCGCACAGTGACTCGCCATTCACAAAGCTTCCGCTTAGCCCCGCCCCCATTAGTTACTGTTGCTGTCTGTCAAACTTTCGCTCCTACCTAGAAATGTAAAGCATACAGGAAAAATAAGTAGTTTACATTTATCTATATAGCGGATTTCACAGACAGAATCACAAAGTGATTTCCAGTGTGTATAGAAAATGAAAGCATAGTAAAAAAAAAATCAAAGAATATAATAATAAAAAAAATCAAAGTGAAATTTCCTCCCGTTCCTCACGCCCCACCTGTCATGTCTCTATTCCCCACCAGTGGGGCGCGCCCCACACTTTGAGAAACGCTGCCCTAAGGACAGTGCGGCGAAGACACAACAAACTCCCTTCTTGTCTCTCATTGACACACACCTGTTGACTTTGGACTGACTGGCGGCTGCAAGAACACCAAGGTCACACACACATACCCCACGCTAGGGCTGGGCGATATATCGAATATACTCGATATATCGCGAGTTTGTCTCTGTGCGATATAGAAAATGACTATATCGTGATATTCGAGTATACGTTCTCGCGCAGTTGCTTTTAGCTGCGGGCATTACACTACATGCTTTTCTTCACTCTTTCTTGTCTCTGCTTCTCACAGAGACCTAAAACAAGCGCACTTTGTTACATATGTCACATACTGTCGCGCGTGCAACGTCATACGCCCTCGCGGAGCAAAGAGGTAGCGGCATGGTAACATTAGCTGTGATGCTAGCGGTGCGGTGCGAGTGGTAATACGAGAGAAAGAATGTGCGAATCTGGTAACGAAGGAAGAAGAATTAATTCCCAAGAAAAACAGCACGGGGTCCATCGTCTGGCGGTGGTTTGGCTTCAAGCGGGAAGATGTTAAACAGACAACCGTAATTAGTCAAGTTTGCGGCAAAAGCGTTGCTACAATGAGTAGCAGCTCTACTAATGTAGCATTATTTGAAAAGTCACCCGCTAGAGCAGACCTGGGCAAATTAAGGCCCGGGGGCCACATGCGGCCCATTAAGCTTTTCAATCTGGCCCGCCGGACCTTCCCCCAATTTTTTTTTAGATTTTTAAGATGGAAACTGTAGCTGTGATGTTTTCAAATGACCGTAAGTCTTGAACTATACAAAGTATTTCAATGGTTGGAATCTGCGCTTTTGCAGGATATAATCCAATCCAATCCAATCCACTTTATTTATATAGCACATTTAAACAACAAAATGTTTCCAAAGTGCTGCACAACAATATACTAGTTACTATGGTAATCTAATTAGTTACTATGGTCATCTAATTAATTACTATGGTCATCTAATTAGTTACTATGATAATCTAGGTCACAGCAGCTCAGACGAGGCATCAAGCAGTGTGGGTGGGGAGCGTTTCCACAGAGTGTTTCCAGAGCGGCCAGTCTGAAATTGGGTGTCAGAAACAGACGTGGAAGGAGATTTTTACAACAAAGTTCTAAAGCTTAGTGATATATCAGATCATATGTCGTTAATTTTTTACCCTTTGCGTTCTTATTTTGTTGTGTTTGTAGCATTTTTGTTTCGCTTGATTGTAAAATATGTCGATCGAGAGGGGGGGTGATGTTCATATGTTGTCAATATTCAGTGTTTTATTGTTCATAGTTAATATTGTAAATCCCACATTATTTTCATGTACATTCTGGGTGTCTCATTCAGTAAAAAATTTTTAATTTCCATTTCGTTTTTTAAGGCAGTCTGTCGGAATGTTTTTAGTTTACAATCACACATTATTGTGAGGTTTTGTATTAGTGTTCCTAAAAATAGATATATCGGCCCCCAGACACATTTTTTCAAAAAATTTGGCCCCCAAGTCAAAATAATTCCCCAGGCCTGCGCTAGAGAATGAAGAGTGCTTGAAACTTCGTATGTCAACATCTCCGGCCGGTGCCACACCCACAAAATGCCAAGCAACCATTTCCACATCAACACCGTATGAAAAAAATAGTCAACAGGAGATAACGTCCGCAGGAACCTACCACATAGCAAAGGACATACACTATTTGATTTCCTATTATGCAGCTCATTTTTATTTGACAGTTATTGAAATATCTTGTGTGACATCATGCACAAAAGTGCACTTTATATGTTTTTAACTATTGTAAGCGGTAGGAAATGGATGGATGGATGGATATTGTAGCGACGTTCTGTACAAAAAGTGCACTTTAATTTAGTGTTGTTTTGATATGTCATCTTAGTGACATCATGCACAAAAGTGTTTTAAAATGTCTCTGACAATCTTGCACTTTCTGTTTTGAAATGACACGAATGTTTAATATAAATACAGTTTTGGTAAATTGACTTAGTTGTGATTTCCCTCTGCATGAAAGTTTAAAATTAGCATGTATTAATGCAGTATGAACAAGAATGTTTTAATGTAGACACATAGAATCATCATACTGCTGTGATTATATGCATCAAGTGTTAATTCAAGGCTAAGGCAAAATATCGAGATATATATCGTGTATCGTGACGTGGCCTAAAAATATCGAGATATTAATAAAAGACCATATCGCCCAGCCCTACCCCACGCCCTTGATGCTTGAATCCCTTAGGGGTGATGCACGGCTGGGCAGCGCTTAGATAGCAGCAGCCTGCCTCCGTAGCCAGCGTCAACCTTTTTTTCCATCTTTTACTGGGCGCCTTGTAGCGACCCATCAGCGTTGCTGTTCTGTAACCATGTACACTGTTTGTTTGTCTCATTTTGAACGGGTTTGTGCTGAAAACAAAGTTTTGTTGTACTTGTGCAATGACAATAAAATCATACCTTTGAAGGCTGCCAGCAACTTCCAATTAGTCGACAAACCAGAGCAACGCTTACTCCAATCAGCAGATGTCCTCGTGTCATAATTCCCAATAGGTGGATATCTTCATGTCGTCCACTGAAAGGGTCGCCAGGCACTCCTCCCAATAGTCTGTCGCGTGTCCAGCAACAACTGCTCCGTCAAGACAGACAGGTTCCCCCAAACCTGAGATCTTGTCAATTTTGTTGAGTGGCCAGTTAAAGGCCTACTGAAATGAATTTGTTTTATTTAAACGGGGATAGCAGATCCATTCTATGTGTCATACTTGATCATTTCGCGATATTGCCATATTTTTGTTGAAAGGATTTAGTATAGAACAACGACGATAAAGTTCGCAACTTTTGGTCGCTGATAAAAAAAAGCCTTGCCTATACCGGAAGTAGCGTGACGTCACAAGAGGAAGGATTCCTCACAATTCCCCGTTGTTTACAATGGAGCGAGAGAGATTCGGACCGAGAAAGCGACGATCACCCCATTAATTTGAGCCAGGATGAAAGATTTGTGGATGAGGAAAGTGAGAGTGAAGGATTAGAGCGAAGCTCTTTAGCTACTGAGCTAACGTGATAGCATCTGGCTCCAATGCAGATAGAAACAAAATAAATAAATCCCTGACTGGAAGGATAGACAGAAGATCAACAATACTATTAAACCATGGACATGTAACTACACGGTTAATAATTCTCAGCCTGGCAAAGCTTAACAATGCTGTTGCTAACGACGCTGAAGCTAACTTAGCAACCGGACCTCACAGAGCTATAATAAAAACATTAGCGCTCCACCTACGCCAGCCAGCCCTCATCTGCTCATCAACACCCGTGCTCACTTGCGTTCCAGCGAACGATGGCGCGACGAAGGACTTCACCCGATCACAGATGCGGTTGGCGGCTAGCATCAGCTAGCGCGTCTGCTATCCAAGTAAGTACTCCTTGTTGTGTTGCTACAGCCAGCCGCTAATACACCGATCCCACCTAGAACTTTCTTCTTTACAATCTCCATTGTTCATTAAACAAATTGCAAAAGATTCACCAACACAGATGTCCAGAATACTGTGGAATTGTTCGATGAAAACAGAGCAGTTTGTATGGTGACACATTGGGTATGAATACTTCCGTTGCCATCGTGACGTCACGCGCATACGTCATCATACATAGACGTTTCCAACCGGAAGTTTAGCGGGAAATTTAAAATTGCACTTTATAAGTTAACCCGGCCGTATTGGCATGTGTTGCAATGTTAAGATTTCATCATTGATGTATAAACTATCAGACTGCGTGGTCGGTAGTAGTGGGTTTCAGTAGGCCTTTAAATAGTTCCAATGTTTATATTTGGAGAGCAGTGCAAAAAGAGGCAACAAGAAAGTTAATACAAGACAAGCAGGAGAGTGAAGGGGAGTGTTCGCCCTCGATCACTGCCAGTGAGAAAGATCTCCCTGGAACACCACACTCTATCATCATCATACACACACATATAATAATCACCATGTATGTACCATGAATTGATTAACGTGGAGCCCGACTTAAACAAGTTGAAAAACGTATTTGGGTGTTACCATTTAGTGGTCAATTGTACGGAATATGTACTGTACTGTGCAATCTACCGTATTTTCCGCACTATAAGGCGCACCGCATTATAAGGCGCATAGAATAGACGCTACAGTAGAGGCTTGGGTTGCGAGACCTGTTGTGCCTCAATATTGGTCCATATATAAGGCACACCGGACTATAAGGCGCACTGTCAGCTTTTGAGAAAATTTGAGGTTTTTAGGTGCGCCTTATAGTGCGGAAAATGCGGGTACTAATAAAAGTTTCAATCAATCACTAAAGGAAGAGTATGTGAGTTCCGAACAGAAAAGCAACTCACCAGCTGTCCAACAGGACCAGTCTAGTTGGATGCTGGGGGACACACTGACAGTTTCAAACACCAACCTGTAGGACACATAGAACATACTGTATGTCACCCCTCCAATATCCATCTGATATCAATGTTACTGATAACACTATCAATATCCATCTAATATTAATGTTACCGATATCACTATCAATATCCATCTGATATCAATGTTACTGATATCATCATTAATTTTCTATCTAATATCAATATTACTGATATCACTATCAATATCCATCTAATATCAATATTACTGATATCAATATCCATCTGATATCAGTATCACTGATATCAATATTACTGAGATCATTAATATCCATCTGATATCAATATTACTGATATCAATATCCATTTGATATCAATATAACTGATATCACCATCAATATCTATCTGATATCACCATCACTATCCATCTGATATCAATATTACTGATATCACCATCAATATCCATCTGATGTCAATATTACTTATATCAATATCCATCTGATATCATTGTTACTGATTTCATCAATATCCATCTAATATCAATATTACTGGTAATCATCAATATCCATCTAATATCGATATTACTGATATCTCCATCAATACCCATCTGATATCAATATTACTGATATCCTCGATATCCATCTGATATCAATATTACTGATATCAATATCCATCTGATATCAGTATTAGATATCACCAATATCCATCTGATACTGTCCTATGTCAATATTACTAATATGAGGATCAATACACTCACTTGTAGTTTAAGTGTGTTTGATGAGGAAGATGCTGAAAGTGCTTTCATAATAGTCGGTGTAGATTTTGCAACCAGACTGCAACACAACCCGGAGGTCGTCTCCCACCTCCAGTTCCAAAACCATGCTGTTGGTCGTCATGCCGTAATCCCCCTGGTTGTCTTCACATACTCTGATCATCTGGTCTTGGTTGTTCTTCATCACATATGCAACATTTCGTCCTGATGGTGCACTGCAGGTGAGCGTGATGAAGTAGAGACCCTCGATGGGGGCTGTGAAAACACCTGCAGGAGGACCATCATACAATTATTATTAGTGCCCGCTAGTGGTGCTAATTCAAAGATCTAGTATGTGTGCCCCACAATAGTCTGTACCACTCTTACAGGAAATGCTACGCCAGTTATTTATGACATCATACTTGTGCTGTTGTCATAGCCGTCACCCACGTTGATCCTCACGTCGTTGTAGACCAGTACTTGATTATTAATACCGGCCTCAAAGATTTCATCTACTTCATCCATCACCGCTGAGAAGACCACGGTAGTCTTGGCTGCAGGATGACACATGTGGTGTCAGGTCAAAGGTCAACTTTATTCCTATCAATGACTTACCTTCTTCTGCTGCCTTCTTGTCCAGCGTGTCCACAATTAGTCAATTTGATCCATTTCTCTCATTTTTAATTTTTTTTTTTTTAACCTTAATTAATTTTTGTTGTTTGCAACTTCTGCAATCGGATGTTTCATTTGGTCCACACTTTCTTCCAGAGTCTTCATCATGTCCACAAGAGGCGTGATTTTCTACAACAGAAAATGATCTGGGTCTGGAATTTCTGGTTGAGCATGGTCAGTGTAGGGCGTGCTTAGCGGGGGCTCCGTGGAAATGTGATCTTTTTTACATTTTATTGGCATTCTTACTAACTCCAGTCGGCAACTCTACCATATTTTTTACTGACCTGTCGTGTGTATTTTCTTGCCTGCGAATTACCAAAGTCCGGCTATTGGTATCATGTGATCATGTCAACAGTCTCTTGCTAACTTCATACATATGTTTTGGCTTTGTCCTTCCCTCTGCAGTTATTTTTAATACTTGGTATTTGGTAATTGGCAAAACAATCTAACCAAATCCTCCAAGCAGACTATTTAGGGTAGCACCTCAGCCATCTTCTCTTCGCAAATCCAAAAAGAACTTGGTAGCATTCACTGCTTTGTTGGCTCGAAGACTCATTGTGCTAAACTGGAACGCTGCAACACCTCCTTGCCACACCCACATGATTAAAGATGTTCTTTATTTTCTTAAATTGGAGAAAATTAGGCTGACATTGAACGCTTGTTCTGTGAAGTTTTAGGAAGTATGCGGTGCATTCCTAAAATATGTAAAAGAGACTGATCTCAACTGATTAAAAAGTTATTGAAAAGTAGTTAATTGATGAGCCTTTTGTCTGCTTTTGTGTATTGCTGCACCGTGTTGGGGACATTCAGGAGTGCAGTTGTCTGTAGCTTCATGTCAATATTTGCCCGTACTTATTTGACTGATGCAAGGTTTTTTTCTAATTTCATATATCATTTTTGTGGGTAACTTGTTTGAAGGAGACAAAAAAGAACATTTGACATTTGTTTATTGGTATTTCTGGACGGTATATGTAAAAAATCCAAACAAACAAATGTTTAAAAAACTAAGAAAATGATCAGGGTCAAACCTGAGTTTTTTACCTCAATCTCATTTTTATTTTCAGCTTTCATCTGGTCCAGGCGTTCTTCCAGAGTCTTCATCTGGTCCAGGCGTTCTTCAAGAGTCTTCATCTGGTCCAGATGTTCTTCCAGAGTCTTTATCTTGTCCAGGCGGTCTTCCAGAGTCTTCATCTGGTCCAGACGTTCTTCCAGAGTCTTCATCTGGTCCACAAGTGGTGTGACTTTCTACAAAAGAAAATGATGTCAGTCAGCTTCATCCAAGTGTAAAAATGTTTTTTTAACCTAATTTTCCTTCATGTTGTCTGTAGCCTGTGTATGCAAATGTTATCTAAATATTATACCTTTTTATATTAACTATTACACTTATGTTATTATACTTTTTATGTTATTAACTATTATACTTTTTATCTTATAACTATTATACTTTTTATGTTATCAACTATTACACTATTAAAATAAAAAGTGTAATAGTTAATAACATAATAAGTGTAATAGTTATTAACATAAAAAGTATAATAGTTACTAACATAAAAAGTGTAATAGTTATTAACTTAAAGAGTGTAATAGGTAATAACACAAAATGTATGAGTTAATAACATGAAAAGTGTAATAGTTGATAACATAAAAAGTATAATTGTTAACATAAAAAGTATAATAGTTAACATAAAAAGTGTTATAGGTATCAACATAAAAAGTATAATAGTTAATCACATAAAAAGTGTAATAGTTAATAACATAAAAAATATAATAGTTATTAACATAAAAAATATAATTGGTATTAACGTAAAAAGTATAATAGTTAATCAAAAGTATAATAGTTAATAACATAAGTATAATAGTTAATAACATAAAAAGTGTCATAGTTAATAACATAAAAAGTATACTAGTTATTAACATAAAGAGTGTAATAGTTGATAACAAAAAAAGTATAATAGTTAATACCGGTAACATAAGTATAATAGTCAATAACATAAAAAGTGTAATAGTTATTGACATAAAAATTGTAATAGTTAATAACATAAAAAGTATAATAGTTAATAACATTAAAAGTACAATAGTTATTAACATAAAAAGTATAATAGTTAATAACAAAAGGTGTAACCGTTAATAACATAAAAAGCAAAATAGTTAATAACATAAAAAGTATAATAATAGCATAAAAAATGCAATAGTTATTGACATGAAACGTATAATAGTTAATAACATAAAAAGTATAATAGTTAATAACATAAAAAGTGTCATAGTTAATAACATAAAAAGTATAATAGTTAATAAAATAAGAAGTATAATAGTTAACATAAAAAATATAATAGTTAACATAAAAAGTGTAATAGTTATTAACATAAAAAGTATAATAGTTAACATAAAAAGTATAATAGTTAATAACATAAAAGTATAATAGTTAATACCCGTGACATAAAATGTATCATAGTTAAAATTATAAAAAGTGTAATAGTTAACATACAAATTGTAATAGTTAATCAAATAAAAAGTATAATAGTTAACATAAAAAGTGTAATAGTTAATAACATAAAAAGTATAATAGTTAATAAAATAAAAAATGCAATAGTTAACATAAAAGGTGTAATAAGTATTAACATAAAATTACAATAGTTAATAACATACAAAGTGTCATAGTCAATAACATAAAAAGTATAATAGTTATTAACATACAAGTTTAATAGTTAAAAACATTAAAAGTACAATAGTTATTAACATAAGTATAAGTTAAAGTACCAATGATTGTCACACACACTAGGTGTGGCAAAATTATTCTCTGCATTTGACCCATCACCCTTGATCACCCCCTGGGAGGTGAGGGGAGCAGTGGGCAGCAGCGGTGACCGCGCCCGGGAATCATTTTTGGTGATTTAACCCCCAATTCCAACCCTTAATGCAAAATAGTTAATAACATAAAAGTATAATAGTTAATACCGGTAACATAAAAAGTATAATAGTTAATACCATAAAAAGTGTAATAGTTAACATAAAAAGTATAATAGTTTATAACATAAAAAGTATAATAGTTATTAACATACAAAGTGCAATAGTTTAACAGAAATATAATAAATATAATAATATAATAAGAAGAAATATAATAATAATAACAAAAAAACTGTAGTAGTTAATAACATAAAAAGTATAAAAGTAACTTACATTTGTGAGTAGTCAACTTACTTTTATAAATAAAATAACTCACATTAGTGAGTAGTCAACTTACTTTTATGAATAAAGTGACTCACATTAGTGAGTAGTCAACTTACTTTCATAAATAAAGTAATTCACATTAGTGAGTAGCCACCACACCTACTGTTTGTGGGTTGGGCTCTCTGGGGGCTTGGGCCGTACTCTGGCTTCCAGACACACTGGGAGTCAATTGTATTGTACATACAGATTCACATATACAGTATATACATACATACATACATACGTACCTACGCTCCCACATACATACACAAATACAGTACATATCTATATACTCAAAGTTCGTACATCCACACGCACATTCATTGTACAAACATACACATACACATACTGTACATATACATTCACTGTACAAACATACATATACACATACTGTACATATACATTCACTATACAAACATACACATACACATACTGTACATATACATACACTGTACAAACATACATATACACATTCTGTACATATACATTCACTGTACAAACATACATATACACATACTGTACATATACATTCACTATACAAACATACACATACACATACTGTACAAATACATACACTGTACAAACATACATATACACATTCTGTACATATACATTCACTGTACAAACATACATATACACATACTGTACATATACAAGTACATATGCACACATACACTCATGCACATAATCACGTTTCATCAAACATATATTAACGTTGTTGCCCTAGGGTAAACTGACAATGCTTAACCTATTGTTACTATAACAATCTACAAGGTTAATATAGGTTGCTTCTCTTTCTTCCCCTCCATTTTTCTGCATTCTTTCGTATCTCTAGTTATCATTACATATATGTATTGTTGCATTTGAACAACTGTATTGTTGATAATAAAGGTAAAGTATTGGTATTGTTCATTATCATTAGCGCTATTTCTATTAGTATCTGTATTGTTCCATTTGTAGTGTAATAATGCTCATTGTCATTTCTGTATTTTTTTTTTTTTTTTCGCTAACTGCTTCTTTGCTACCACTTTTATGATCATATTTGTACATATCGTATTTGCTGATGTTGCTCTATTGTTGTTGTTATTGTTGTGTTTGCTGTTGTTGTTTTTGTCTCTCTGTCTTATTCCCCTCTTGTCCCCACAATTCCCCCCTCTGTCTTCCTTTTTTTCTCTTTCTAACCCCTCCTGCCCGACTGCACCAAATGATAATATAAATACATTTAATAAAGTCAAATACAAATAAGGCAACAAGAGAAGTATCCCACACTTCTCTTTTGTAAAGTAAATCTGAACAGCCGATATGGGCATCTACATCTACTATATGATTTGCCTGAGAAGCTGGACAGGACAACAACAAACAAAAAAAAACCACATTAGTGAGTAGTCAACTTACTTTTATGAATAAAGTAACTCACATTTGTGAGTAGTCAACTTACTTTTATAAATAAATTAACTCACATTAGTAAGGAGTCAACTTACTTTTATAAATAAAATAACTAAAATTTGTGAGTAGTCAACTTACTTTTACAAATAGAGTAACTCACATTTGTCAGTACTCATTCATTACAAATTTTTTTTCATTTATTTCAAGCAATTACATAAAAAAGTACAAAGTTGACAACACATAATAATATAAATTAATACAGTGCAAAAGGTAATGTATAGTGTGTAATGCATGATTGTCCAGTTTTGCCTGAAAGGGAGTGGGAAGAAGATAATTTATTTAATCCCACCCCCAGTTCTCCATTCAGTGATTATTCACATGAGTTTCACTGTTACTTTGTTCAAGGGTTATAATACAGATGTTGTATCATAGTGGCATTACAATAATTATTACACTGTAACAATAATTTGTATCAACAATGTAGGAAGAAGGAATGTACCAACAATGGTAATAGACATCATAGCAATAATGGTAATAGACAACATAGCAATAATGGTAATAGACAACATAGCAATAATGGTAAGGAAACATTGAGCACATGTTAACACTTTGAGACAGAGTACAACAGCAGGTCAAATTAAAGACCCTCATCTCTATATTTGAACCAGACCCCATGTTTGTATAATAGTTTGAATCGATTAATAGTTTGGCGTTGCTTGTGTTGTAAGTCCAGTTTGTTCCATAGTTTTACTCCGCATACAGACACATAAAAACGTTTACGAGTGGTTTGAGCTCTCGGCAATAAGAAATATCCAAAGCCTCTCAAGTTATGAGCCTGCACTCGTCTTATAAAAAAACGTTGTAGATTAGGCGGCAATAATTTGTTAAATGCTTTATATAAGATTATTAATGTATTATATTTAACAAGGTCAACAAATTTGAGCAACTTTGATTGCATAAACAGATTATGAGTATGTTCTAAATAACCAACATTGTGAATGGTCCGCACTGCTCTTTTCTGTAATATGATCAGAGGATGAATTGTGTTGTGGTAAGTATTCCCCCGTACTTCAACACAGTATGTAAGGTATGGGAGTACCAAGGTGCAGTATAGAGTACGAAGTGCATTTTCATTGAGGTATAGATTTGCTTTGTTTATAATTGAGAGGCTTTTGGAGATTTTTGTTTTAATGTGTCTGACATGAGGTTTCCATGATAGTTTACTATCAATTATTACTCCCGAAAATGTATTTTCATTTACGATTTCAATTTGGGTACCATCAATACTTATTTTCTGTTCAGACATTATGTTGCGATTTCCAAACATCACTATCTTAGTTTTATTTATATTCAAAGAAAATGTATTTGTGTCCATCCATTTTTTAACTATGTTTAGTTCTGTGTTTACTGTATTTATGAGTAGGGTTGGGTATCGTTTGAATTCGAACGATTCCGATTCCGATTCTTTGTTTCGATTCCGATTCTTCTTGTACCATGCCAGGATCAAAGTGTTTGACAGGTAGTCCCTGGAAGGTGGTATGTATTTTGGGTTGAGCGTTTTCACCATATCCCTGCAAACATAAACAAACATGTAATGTTGCTGTTACTGTTTAGCCCAGTATCAATTAGCTTAGCTCTAACGTTATTGCTTAACTAACCTAAATGTTGGAGATTCCACCTCTGAAAAGGGATGCAGTCTTTTGACTGTGTGCAGTGACCTTTCTGTGGCACTCTTCCGTCTGTGGCACGACATCTTCCCCATTGCCGCTACGGTGAACGGAGTACGCTGAGCACATCGCGGAGCCTGGCTAGCAGGTTGTAAATTGTCTATGAAAAAATATGCGGGCTAATTTGTTAGCTGCCTCAACGTTGGCGCAAAACACATTATTTATTGCATATATATTGTTTTACTTACCGGATTCGGACTGCAGTGCAGTCACCGAGGTGCCAGGCTGGGCGTTGGAGGAAGAGGCAGAGGAGGACGGTCGGCGCAGCGCGTCGAAGACGGGACACGCATTTATTTGTACTCCATGAACTCGGAGGTGCTTCATCATGTTCGACGTGCACCCTCCTAAGCACGAAACAGTCCTGTCGCATGTGTTACATTTCGCCGATATTTCATTTTTTTTAGTAAAATAAAGCCACACTTTCGACCGCCGACGCCCGCTATCAATGCTTGACTGACTCGCTCGGCTACATAGGCTCGGCTATGCTAACACTTCCGGCGGTGGGCGCTTCTTCGTTGGTGTTCAGCGGCTTCTTCTTCCGGTCGGCGGACTTATTCTTTTTTTCCGGTCGGCGGACTGGGTATCGAAACTAGGAATCGAAATTTAAACTTTTGAACGATTCCGGGAGAATCGGAAAGTTAGTCCCGGTTCCAATCGATACTCGATACCCAACCCTATTTATGAGCTCATTATAGTCATTACTACAGTAGAATATATTTGTGTCGTCTGCAAATAGTATACATTTCAGTACTTTGGATGTATTAAACATATCATTAATATATACATTAAACAGTTTTGGCCCCAACACGGACCCTTGGGGGATACCACAAGCAATGCCAAGAGTATCAGAAAAAAATTTACCCATTTGTACAAACTGTACCCTCCCTGTTAATTAACTTTTTAACCAGTCACCAGCCAGCCCCCTAATTCCATATATTTCCATTTTATCTAGTAGAATTGAATGATTAATGGTATCGAAGGCTTTCTTTAGATCAGTGGTTCTTAACCTAGTTGGAGGTACCGAACCCCACCAGTTTCATATGCGTATTCACCGAACCATTCTTTAGTGAACAATAAAAAAAAAAAATTTTTCAAATTCAAGGCAAAGTTATATGTCTTTTTACTGGTGCACAAAATGAAACGTGCATGAGCATCACCTTGTTCAAAGAACAAAACCAACACAGTGCATGAACTCACAACAAATTACACACCTGCAAATCAGATGGAAATTAGAGGGAACATTGTTTGGGGGTATCCATAATATGCCGATAGGGAGAAGTTTTTATTTTCACGATGAGTTGGGTGTGTCTTGACCTCCGTGGCAGAGGATCCGCCAAACCCCTGAGGTCGACTCACCGAACCCCTAGGGTTCGATCGAACCCAGGTTAAGAACCATTGCTTTAGATCAATAAAAATACCAACTGCATATCTTTTATCCTCCAGTGCATTAGTCATTTCTTCAATAGCTTCAGTTATCGCCATTGAGGTTGTTCGTTTGGACCTAAAGCCATACTGACCGTCATTGATTATATGATGCTTCTCAAGAAAAGATTCAAATCGAGGGTTAAATAGTTTCTCTAAGATTTCGGAGTACTGAGGCAAAAGAGAGATTGGTCTGTAATTGGTGAAAGCGTGTTTGCTGTCACTTTTGAAGAGCGTAGTTACCTTAGCGATTTTCTTTTGACTTGGAAAGCAGCCAGTCTGGAATGATAGGTTACATATATAAGTTAAAGGCCTACTGAAATGATTTTTTTTCTATTCAAACGGGGATAGCAGATCCATTCTATGTGTAATACTTGATCATTTCGCGATATTGCCATATTTTTGCTGAAAGGATTTAGTAGAGAACAACGATGATAAAGTTCACAACTTTTGGTCGCTGATTAAAAAAAGCCTTGCCTATACCGGAAGTAGCGTGACGTCAGAGGAGGAAGGGCTGCTCACATTTCCCCATTGTTTACACCAGCAGCGAGAGAGATTCGGACCGAGAAAGCGACGATTACCCCATTAATTTGAGCGAGGATGAAAGATTTGTGGATGAGGAACATTAGAGTGAAGGATTACAGTGCAGTGCAGGACATATCTTTTTTCGCTCTGACCGTAACTTAGGTACAAGGGTTCATTGGATTCCACACTTTCTCCTTTTTCTATTGTGGATCACGGATTTGTATTTTAAACCACCTCGGATACTATATCCTCTTGAAAATGAGAGTCGAGAACTCAAAATGGACATTCACAGTGACTTTTATCTCCACGACAATACATCGGTGAAGCACTTTAGCTACTGAGCTAACGTGATAGCATCTGGCTTAACTGCATATAGAAACAAAACAAATAAACCCCTGACTGGAAGGATAGACAGAAGATCAACAATACTACCAAACTCTGGACATGTAACTACACGGTTAATGCTTTCCAGCTTGGCGAATCTTAGCAATGCTGTTGCTGACGACGCCATTGAAGCTAACTTAGCTACGGAACCTCGACAGAGATATGCTAAAAACATTAGCTCTGCACCTACGCCAGCTCTCATCTGCTCATCACGACCCGTGCTCACCTGCGTTCCAGCGATCGACGGTACGACGAAGGACTTCATCCGATCATAGATGCGGTCGGCGGCCCGGAGACGGAGGAAGTCAAGGTGAGGTCGGCGGCTAGCGCGTCTGCTATCCATCTCAAAGTCCTCCTGGTTGTGTTGCTGTAGTCCGCCGCTAATACACCGGTCCCACCTACAACTTTCTTCTTTGCAGTCTCCATTGTTCATTAAACAAATTGCAAAAGATTCACCAACACAGATGTCCAGAATACTGTGGAATTTTAAGATGAAAACAGAGCTTTTTGTATTGGATTTAATGGGCTCCGAATACTTCCGTTTCAACCATTGACGTCACGCGCAAACGTCATCATATCGAAACGTTTTCAGCCGGAAGTTTGCCGGGAAATTTAAAATTGCACTTTGTAAGTTAACCCGGCCGTACTGGCATGTGTTGCAATGTTAAGATTTCATCATTGATATATAAACTATCAGACTGCATGGTCGGTAGTAGTGGGTTTCATTAGGCCTTTAAGGGTTTTACAATATTCAGTATAACGTTTTGAACCAATATCATGTTGATATCATGGCAGTCAGTGGAGCACTTACTTTTACACTTCCGCACAATGTTTGTCACTTCCTGCTCATTTGTAGCTGAGAGGAAGAATGACGAAGAATTCTGTTCAATAGTTGATTTTGTAACTCCATTGTCTGGGATATCAACAACCAACTTAGGATCAACATTTACAAAAAAACTATTGAACTTATTCACTACATTACTCATATTATAATCTTCACCGTTTTCATCAATAAAGTAATCAGGATATGTCAACTTTGAATATCCTTGTTTGATTAGACTATTCAAAACATCCCAAGTTCCTTTTATATTGTTTTTGTTATCATATAGTTTTTTAAAATAATATACCCGTTTGCTTGTTCTTGTAATATCAGTTAATTTATTTTTGTACTTCTTGTATCGTTGTTCGACTTCTTTTGTTTTTATTTTGATGAACAGTTTGTAGAGATTGTTTTTCTTTTTACAGGCATTAATTATCCCTTTTGTGATCCAAGGGCTATTTTTATGTTTTTCTTTTATAAAATATTCTTTCACAGGGCAATGTTTATTATGCAGGGAAGTAATGATGTCTAAAAAAACACTCAACTTACTTCTTTAAATAAAGTAACTCACATTTGCGAGTAGTCAACTTACTCGTATAAATAAAGTAACTCACATTGGTGAGTACTCTACTTACTTTCATAAATAAAGGAATGTACATTTGTGAGAATTCAACCTACAGTTATAAATAAAGTAACTCACATTTGTGAGTAGTCAACTTATTTTTATAGATAAAGTAACTCACATTGGTGAGTAGTCAACTTACTTTCATAAATAAAGTAATTCACATTAGTGAGTAGTCAACTTACTTTTATGAAAAAAGTAACTCACATTTGTGAGTAGTCAACTTACTTTTATAAATTAAGTAACTCACATTAGTGAGTAGTCAACTTACTTTTATAAATAAAGTAACTCACATCAGTGAGTAGTCAACTTACTTTTATAAATAAAGTAACTCACATTAGTGAGTAGTCAACTTACTTTTATAGATAAAGTAACGTACATTTGTGAGCAGTCAACTTACTTCTATAAATAAAGTAACTCACATTAGTGAGAAGTCAACTTACTTTTATAGATAAAGTAACGTACATTTGTGAGCAGTCAACTTACTTCTATAAATAAAGTAACTCACATTAGTGAGAAGTCAACTTACTTTTATAAATAAAGTAACTCACGTTTGTGAGTAGTCAACTTACTTTTATAAATAAAGTAACTCACATTAGTGAGTAGTTAACTTACTTTTATAAATAAAGTAACTCACATTAGTGAGTAGTCAACTTACTTTTATAAATAAAGTAAATCACATTTGTGAGTAGTCAATTTACTTTTATAAATACAATAATGTACATTTGTGAGTAGTCGATTTACTTTTATAAATAAAGTAACTTGTGAGTATTGTCCAGTGAGGTGAGTTTTCAGAGAAGATAACCTGTGTCTTTGAGTGCATCACCGTGGTGAAGAGCAGCCTCATATTGACTCCAAGCTGACTTCTCCATCATGAATTCCTAACTTTACTGATGTTCTCCGTCCAAATACACTTGACGATGTTTTCACTTACTGTCATTTGGCCCGACTGCTCCTTTTTTCTCATCATGATCTGCGCGCGGGTTTTGGTCAAAATGATCCATTCCTTAAATTGCTCTGATGTGTCGATCTCCAACTCCAAGTCGTGCAGTGAACTTAGTAGTTCTATTTCACTGTCCAGTGTGATCAAGCTTAATTTGCTCATTTGTGGACAACATCTCCAGCAAAGTGCTCAAGATGGTGACATCCGGTTCATTTTTATCCATTTCTGAGTCGATATGATCAGTAATTCTCATAGCAGCGCGTCTGATCGCGTTACGCTTTTGTTTGATCCTGTCCGCGTCCCTCCAACAATCGTCCTCCGCTGTTCTTGCAACTTCATTCTTCTGGGCGCTCATCGTGTCCCGGATATTTGGCAGCAGGCTGAGATAGACTCCAGCACCCCCCGCGACTCCAAAAGGGACAAGCGGTAGAAAATGGATGGGTGGATGGAAACGAAATATTTGTGCACCTGCCGGCACTTACAGGAGGAGACAGAGTCTGGCTTGGCGAGTTCTTTCTATTCAAAGACAACGTGGTTCCACGTCCGTCTTTTCATGCACAATAGCCAAGTCATCTCGCTAAATACGCATCAACACTCACAGACTCGCCCCTCACAGACACGCCCCTCACAGACATGCCTCTCACAGACACGCCTCTCACAGACACGCCCCCCACAGACATGCCCCTCACAGACACGCCTCTCACAGACACGCCCCCCACAGACATGCCCCTCACAGACATGCCCCTCACAGACACGCCTCTCACAGACACGCCCCCACAGACACGCCTCTCACAGACACGCCCCTCACAGACACGCCTCTCACAGACACGCCCCCCACAGACATGCCCCTCACAGACACGCCTCTCACAGACACGCCCCCCACAGACACGCCTCTCACAGACACGCCCCCCACAGACATGCCCCTCACAGACACGCCTCTCACAGACACGCCCCCACAGACATGCCCCTCACAGACACGCCTCTCACAGACACGCCCCCCACAGACACGCCTCTCACAGACACGCCTCTCACAGACACGCCCCCCACAGACACGCCTCTCACAGACACGCCCCTCACAGACATGCCCCTCACAGACACGCCTCTCACAGAAACGCCCACAGCGGTGCTCCTCACCCAAGTGAAATAAAGACTTTTGTGATAAGTAAATCAAAACAAGTTGAAAGTAGGTTTTAAGCAGTAGTTATGGAAACAAATAAGTCGAATGTCTCGGCCACGACTGTGCGATATTTTCAGCAGAAATAATATGATCTAATCAGTGTGTGACGATCTGTCACTTCATTTGTGTTTGTTTTCCTTGTTTTTGTATTTACTTCCTATCAGTGCTCTTATTTTGGTTTCCACTTCCTGCTTGTTCCACTGAGCACTGTTCGTTCACTCACCTGCTGTTGATTGGCAGCTGGTCCACACCTGTATCCTATTTATGCTTTGTCTCGAGCACTCCTCAGTGCTCGAAGATCACTTTATGTTTGGAACTGTTTCATGCAAGACTTGCATTCTCTTCTGTTGATGATAATTAAAATCATCTTACATGTTCATCGGCTCCTGGTTCCTGTATCTTGGGGTCTCAAAAACTGCAGCCATGCGAATTCCTAACACAGTGAATGCAAACAAAAGGTGACGTGTATCTAGATAGGTCCTCGTTTTTGTAATTATTAACTTTGCAACGGTTTCCGGTTTCCTGTTTCCTGTTTGCCACGAGTGATGTTGTTGTTTTTGTTCCCCATTTACTTGACAAAAGCTGCACCAAGTGTGCGCATCCAGGTTAGTGTGCTGGACCCTCATTGTTGGTGCATGCACCCTCACATCCACACAATGAGGTGCAACAGACCCCAGATTTAAAGCACTTGCAGCACCCGCTACAAGACTTCTTGGTTCCCAAGTCTTTGTTGTCAAGCTGTTCCATTCCAACATTCCAAAATTGGGAATATTCAGTTTGACGGAGGTTGCCTGACTCCAATAAAAACTGGCCTTCAGCAGTGCCCTTCTGTATTATCCTCATAGGCTTTGAAGAGTCCTGGTCCTTGAAGGACAATGTCATTGAATACTCTTAAAGGTTTAGGAACAGATACCGTAAGACAGTTGGAAGGTAAGGTGCCATCAAATTTGTGTCCTGGTTGTAAAAAATACTTGTGTAAAACCAAGGCAGCCCTTGTCAACAAAAGTGCCTCATCTGGATCAATCCGGTTGGAATCATGGCCTCTAGCTACACTGTCTGCCACTTTTTGCTTGCTTGCAATGTACGTCTCCCTCCCTTTCTGGTGTTCACTCCAGTCAGGCAGAAAAGAGAGGAGATGTGTCTTGGATGTTGTTGTGTGAGGTTCATTATAACAACAGACATGCCCACGTTCATTCATAAGGGTTCTATAGAGTTGCCTTGAATTTGAAATTGTGAAGGAGCAATCTGAATCCTCAACTAGGGCAACAATTTGCGCTATAGTCAGAGGGTCAAAGGTTTCCCTGGATTCAATGGTAGACGCTTCTTCTTCTGATATGCTGGAAGATGTTTTATGTTGTGCAACTTGTGCTGCATATCTCAAGTTCACATAACATTTGGTATGACAGTACACTTTTTTTTTTTTTTGGTAACGCCGAGATGAGCGGTCGCACTCTCTTTCGCTCCCGATCGGGAATCCAAACAACTGCTCGGATTATCCCACACTTCCTCCTTTTTCTACTGTGGATCACGGATTTATATTTTAAACCTCCTCGGATACTCTACCCTCTTGAAAATGAGAGTCAAGAACGCGAAATGGACATACACAGTGACTTTTATCTCCACGACAATACATCAGCGAAGCACCTTGGCTTTGGAGCTAACGTGTTAGCATCATGCTTGTCTGCACATCGAGGCAGAAGAAACATGCCCCTGACTGGAAGGATAGACAGAAAGTCAATAATACTACTATTACTTTACTATCAGGAGACACTGAACTCAACCCTGGACCTGCAACAACACGGTTAATGTTGTCCCGACTGGCGAAGACTAGCAATGCTACTGCTAGCGTCGCCATCGAAGCTAACTCGACTACCGGCTCATCTCAGCTCAAGCTCACCTGTGCTCCAGTGATCGGCGGCTCGGCGGAGGACGTCGCCCCGTTCATCGACACGGTCGGAGGCTCGGCGGCGGCGGTGGAGGACGACCCGGTCATCGGAGAAGGCAGCGACTCAGCAGCGGTGAACGACGCGGCGGCTGCGGTGGACGGCGACCCAGACATCGGTGATTGCGGGGAACTGCACGAGATGGCGGGGGTCTACGCGGCCTCTCCCCGGTCCCAGACGGTCGAGGACGCGGCATACACAGGATTTAGAGGCGCCTTTACACAAACATTTTCGTTATTCTCTTTCTCTTTGTCTTCAAAAAAGCCCGCCAAAAGGAAACCCAACCCCACCCCCAGCAACCCTACCTGGCCTCCCCCTCTGCCCCTCTCCAACTCCGCCCCTCCCCCTCCCTCTCCCTCCCCCTTCACCTGGAGGACGATCAATATGCCTCTCTCTCTCTCTCCTCTCTCTCCTTGCTCTTCAACTTCAACAGCAATAATAACCAACAATTTTTCTGGTCAGTACCACAACACAGCGGACTCTGATGCTCTTTTTGGTTCCAGTGGACTACACATCATCCACCTTAATGTGAACAGCCTCTCTGGAGCCAAACTTGACAAAATCAGAGAAATGTTCCTCAACACAAAGGTAAAAATCTTGTATTTCTCTGAAACCAAATTTGATCAAAGTATTTCTGACTCAGAGATAGAAATACAAAACTTTTCGGTTATCAGAAAGGATAGGAATAAACACGGTGGGGGCGTTTGTATGTATATTCACCAGGATATTAAATACATAACTCGCACTGATCTTAACCACAATGACCTGGAATCTGTGTGGGCGGAAATCAAATTTAAAAACGCTAAGCCGGTACTAATAGGGACTGTTTATAGACCCCCTAATCACAGTGATTTCTATGGGGATTTGGAAGAATGCTTGGCAGGGACAGACAACATGGAGAAAATTATAACTGGGGATCTGAACACAGATATTTAACGCAAAGATGCGCCTGTCTCTAGATCCTTCAGCAAGTTTTGTAATCTGCACGGTCTTTCCCAGCTAATAGCGCTACCCACAAGGGTGTGTGATTCCACCCAATCAACCATAGATCTCATTCTCACTTCAGACCGGCCTAAAATAAAAAATAGTGGGGTCATGATCTGTGGTCTTAGCGACCACTGTCTAACCTTCTGCACCCGTAAAATAGCTAAACCTAAAGCCAATGGCCACATAACAGCCCAATCCAGATCCCTCAAAAAATACTCCAATGACAATTTCAATTTAAAATTAGATGAGTGGGACTGGTCCCCTGTGCTCGCGTGCAACCTAGTCGATGTTGCTTGGGATCGCTTCAAAACGGCGTTCCTAAAGATACTAAATGACATGGCTCCCGTGAAAACAGTCAGGATCAAAGCCCGCTCGGAACCATGGATGAATCCGGACCTATTAGCTGCCATAAAAGACGGAGACAGGAAATACTCTGAATACCAAAAATGTAAAACAGAAGTAGATAAACAACCCAATAATATCAACCTCAAATTACTCATTTCAACTCTCAAAAAGCAATGCAATAAATTAAGAAATAAGTCAACCAACCTGACTAAATCCTTAAAAAAAAATTACATTAACGACAAAATAGAGGAAAACACAAATAAGCCACGTGATCTCTGGAAAATTCTCAACAACCAGCTTCCTGGTTGCAGCCAGAAACTTAAAACAAGACTCACCAACATCAGCATCAAGGAGGGTGACTCCCTCATTACAGACAAAATGGAGGTAGCTAGCAGACTTAACATCTTTTTCACCAGCATAGCCGCAACTCTTGTCAACAAGCTGTCCCACCACTCTGGACGCTTTGGTGTAGAACACATTAAAGCCTTCTACAGAAAGCTAGGAGTATCCAACGATGATTTCAAATTAGAAATGGTCACAGCTGATGAGGTGTTTAAAAAATTGAGCGCGCTCCACCCTAACAAGGCCACCGGCCTTCATAATATTCCCTCCAGATTCCTCAGGGACTCTGCCTCCATCATTGCCCCGATCATCACGCACATAATAAACCTATCAATTACACAAGGCCAAGTACCAAAAGATTTTAAGATAGCAAGAGTAACTCCCCTCTTTAAAAAAGGAAGCAAATTGGAACCTGGCAACTACCGACCTGTTTCTATTCTCAGTTCCGTTTCGAAAGTAATGGAGAAAATAGTTTATGAACAGGTCGATAGTTACCTTGCCACTAATAAACTCATGTACAAATTCCAATCCGGCTTCAGAACTAACCACTCCACTGACACATGCCTTCTCTAACTGACCGACCACATCAAACATGATGTGGACGCGGGCAAATACTGCGGCATGGTCATGCTGGACCTTCAGAAGGCCTTTGACACCGTTAACCACGCTATACTGTTGGATAAGCTCAGAGCAATCGGATTTAACAAAACCTCATGGAGCTGGATGCAATCTTACTTGGAGGGGAGGGAGCAGGTGGTAGAGGTGAACGGCACCGTGTGCCCCCCCCCCCCTCTCGGTGAACTGTGGAGTCCCCCAAGGCAGTATATTGGGACCTTTACTGTTCCTAATATACATAAACGACATGTCATTGGCATGCGACTGTGAATTGTTTTTGTTTGCGGATGACTCTGCCTTGCTGGTATCCGGCAAGGACAAGTCACAGGTGGAGAAAATCCTCAGTGCTGAGCTCTGTAGAACTTGCACCTGGCTCGCTGACAACAAGCTATCCATACACTTGGGTAAAACAGAATCCATCCTGTTTGGGTCCCACATCAAACTTAAGAAAGTCAATGACTTCACCATAAAAGTAGGTGACATTGTTATCACCAGGAAAGATGAGGTCACCTACCTAGGTTCCATTCTAGAGGCTAACCTTTCCTGTGATAAAATGGCAACCAAGGTAATCAAAAAGGTTAACCAACGAACGAGATTTCTCTACAGAATTTCCTCTCTGGTCAACAAAAGCACCTTGAGGATTCTGGCGGGAACTCTCGTTCAACCCTTTTTCGATTACGCAAGCACCTCCTGGTACCCCAGCACCTCCAAAACCCTCAAATCTAAACTCCAAACATCTCAGAACAAGCTAGTCAGGTTACTTCTAGACCTCCACCCCAGATCCCACCTCACTCCTACCCACTTCTCTAAAGTGGGCTGGCTCAAGGTGGAGGACAGAGTTAAACAACTTGCACTGAGCCTAGTCTATAAAATCCGCTACACCTCCCTGATACCGAAGTACATGTCGAACTACTTCCTCAACGTAAATGACCGCCATAACCACAACACCAGGGGGTGCTCCACTAACCACGTTAAACCCAGATTCCGAACTAACAAAGGTCTTAACTCATTCTCTTTCTATGCCACATCAATGTGGAATGCGCTCCCAACAGGTATAAAAGAAAGGGCATCTCTATCCTCCTTCAAAACCGCAATAAAAGTTCACCTCCAGGCAGCTACAACCCTAAACTAACACCCTCCCCGGATTGCTAATAATCAAATGTAAACAATCAAATGCAGATACTTTTTCTTTTTCTTATGCCTTCTGATCTCTCTCTCTCTCTCTCTCTATGTCCACTACTTGATGTCCATACCCCCCCCCCCCCCCCTCCACACCCCTGATTGTAAATAATGTAAATAATTCAATGTGATTATCTTATGTGATGACTGTATTATGATGATAGTATATATGATAGTATATATCTGTATCATGAATCAATTTAAGTAGACCCCGACTTAAACAAGTTGAAAAACTTATTCGGGTGTTACCATTTAGTGGTCAATTGTACGGAATATGTACTTCACTGTGCAACCTACTAATAAAAGTCTCAATCAATCAATCAAAAAAAGCTGTTAGCAGACTTCCTGCAGTATGCTAATGGTAAGCCACGGTCTGATATTGCTCTGCAAAGTATTATAAATTACACTAAAGCTAACGTGAGATTTATTGTAAGATACACAGTTATTTAACAGCAGTTGAAATGCTATATTGGTGAATTTTCATTTTGAATTGGTTGTTGCTCATGTCAGATGTACTACTATTTTGCACTGAAGTCGATATTATTTTGCCCCTGTAGACATCAAAACCAGCGGAGGTGCTAACCACATATTGTGTGTATGTGCGTTCTGATCACTCATTGCAGGTAATAATTGTTGCACTATGTGCGTTTTATGTGTCAAGACGTTCATATTTAAGTTTGGATTGTACAACATTTTAATATGGGAACAACGTGGTCTGTTATATTCGCTAGTCACCACTAGAGGATGCTAAAAGTCCATTTAATTATTTGTGTCATGTCTTGTATTGTATTTTGTATTTTTCTATTTTCTATTTCATAAATATATTTTAAAAAAAAGGATGATGTTGGCTAAAAACCAAGTAAATAATATGTTGTATTGAATTAATTGTAATACCAGTAAAGATAAAAGCAAGTTAAAACCACTATACGATCACACGTTAAAAAAAGTATACCGTAAAAAACCATTGTATTAAAGGCTTACTGAAACCCACTACTACCGACCACGCAGTCTGATAGTTTATATATCAATGATGAAATCTTAACATTGCAACACATGCCAATACGGCCGGGTTAACTTATAAAGTGCAATTTTAAATTTCCCGCTAAACTTCCGGTTGAAAACGTCTATGTATGATGACGTATGCGCGTGACGTCAATCGTTGAACCGGAAGTATTGGTACACCATTGAATCCAATACAAAAAGCTCTGTTTTCATCTCAAAATTCCACAGTATTCTGGACATCTGTGTTGGTGAATCTTTTGCAATTTGTTTAATGAACAATGAAGACTGCAAAGAAGAAAGTTGTAGGTGGGATCGGTGTATTAGCGGCGGACTACAGCAACACAACCAGGAGGACTTTGAGATGGATAGCAGACGCGCTAGCCGGCGACCTCACCTTGACTTTCTCCGCCTCCGGGCCGCCGACCGTATCTATGATCGACGCTCCGTCGATCGCTGGAATGCAGGTGAGCACAGGTGTTGATGAGCAGATGAGGGCTGGCGTAGGTGGATAGCTAATGTTTTTAGCATAGCTCTGTGAGGTCCCGTTGCTAAGTTAGCTTCAATGGCGTCGTTAGCAACAACATTGTTAAGCTTCGCCAGCCTGGAAAGCATTAACCGTGTATTTACATGTTCATGGTTTAATAGTATTGTTGATCTTCTGTCTATCCTTCTAGTCAGGGGTTTATTTCTTCTGTTTCTATCTGCATTTAAGCCCAATGTGCTATCATGTTAGCTCCGTAGCTAAAGAGCTTCGCCGATGTATTGTCGTGGAGATAAAAGTCACTGTGAATGTCCATTTCACATTCTCAACTCTCATTTTCAAGACGATATAGTATCCGAGGTGGTTTAAAATACAAATCTGTGATCCACAATAGAAAAAGGAGAAAGTGTGGAATCCAATGAACCCTTGTACCTAAGTTACGGTCAGAGCGAAACAAGATACGTCCTGCACTGCACTCTAGTCCTTCACTCTCACGTTCCTAATCCACAAATCTATCAGCCTCGCTCAAATTGATGGGGTAATCGTCACTTTCTCGGTCCGAATCGCTCTCGCTGCATTGTAAACAATGGGGGAATGTGAGGAGCCCTTCAACCTGTGACGTCACGCTACTTCCGGTACAGGCAAGGCTTTTTTTAATCAGCGACCAAAAGTTGCGAACTTTATCGTCGATGTTCTCTACTAAATCCTTTCAACAAAAATATGGCAATATAGCGAAATTATCAAGTATGACATAGAATGGATCTGCTATCCCCGTTTAAATAAAAAAAATCATTTCAGTAGGCCTTTAAGTCACATCTGTAATTGCATTTCATGTAATTGTAAAAATATGAAAATGTTATGTACTTGAGCAGACTTCCTGCACTCTGCTAATGACATCAAAACCAGCGGAGGTGCTAACCACATATTGTGTGTAGGTGCGTTCTGATCACTCATTGCAGCTACCAGTAAAGAACCACATCATCCAATCCAGCCTGTGTGTGGGTTCTTGGCGGGACGGGTACACAGAAGTCACACATATATATATATAGGTATATATATAGGTTAGGGCTGGGCGATATGGCCTTTTATTAATATCTCAATATTTTTTGGCCATGTCACGATACACGATATATAGCTCGATATTTTTTCTTAACCTTGAATGAACACTTGATGCATATAATCACAGCAGTATGATGATTCTGTGTCTACATTAAAACATTCTTGTTCATACTGCATTAATATATGCTCATTTTAAACTTTCATGCAGAGAGGGAAACCACAACTAAGTCAATTTACCAAAACTGTATTTATTAAAGTTATTAAGCAGTGGCAAAACATTCATGTCATTTCCAAAACAGAAAGTGCAAGATTGTCAGAGACATTTTAAAACAAGCTATTAGTGCACTTTTGTGAATGTCACTAAGATGACATATCAAAACAACACTAAATTAAAGTGCACTTTTTGTACAGAACGCCACTACAATAGTTTAAAACAAATAAAGTGCACTTTTGTGCATGATGTCACACAAGATATTTCAATAACTGTCAAATAAAAATTAGCTGCATATTAGGAAATCAAATGGTGTATGTCCTTCGCTATGTGGTAGGTTACTGCGGACGTTATCTCCTTATGTTGTCGCCTATTTTTTTTCATACGGTGTTGATGTGGAAATGGGAGACGCCAAGCTCAATTGGGTCAGTGCTGGTTGCTCCGGCATTTTGTTGGTGTGGCACCGAACGGCGATGTTGACATACGGAGTTTCAAGCACTCTTCATTCTCTAGCGGGTGACTTTTCAAATGATGCTACAAATTAGCAGTGGTGCTAAGTTGCTAACGCTTTTGCCGCATACTTGTTCAACATCTTCGTGCTTGAAGCCAAACCACCGCCAGATGATGGACCCCGTGCTGTTTTTCTTGGGAATTTATTCTTCCTTCATTTGTTACCAGATTCGCACCTTCTTTCTCTTGTATTACCACTCGCACCTCTTCGCTAGCATCACAGCTAACGTTACCCATGCTGCTACCTCTCTGCTCCGCGAGGGTGTATGACGTTGCACGCGCGTCAGTATGTGACGTATGTAAGAAGGTGCGCTTGTTTTAAGTCTCTCTGAGAAGGAGAGACAAGAAAGAGGGAGAAGAGCCTGTAGTGTAATGCCCGCAGCTAAAAGCAACTGCGTGAGAATGCATACTCGAATATCACGATATAGTCATTTTCTATATCGCACAGAGACAAACCCGCGATATATCGAGTATATCGATATATCGCCCAGCCCTGATATATATATATATATATATATATATATATATATATATATATATATATATATATATCAGTGGAGGCTGGTGACTTCCAGAATTGAGGAGGCCATTTTTTTCCGCTTGCTCACTTCACTCGCGATGGAATGTTCCCTGTTCTCTTATCTGTCTTTGTGCTGGCCAAAGGCATACTATTTGGAGTGTAAGCTACAGTCAGAAAGTTCTTGCTGATGCAATTCATTGTGCAGAGCTTAGCCTTGTGCCTTCCTGAAGAAATTACATTGCTGTAAGTCTATGAGCCTGCCTGATAATTAAGCTGAGAAATGACATTTGGATGTTATATAAACGCCAAGTGAACATGTGTAAAAGGCAGGAATTTTAATTATGTAGTTAAAAACAATTTTGTTTAGCTTACATTTTTCATTCTTCTACAGCTTCAACATGTAATCACCAATTTAATCAAGTTTAGCATATAAAAAAGATAAGATAACACTTTCTTTATCATATGTAGTTTTATTCAATATATTTAATATAAAATATGTAAAAATATGGTTCCAGTTGGCTTTATCTGCTGAGAAACACAGACAAAATGGAGTGTTATTACTACTGAGAACTAGTGGTGTAACACTGGTAGAGACATCTAATTAGTTCAACTCACATCTGGTTTAGCTGAGGGGCGGCATGCTCTCTCCTGGACTCCACTCCACAGGTTGGTGCTGGCTTCATTTACTGAGAAATACAGGACATGAAATTTTGTGTTATTACTACTGAGAACTAGTGGTGTAACACTGCTATTACTACTGAGAACTAGTGGTATAACACTGGTAGAGATTTCAACCCACCTCTGGTTTAGCTGAGGGGCGAGGGGCTCTCTCCACGACTCCACTCTACGGGTTGCAGCTGGCTTCATCTACTGAGAGACATGAAATGGAGTGTTATTACTACTGAGAACTAGTGGTGTAACACTGGTAGACACCCAGTTCATCCAAAAAGTAATTCAGATTGTACTGCAATTTCTTGAGAGCAAAGTAGTGAGAATACTCACAGGTCGTGTGGATCCAGAACGTGTCCAACTCAGCCATCCATCCCCAGATTAAAAAAAAACTGTAACGTTGATTGCAAAAACTAGATTTTCTTTCCCATCCCATGGCCTGCATCTAGGTTGAACTCCATCCTCCTCTTCCACTGGATTCGGACCCAAGCCACCACCACAAGCACCTGTTCCATGTACATTTTCCTCTCTCACATCCATTTTGCCTGGCTAATCTAGGCTTGCTCGAACACACACAGCTAACTGGATGGAAAACAATGAGCTAAACTTCAACTGTAAAAATGTCCAAACTACAGAGATAAATGTCAATGAGGCGATTAGCAGCAGCAGCTTTTGCTTTCGAAATCTGTCTCAGAGATGTTGTCAACTCAAGGAGAAATGCCTAGAGTGAAGGGTTTAACGTTAACGCATATCTATCTCCAGCCCAAGATCTCAAATTGCGCCAGAATCTCGCCGATTTCCGAGGTCGTTTTAAGCAAAAGTATTTGGCTATATGAGCTATAAACTTCACGGATGATAGCCAGGGGTGTTCTCTAAATTTCCTGAAAAGCACAAGTTGATAGGACACTCGTAGCCACTATGGCGAGTGTTTGTTTGACTGAAGTGGCTGGCGAATTCTCAAAATGGCTTCTGTGTTGATTAGGAAAGGAAAGGATTGATTCCAAATGAACCAGTAGCATGTGATTGGACGAACAAAATGTCAATCTTTCAGCCCTGGACACAATGCATGGTGAGGCCAGGCCTCCGTTGCCCACCCATTTTCAGTGATCTGGCCAATCACATATTGGCATGAAAAAGCATGCATTACATTGACTTCTATGAGAAGCTAATTTCCTAGGGGAGGCCTGGCCTCCCTTAATACAAACTGATAGGGAAATCTGGCCTGTTGCTTTACAATTGCAATATTGGGTTTTAGCCATGGGAACATTTAGATTTATGAACAAAACTAAAATAATATGAATATAAAAAATAAAAAATATGTTTTTTGTTAAAATAAATAAATAAAATAAATATATTTATTGTTTTTTTAAATCTCTCTCTTCTCTCAAATTATTGGGGAGGCCAGGCCTCCTCCACCTCTATGGAGGAGCCTCCACTGATATATATATATATATATATATATATTATATATATATATCATATATATATATATATATATATATATATATATATATATATATATATATATATATATATATATATATATATATATATATATTATATACATATATATATACCGCTTATTCCCCGTTTGTATATATATATATATATATATATATATATATATATATATATATATATATATATATATATATATATATGTATATGTATATATATATATATATATATATATATATATATATATATATATATATATATATATATATATTCGCACATATACATATATATATACCGCTTATTCCCCGTTTGTATATATATATATATATATATATATATATATATATATATATATATATATATATATATATATATGTATATGTATATATGTATATGTATATGTATATATATATATATATATATATATATATATATATATATATATATGTATATGTATATATATAATATATATATATATATATATATATATATATATATATATATATATATATATATATATAATATATGTATATGTATATGTATATATATATATATATATATATATATATATATATATATATATATATATATGTATATGTATATATATAATATATATATACATATATATATATATATATATATATTATATATATATATATATATATATATATATATATATATATATACATATATATATATATATATATATATATATATATATATATATATATATATATATATATATATATATATATATATATATATATATATATACAAACGGGGAATAAGCGGTAGAAAATGAATGGATGGAAAATGGATGGATATATATACCGCTTATTCCCTTCGGGGTTGCGGGGGGCGCTGGAGCCTATCTCAGCTACAATCGGGCGGAAGGCGGGGTACACCCTGGACAAGTCTCCACCTCATCACAGGGCCAACACAGATAGACAGACAACATTATATATATATATATATATATATATATAATATATATATATATATATGTATGTGTGGGAAAAAATCACAAGACTATTTTTTCCCACACATACATATTACGCTCTACCACGGTATCGAGCACTATTTTTTGGATAATCTAATTAAGACATATATATATATATATATATATAATATATATTATATATATATATATATATATATATATATATATAAATATATATATATATATATATATATATATATATATATATATATATATATACAAACCCCGTTTCCATATGAGTTGGGAAATTGTGTTAGATATAAATATAAACGGAATACAATGATTTGCAAATCCTTTTCAACCCATATTCAATTGAATGCACTACAAAGACAAGATATTTGATGTTCAAACTCATAAACTTTTTTTTTTTTGGCAAATAATAATTAACTTAGAATTTCATGGCTGCAACACGTGCCAAAGTAGTTGGGAAATGGCATGTTCACCACTGTGTTACATGGCCTTTCCTTTTAACAACACTCAGTAAACGTTTGGGAACTGAGGAGACACATTTTTTAAGCTTCTCAGATGGAATTCTTTCCCATTCTTGCTTGATGTACAGCTTAAGTTGTTCAACAGTCCGGGGGTCTCCGTTGTGGTATTTTAGGCTTCATAATGCGCCACACATTTTCAATGGGAGACAGGTCTGGACTACAGGCAGGCCAGTCTAGTACCCGCACTCTTTTACTATGAAGCCACATTGATGTAACACGTGGCTTGGCATTGTCTTGCTGAAATAAACAGGGGCGTCCATGGTAACGTTGCTTGGATGGCAAAATATGTTGCTCCAAAACCTGTATTTACCTTTCAGCATTAATGGCGCCTTCACAGATGTGTAAGTTACCCATGTCTTGGGCACTAATACACCCCCATACCATCACAGATGCTGGCTTTTCAACTTTGCGCCTATAACAATCCGGATGGTTCTTTTCCTCTTTGGTCCGGAGGACACGACGTCCACAGTTTCCAAAAACAATTTGAAATGTGGACTCGTCAGACCACAGAACACTTTTCCACTTTGTATCAGTCCATCTTAGATGAACTCAGGCCGAGCGAAGCCGACGGCGTTTCTGGGTGTTGTTGATAAACGGTTTTCGCCTTGCATAGGAGAGTTTTAACTTGCACTTACAGATGTAGCGACCAACTGTAGTTACTGACAGTGGGTTTCTGAAGTGTTCCTGAGCCCATGTGGTGATATCCTTTACACACTGATGTCGCTTGTTGATGCAGTACAGCCTGAGGGATCGAAGGTCACGGGCTTAGCTGCTTACGTGCAGTGATTTCTCCAGATTCTCTGAACCCTTTGATGATATTACGGACCGTAGATGGTGAAATCCCTACTTTGCAATAGCTGGTTGAGAAAGGTTTTTCTTAAACTGTTCAACAATTTGCTCATGCATTTGTTGACAAAGTGGTGACCCTCGCCCCATCCTTGTTTGTGAATGACTGAGCATTTCATGGAATCTACTTTTATACCCAATTATGGCACCCACCTGTTCCCAATTTGCCTGTTCACCTGTGAGATGTTCCAAATAAGTGTTTGATGAGCATTCCTCAACCTTATCAGTATATATTGCCACCTTTCCCAACTTCTTTGTCACGTGTTGCTGGCATCAAATTCTAAAGTTAATGATTATTTGCACAAAAAAAATGTTTATCAGTTTGAACATCAAATATTTTGTCTTTGTAGCATATTCAATTGAATATGGGTTGAAAATGATTTGCAAATCATTGTATTCCGTTTATATTTACATCTAACACAATTTCCCAACTCATATGGAAACGGGGTTTGTATGTATATATATATATATATATATATATATATATATATATATATATATATATATATATATATATATATATATATATATATATATATATATATATGTTATATATATGTATATATATATATATATATATATATATATATATATATATATATATATATATATATATATATGTTATATATATGTATATATATATATATATATATATATATATATATATATACAGTATATATATATATATATATATATATATATATATATATATATATATATAGTATATATATATATAGTATATATATATATATATATAGGTATATATATATATATATATATATATAGGTTTATATATATATATATATATATATAGGTATATATATATATATATATATATATATATATATATATATGTATATATATATACATATAGGTATATATATATATATATATATATATATATATATATATATATATATATACATATAGGTATATACATATATATATATATATATATATATATATATATATATATATATATATATATATATATATATATATATATATATATATATATATATATATATATATATATATATATATACCGGTATATATATATCAGTGGCGTGCAGTCACTAGAGGCAGGGGAGGCATGGCCTCACCTGCCATCATGGAAAGAAAAGAAAAAGTAAAAAGAAAAAAAATTAATTAAATTGTTATATGTATCCAGTGATTATACTAAAGTTATTTTCCATTTAACTTCACCAGTTTTAGATTATTTTTATTTTTATTTTCACATTTGCCGTTCAAATACTGAGAAGAGGTATATATAGGCACGTCACTGATTTGTGCCTCAACATGGATTGTGCGCAATGACTCGGCTAACTGCTGGCCTGCTGTGCAGTGAGACCGTATTGCTATATGAATTATATTATACATTTCCATAGTTTAGTTAGCTGAGGTATATAATGTACAGTGTATTTTGTCAACAACTGTATGTGTGTAACGTATTTATTGTGCTGAGCGATCATAAAACTGGAGGCTCGTCTCATAACCCCGCCTCCTGGTGCCAAGCACTTCCGCCGCAGAATGCACCGCCCGGCGCCCGACGGGAGCGCCACACCAACCAAAGCCCACACCCAAACCCTCCAGGTGCAAGACCGAATCCACCCCAAAAAAGTCACTTAACAAGAAGCCATAAGTGCAAAAACAACAATGCTTGCGCGGCGCGCCGGAGGAGCCGTGAATAGGGACACAACATTAGGTACACCTGCAGTTTGCTGCGCGGATTTCATATTTCATTCATTCACGACTCTTCCAACGCGAACACCACGTCTTCCGCACTTATAAGTAAAGGAAAGACCATTTTAACGTTTTTTTTATTAAATGTGCTTTTTTGTGTGCTACATTTTGTAAGTGTAAAGTTAAAGTACCAATGATTGTCACACACACACTAGGTGTGGTGAAATTTGTCCTCTGCATTTGACCCATCCCCTTGTTCACCCCCTGGGAGGTGAGGGGAGCAGTGGGCAGCAGCGGCGCTGTCCCTGGGAATAATTTTTGGTGATTTAACCCCCAATTCCAACCCTTGATGCTGAGTGCCAAGCAAGGAAGAATGCTGGTATGAGCTTTTAAACATAACCCGTTAACTGCTGCCAATCAAATGGTGAATAAGATACTCTTTAGGGTTCATATGTTTGTAAATCTGACTGTGATGAAGTCAGTGCCTCACCAGCCATGAACCTCACCGCACGCCACTGATATATATATATATATATATATATATATATATATATATATATATATATATATATATATATATATATATATATATATATATATATATATATATATATATATATAAAGGTGTGTGTGTATATATATAGGTATATACAGTACAGGACAAACATTTGGACACACCTTCTCATTCAATGCGTTTTCTTTATTTTCATGACTTTGTACATTGTAGATTGTCACTGAAGGCATCAAAACTATGAATGACCGCATGTACTCCACATGTGTTCATTCATAGTTTTGATGCCTTCATGTGCCTATGTACCTAACAAAAAAAGGTGAAATAACTGAAAACATGTTTTATATTGTAGTTTCTTCAAAATAGCCACCTTTTGCTCTGATTACTGCTTTGTACACTCTTGGCATTCTGGCGATGAGCTTCAAGCACACCTATGAAGTGAAAACCATTTCAGGTGACTACCTTTTGAAGCTCATCGAGAGAATGCCAAGAGTGTGCAAAGCAGTAATCAGAGCAAAGGGTGGCTATTTTGAAGAAACTATATATAAAACATGTTTTCAGTTATTTCACCTTTTTTTGTTAAGTACATAACTCCACATGCGTTCATTCATAGTTTTGATGCCTTCAGTGACAATCTACAATGTAAATAGTCATGGAAATAAAGAAAACGCATTGAATGAGAAGGTGTGTCCAAACTTTTCCCCTGTACTGTATATATATATATATATATATATATATATATATATATATATATATATATATATATATATATATATATATATATATATATATATATATATATATATATATATATATATATATTAGCCTTGTGAAAAGTTGTGAAGCCCCACCCTTAAACCTAACAGGAAGTGCTGGAGAACCTGATCTAAATTTCCTTCAAACATGTTAGCGTGCAAGCTAACTGCTTTTGCTGCCAAATACTTCTTCTTAGCTTAGCTTAGCTAGCAGCAAAACGTGGGAAAAATAAAAACCATGACACTTTTTGTGTGAGTGCGTGTGTGCGTGTGTGCTTGTCCCCCCAGCCTGGAAGATGGACCTCCTCAGAATGTTTGTGCACTTTGTCACGTTGTGTATCTATGGCGTTGTTGTGTTTCTTTCCTTTGTGCTCACAACAGGCATCCATTAGTCACCTGGAAGTGGGTGTGGCCTAAATGTGCTAACAGGGAGTGGTGCACACACACAGACACACACACACACACACTGCAGGTGAGCGCACGGCAGGTAAGACTTGAACACAAAATGTCCTTATGTGAAAGGTAAAACTGGATTGTGTCTACCAGACACTTTATTAGGTACCCCTGTTCTGGTCACATGGTGGTGGGCTAATGGACGAGGATCACTCATGGACTAGTCTCACTCATGGACTAGTCTCACCAATGGACTAGTATCTCATAGACTAGTATCACTAATCGACTCATATCACTCATAGACCAGTCTCACTAATGGACTAGTATCACTAATGGACTAATATCACTAATGGACTAGTCTCACACATCCTGTCTACCTTTGGAAACTCATCCACTGTGTGTGTGTGTGTGTGTGTGTGTGTGTGTGTGTGTGTGTGTGTGTGTGTGTGTGTGTGTGTGTGTGTGTGTGTGTGTGTGTGTGTGTGTGTGTGTGTGTGTGTGTGTGTGTGTGTGTGTGTGTGTGTGTGTTTTTCTTCAAGTTCCGACTCGTCTTCACCACGGAACAACATGATGAATGTAAGTTTTGTCGCATGTTTGAACCCCAGGGAACTGGAAGTTCTTTAGTTGTGTGTCTTTGTGTGTGTGGGGAAGACAGGGAACATTCCACATGAAGCACCACACCCTCTGTGCTGCCTTCAGGGACACCTGGACATGTCTAACATATTTCTGTCTGGCAGCTCTCGGACGCTCTTGATGAGGGGGCCAACAACCAATCAGCAGGTCTTTGGCCCAATCCGTCCTCAGGCACCAACCCTGCCTGGCCCGGTGCACCACCTGGAGGTGCGGGTTCAGGGGGGTGGCCTGCACAGGGTGGAAGCTCCGGGGGCTGGCCTGCACCGCAAGGTGGAAGTTCCGGGGGGTGGCCTGCACCTGCGCCTGCACCTGCACCGCAGCCCGGAGGTGGGGGTTCATGGGGGTCAGGAGGGCAGTCTGGACCGCAGTCCGGAGGTGGGAGTTCAGGGGGTGCAGGGGGATGGCCTACACCTCAGGGTGGGAGTTCCGGGGGGTGGCCTGCACCTGCACCGCAAACCGGAGGTGGGGGTCAAGGGGGCTCAGGAGGTTGGCCTGCACCCGGAGGTGGGGGTTCAGGGGGCTCAGGGGGCTCAGGGGGTTGGCCTGCACCCGGAGGTGGGGGTCCAGGGGGCTCAGGGGGCTCAGGGGGTTGGCCTGCACCCGGAGGTGGGGGTCCAGGGGGGTCAGGGAGTTGGCCTGCACCGCAATCCGGAGGCGGACCCAGTCCCTCCCAAGGAACTGGGCCCAAAACAACTTCACTGGTGAGACACTGCATACTTCTAAAAACGATGATGACGATGACAACCATGATGTTTGCTAGGCGGTGCCCTTCAGTCAAAGCTTCCCCCATGGACTGAGATCAGGAACTAACATCTCTATCAGCGGAACGATCAAACCCAACGCTAACAAGTCAGTTTGCAGTGCACCATGGTGATGACGATGACAATGACAGAGATGTGTTCAGGTTCATTGTGGATCTCGGCTCGTCGCGGGACTTGGCCTTCCACTTCAACCCTCGCTTCAACGAGTACGGAAAGAAGGTGGTTGTGAGGAACAGCAGGATTGGCAACAAATGGGGGACGGAGGAGCGACACCTGGACGGTCGCTTCCCCTTCGCGACGGGTCAACCTTTCCAGGTGTGCACACCCGACGACCCTTTCCCTGCTAATGCTAATGCTAACAGGAAGCAATTTGTTCCAGATGAGGATCCAGTGCACCGACCAGATGTTCAAGGTCTTCGTGGACAGCAATCCCCCGCTGGAGTTCAAGAATCGCGGGACGCCGTTAGGAAACGTCAACAAGCTGACCATCTGCGACGACGTCACGCTGTCGCAGGTCAACATCAACTGACCTTTCACCCCAGCATGACCTTGCGCCCAAGCCTGACCTTTCACCCCTCAAATCTGCTCGCAGGCTTCCTGCTTAAGTCAAGCCAAATAAAAAGTTGTTGAGGAGACTTTTTCCTTCTTGTTTGAAAACTGTCAGTTTGTGTGATTGTTGTGTGATTGTAATGTGATGGTTGTGTAATTGTAATGTGATGGTTGTGTAGTTGAATGGTGATGGTTGTGTGATTGTTGTGTGATGGTCATGTGATTGTTGTGTGATTGTAATGTGATGGTTTTGTAATTTTATAGTGATGGTTGTGTGATTGTTGTGTGATGAACATGTGATTGTTGTGTGATTGTAATGTGATGATTGTGTGATTGTATGGTGTGGTTGTGTGATTGTAATGTGATTGTTGTGTCATTGTATTGTGGTTGTTGTGTCATGGTTGTGTGATGTTGTGTAATTGTATGGTGATGGTTGTGGGATTTTTGTGTCATTGTAATGTGGTTGTTGTGTGATGGTTGTGTGATTATAATGTGATGTTGTGTAAATGTAATGTGATGGTTGTGTAATTGTAATGTGATGGTAATGTAATTGTGTGATTGTTGTGTCATTGTAATGTGGTTGTTGTGTGATGGTCATGTGATTGTAATGTGATGAATGTGTGATTGTAATGTGATGTGTGATTATGATGTGTTGGTTGTGTGATTGAAGTGTAATTGTAATGTGATGTGTAATTGTAATGTGATGGTTGTGTGATTACCATGTGATGGTTGTGTAATTGTAGTGTGATGTTATGTAATTGTATGGTGATGTGTGATTGTATGGTGATGGTTGTGTAATTGTAAAGTGATGGTGGTGTGATTGTGTGGGGACGGTGTGGCAGAGTTGGGAGAGTGGCCGTGTCAGCAACCTGAGGGTTCCTGGTTCAATCCCCACCTTCTGCCAACCTCGTCACGTCCATTGTGTCCTTGAGCAAGACACTTCACCCTTGCTCCTGATGAGTTGTGGTTAGCACCTTGCATGGCAGCTCCCGCCATCAGTGTGTGAATGTATGGGTGAATGTGGAAATAGTGTCAAAGCGCTTTGAGTACCTTGAAGGTAGAAAAGCGTAAGTATAACCCATTTACCATTGTTGTGTGATTGGTCTGATTGTTGTGTCACTATATTTTTTGTGTAATTGTCATGTGATGGTTGTGTAATTGTAGTGTGATGTTGTATAATTGTATGGTGATGGTCGTGTGATTGTAATGTGATGGTTGTGTAATTGTAGTGTGATGGTGGTGTAATTGTAATGTGTTGGTAGTGTAATTGTTGTGTCATTGTTATGTCATTGTAATGTGGTTGTTGTGTGATTGTAATGTGATGTTGTGTGATTGTGATGTGATGGTTGTGTGATTGTTGTTTCATTGTATTGTGGTTGTTGTTGTTGATTGTCGTGTGATTGTAATGTGGTGTTGTGTAATTGTAATGTGATGGTTGTGTAATTGTATTGTGATGTTGTGTAATTGTATGGTGATGGTTGTGTGATTGTGTGAATGTATGGGTGAATGTGGAAATAGTGTCAAAGCGCTTTGAGTACCTAGAAGATAGAAAAGCGCTATACAAGTATAACCCATTTACCATTTACATTTGCCATTGTTGTGTGATTGGTCTGATTGTTGTGTCACTATATTTTTTGTGTAATTGTCATGTGATGGTGGTGTAATTGTAGTGTGATGTTGTATAATTGTATGGTGATGGTCGTGTGATTGTAATGTGATGGCTGTGTAATTGTAGTGTGATAGTGGTGTAATTGTAAAGTGTTGGTAGTGTAATTGTTGTGTGATTGTTGTGTCCTTATGTGAATGTAATGTGGTTGTTGTGTAATTGTATGGTGATGGTTGTGTGATTGTATGGTGATGGTGGTGTAATTGTAATGTGTTGGTAGTGTAATTATTGTGTGATTGTTATGTCATTGTAATGTGGTTGTTGTGTGATTGTAATGTGATGTTGTGTAATTGTGATGTGATGGTTGTGTGATTGTTGTTTCATTGTATTGTGGTTGTTGTTGATTGTCGTGTGATTGTAATGTGGTGTTGTGTAATTGTAATGTGATGGTAGTGTGATTGTAATGTGATGGTTGTGTAATTGCAGTGTGATGTTGTGTAATTGTATGGTGATGGTTGTGTGATTGTATGGTGATGGTCATGTGATTGTAATGTGGTGGTTGTGTAATTGTAAGTTGATTTTGTGTGATTGGTTGTGTGATTGTATGGTTATAGTCGTGTGATTGTAATGTGGTGGTTGTGTAATTGTAGGTTGATTTCATGTGATTGTAATGTGATGGTGGTGTGATTGTTATGTCATTGTATTGTGGTTGTTGTGTCATTGTAATGTGATGGTTGTGTAAATGTAGTGTGATGGTTGTGTAATTGTTGTGTGATTGTAATGTGATGGGTGTGTAATTGTAATGTGATGCTGTGTGATTGTAATATGATGGTTTTGTAATTGTAGTGTGATGTTGTGTAATTGTATGGTGATGGTCGTGTGATTGTAATGTGATGGTTGTGTAATTGTAATGCGATGGTCATGTGATTGTTGTGTGATTGTAATGTGATGGTCGTGTGATTGTAATGTGATGGTTGTCTAATTGTATGGTGATGGTGGTGTGATTGTTGTGTCATTGTAATGTGGTTGTTGTGTGATGGTTGTGTGATTGTAATGTGATGGTTGAGTAATTGTAGTGTGATGTTGTGTAATTGTCGTGTGATGGTTGTGTCATTGTATTGTGGTTGTTGTGTGATTGTAATGTGATGATAGTGTAATTGTTGTCATTGTAATGTGGTTGTTGTGTGATGGGCATGTCATTGTAATGTGATGATTGTGTGATTGTAATATGATGTTGTGTGATTGTGATGTGATGGTTGTGGGATTGTTTTGTCATTGTATTGTGGTTGTTGTGTCATTGTAATGTGATGGTTGTGTAATTGTAGTGTGATGTTGTGTAATTGTATGGTGATGGTTGTGTGATTGTATGGTGACGGTCATGTGATAGTTGTTTAATTGTAGTGTGATGTTGTCTGATTGTAATGTGATGGTGGTATGATTGTGTGATTGTTGTGTGATTTTTGTGTCATTGTAGTGTGGTTGTTGTGTCTTTGTAATGTGATGGTTGTGTAATTGTAGTGTGATGGTTCTGTAATTGTTGTGTGATTGTAATGTGATGGTTGTGTAATTTTAATGTGATGTTGTGTGATTGTAATGTGATGGATGTGTAATTTTAGTGTGATGTTGTGTAATTGTATGGGGATGGTCATGTGATTGTAATGTGATGGTTGTGTAATTGTAGTGTGATGGTCATGTGATTGTTGTGTGATTGTAATGTGATGGTCGTGTGATTGTAATGTGATGGTTGAGTAATTGTAGTGTGATGTGTAATTTTATGGTGCTGGTTGTGTGATTGTTGTGTAATTGTCGTGTGATGGTTGTGTCATTACATTGTGATTTTTGTGTGGTTGTTGTGTCATTGTATTGTGGTCATTGTGTGATTGTTGTGTAACTGTATTGTGATTGTTGTGTGATGGTGATGTGATTGTCGTGTGGTTTCAATGTGATGGTTGTGTAATTGTTGTAGGATGTTGTGTAATTGTATGGTGATGGTTGTGTGATTGTCGTGTCATTGTATTGTGAATGTTGTGTGAAGATCATATGATTGTAATGTGATGTGTAATTGTAGTGTGATGTTGTGTAATTGTATGGTGATGGTTGTGTGATTGGTGTGTGATTGTCGTATCATTGTCATGTGGTTGTTGTGATTATTGTGTAACTATTGTGATGATTGTGTGATGGTCGTGTGATTGTCGTGTGATTGCAATGTGATGGTTGTGTAATTGTAGTGTGATTTTCATGTAATTGTTGTGTGATGGTTGTGTGACTGGTGTGTGATGGTTGTGTAATTTTCATGTAATAGTTGTGTGGCTCGTGTGTGATTGTTGTGTGATGGTTGGTCGGTTGAAATTTATTTGGAACATGAATACAAAATGATACATCACATATTTTTATTTCTCTTTACAGCATGTTTGAAAAGGAGTAGGAATAAGCAGAGCTTATTCAATCCTACACCTTTTCCACTTCCTGTCAATGAAAGACACGTGTGTTATTTGTGTGATTTGTGTGACACTCAAGCTGTGTTGATGCATCAAGATCGTGACATACTGCCACGTCACCTTTGCCCCGCCAGGGGGCGCCGCAACACATTGGAACCGAATGGCTGTAGCTGTAGAGCAGCGCTCTGAAAATAGACGATCTTGGACCGGCCGATGACGTCACGACGCCGCTCCTCCAGCTGGACGTCAGTCAGCGTTTGAGACTTAACTTTTTACTCCGCCATGTTTCACAAATTAAAGACATCGAATGAAATTCTGAGGCGTTAAATCAGCCGCTGAGAAGAGTTGCAACGGGAGATTAGTCGATGTCAGAGGTGTTCGGAACTCGAACATTAACCTCAGGTGAGCTCGAGCGTCGTCTTCTTCCGCCTGTTAGCTTCTGCTGCTGAAGCAGCAAATGTTGCGCGGGTGCTTTTACTCAAACCTGACTTTGCCTCCGACGCCATGTTTCCTCATGCAGCTAGCCTCGATGCTAACCCGTTAGCCAGGTGTTTTCATACTAGTTAGCGTCGAGCTAGCGAACCCCGGAAGTGTGTTTATTTCCTTAGCTCCTCGTGGGGTCACGTGACAACGAGCTAGCAAGCGAACACTGCCTTGTTTTCCTGGTTTGCTCCATTTCATGACGCAACGCTTCATCCTCCTGACCTTTGAACCCTGCAGGTCGCTGCACTTCTCTTGTCAGAGATGTGATGAGCTGTCAATCAAGCCAGGCCACGCCCCCTCGCCCCATCAGGCAGTCAAGGCACAGTGTGGAGGTAAAGCCCGCCCTCTCGCCATCATGCACTCTTCCAAGTCAACTTCAACTTCCTGTCCACAGGGCCACCATGCACGTGACGCTTATGCGCTCAGACTTTGGTCTGGACCCGCCCAGCGCCGTTAACCACGCCATCAGCGCCACAGGAGCGTCGCCCAGCCTGAGAGCCCGGCCGCCATGTTGTCTCGCTTTCTCCTCGCCAGCGGCTGAGGACGGCGCAGCCCTGCTGGACATGTGGGCTGTCATCAAGCCGGGACACGTCCGCGAGAAGATCGCCATCTTCACTGAGGAGGCAGGAGAAAGAAACCACGCCTCCTTTTTGGGGACTGCGCGGGCCGGAAAGGTGAAGGGACGCTGGCAGGAAAATGGTGACGCCAAGCGGCGGAGGAGGTCTGCAGACAGCCAGAACCTCCCGGAGGACCTGGGAAGCTCCGCCCACATTCTGGCAAGTGGACGTGGCGATGTTGAGGGGGTGGAGCGCAAGGTGTCTGTGGGCGAGATGGTGGCGTTCCTGGAACGGCGAGCAAGTGTGCACCAGGCAGACTCCAAACCCCTGCTCGCGCTCCACAAAAGCTTTGCAGCCCCGCCCCCTCAGGACAAAGGGGAGGAGCCAGAGTGCGTCAAGGTGTCGGACATGGTGGCCAAGCTGGAGTCCGAGTGTCTGCGGTGCAGGACCGAGGGGGGCGTGTCCAGAAGCAACAGCCTGAGGTCAGTGGGGCGTGTCCTCCTTGCCACTGCCCACCATTTCCCCGCCCCCTCACCGTGTCCGTCAGGGGCCTCGGCTCTGGCCACACCCTCCTTCCGGCCGTCAGGTGGGAGTCCTGAGGCCTCGCCCTCGCTGGCTGAGGAGGCAGAACCTCTTCCTGGATTACTGTTTCTATCTCCGCCCCCGACGAGCACTCATTTAGGCTCCACCCCTTTGGCGTGCACAGACACAGATTTGACTTTTGGCTCCAGCACCCCCCCTTCCCAGCCCCGTCGTGTCTGTGCTCTGAGCAGCAGCGTGACACGGTGCGCCTCGACATCACTCAACTTCCTGGAGCTGCGCCAGCGACTCCGCCAGCTTCTGGAGCCGCCGCCCACGGCGCCACTGTCTGCACTGCCGGCGGACGTGCTGGTGGGCATCTTCGCGCTGCTGCCCACACGCACGCTGGCAGCGCTCAAGTGCACCTGTCGCTACTTCAAGTCCGTCATCGACAGCTACGCCGTCCGCCCCGCTGACGCGCTGTGGGTGTCGGATCCCCGTTACCGCGACGACCCCTGCAAGCGCTGCAAGCGGCGCTACGTGCGCGGCGACACGTCGCTTTGTCGCTGGCACCATAAGCCGTACTGCCAGCCGCTGCCCTATGGCCCCGGGTACTGGATGTGTTGCCATGGCACCCACAGGGGTGCGCCGGGGTGCAAACTGGGTCTCCATGACAACCGCTGGGTGCCTGCCTTCCACAGCATCAACGTTCCCTTTTGCCGCGGGAACAGCAGTGACTAAGCTGTTTTCGCTTTGCGCCACAAACTCAACTTTTTAAGTTTTTTTTTTTTTTCAGCCCAAGGGAAGGGTCTCAGGCAGGATCCTTCCCCATCAAGCAGGTGGGCGGGGCCTTCGCCAGATAGACTTCCTGTGCACCTTGTTTGTGTTTACTTTACTGGTTGCCGTGGAGACAATAAACATTGAAAGAGCAAGATTGAAAAAACCAAAAGTTTGCTTTAATAAAGAGCTTTTTATCACTTCCTGTTTGCCTCTTGCTCACTTCCTGTTTGCCTCACATGCAGGTGGTGATATGAGCTGCGACAGCGTGTCCACCAGCTGGAAGTAGTTGTACTTGACGTCAAAGTCCATGTCGTACCAGAAGTTGACTGCAACACAACAAGGGACGTCAGGTGACACGTCAGGCGACCTGTGGGCGTGCAGTACCTGCCATGCAGCCGTGCGTCTGCCGCACGTGGTGGAACCACAGCGAGGGCAGGTATAGGATCTCCCCGGCCTTCACACTACAGTGCAGCGGCCGCGCTCTTCGGTACATAGGGTAGCGCTTCAGGTCGGGGTCCAGCGGGTCCAGGGGGATCCAGGGCACCTAGTGAAGGGGGCGGATGATGTGAGGGCGGAGCCTAACGCGTACATGCCAACCTACCTTCTCACAGTCGGTCTGGTCCACCGCCGCAAAGTCGCCGTCGTCCTGCTGGCGGTAAACCGCGGGCTGGTAGAGGCCTGGCGACAGACACGGTTGCCATGGTTACAGGAGGCGGGGCCAGCATGCGCGGTCACTACAGTACCGTAAGGGAGGAAGGGTCGCTCTGTAGGCGGCAGCAGGATGAAGTTCTTCTGTCCAGAAACGACACAGTAGACGTTCTCATAAGGATCTTTGTGCACTGAAACAGGAAGTGCCAGACTTAGCGCTATGTCCCCGCCGCCGGACAGGAAGTCAGGGCTTACGTGACGTGACGGCGTCTGCTTCGCCCAGCCAGAAATTGACGGCGTCTGGTAACTTTCCTGAATGCAGAAGAAGAAAAGGTCAGTTGGCCGTCCAATGAGAAGATGCGCCATCAAACGACGCCGAGTGCTCACCCAGCGCCGTACTCATCCACGGCACATGCGCTTCCACGTCGCCTGTCAGCTCAGGAAGTTCATCCAGCAGGTTGGAACACTGCTTCTGGACGTAAAAGACTCCACGCCGCTTCACCTGCCGCCAAACAGGAAGTGACGTACATATAAAGCGAAAACCGGAAGTGAAGTACTTTTATAGCAAAATAGGTAGTGATGTACATCCATCAATCCATTTTCTACCGCTTGTCCCTTTTGGGGTCACGGGGGGTGCTGGAGCCTATCTCAGCTGCACAAGCAAAAACAGGAAGTGATGTACATACAAAGCGAAAACAGGAAGTTAATTACTTATATAGCGAAACAGGAAGTGATGTACATATAGAGCGAAAACAGGAAGTGAAGTACTTATATAGCGAAACAGGAAGTGAGGGGGGGGGGGGGTTTGTAGGGGGGAAGAAATTTGGCGTGACAGTGCCATGGGCCGTGCCCCTCCCACCTTGCCTTCCAGGACGTCCAGCACGGAGGAAACGGTCATGTGACGTTCTTCTGGCATCACGAAGCGATCGCCTCTCACGGCGTCGGCGTAACCATCGGGAGTCACCGCCACGCTGATGACCTTTGACCCCACCTTTTCCCTGTGGAGAAAGAAACGATAAGCCTGATGGCGGCAAGGGGGGGAGGGGGTTAAAGGCGGAGCTTTTTGCCTCAGGTACGTCGGCGTCCACCTGGACAAGGCCGGCCAATGGTTGAGAGCGTTTCGGATGATGCAGGGTTTGTTTGTACCAATCCAGTCGCGGTAAAAGGTCAGTGGGTCAGGTGGGCCATCCACGTGAGGTACCGATTGGCTCAGGTACAAATCTGAAAATGATATTTTAACTGCACAGTACTAGCATTCATGTTAGCAGTACTACGCTGATATTATCACCAAGTTTCACCCAAACAATACACAAATATAAAGAAGAAACGCAATATAGTTATGATGTTCTGGCTACTTAAGAGCCATATCATGGTTAGAGTTTTGAAATTATTCTGTTTTAAAGTATTTTTATTGATACATTTAAAAAAGCGTGTTGGGTGGTGCGTCACATCGGGGTTGTGACGTCACATGTATACACTTAAGAGTTGTGGTTATTTATTCATTAGAGAATAGATCGAAAACTTTGTGCTGTACTTTGTGTGTTTATTGCGCAAACTTGTGTTTATATAAGTTCTGATTGAGGAATGTCGTTGTTTAATGGAGAAAGACCTTTTGTATTCATGTTAGGATTTAAATCAGTAGTATTGTGCACGTGCAGTACTCTAACTAATACTACACTAAGTAAAGGTGTTCGTAGTAAGAAGCAATATATATATACTAATTAGTGCTGATAGCAGCGGGATGAATAGAGTATTATTGTTAGTAATATTCACCATGAGCCTCCAGTGAGAAGTCCGCCAGTCGTTCTTCAACAGCGTCCATCTTGTTTGTTTACTGATCAATACATGAGGTGGTGATCAATAAGCACCACTGGGGATTCACTACCATACAGGTGTGTTTGTTGATCAACATGACGTGGTGATCAATAAATTTACGATCAAAAAGCACCGCTCGGGCTTCACTACCGTGCAGGATTTGTTTACGGTCAAACTGCGCTTGCGCACGGCCTCGTTGGCTGCCTCGCTTCCGGCATGGCGCGCCTCCTGCTGGCGGGAGGCTAAAGCGCGCGTGACGGCACACTCTGTTTTAAACTTTGCGGAAAGACGAAGACGAGCATAGATGAAAATTTATGAAGATGACTAAATTAATGAAAACTGTTATTTCGTACCAATCAATTAACTACTTTACCATGAATTGATTAACGTGGACCCCTAATTAAACAAGTTGAAAAACTTATTCGGGTGTTACCATTTAGTGGTCAATTGTACGGAATATGTACTGTACTGTGCAATCTACTAATAAAAGTTTCAATCAATTTAATCAATCAAAGTCGTCGTCATCTGATTGGTTGCAGCTGTGTCAAGTTGTGTAGCAGGTCACGTGGTTGTGCAAAGATGGAGGAGTTTGCGTTGGAGCGGTACTTTGATGATTCGATCGCAAATGTAAGTAACCTGCTGCATGAACACCTTCCAATCAACACACAATTTATCAATAACATTCAATGTGTGGAAGAATTGGACACTTTTGTTTGGGCAGCCATCACCTGACAGGTGTGCACGACAATATGAGATGATTTACTGTATTGTGGTCATTATTATGAATTAAACGCTCTTTGGTTTTGTGAGTCAAACGAAACGTTGCCTGAATTTCGACTGTCTGGCTGGAGTGCCTTAATGCTCCATCCTTGGACCGCTTTTATTGTACTTCTGGCATAAATGATGTTGGCAAAAACATGGACGTTAGAGATGGGGACAGCGTCAGTGATGTCACCATGTCGAGGGAGTGGCCCCTGTTGTGGGTGGGAACTTCAAAAAGTTGTCTGAGATTAGAGAAGTCCAGGAGCTCCAAATATTCAGCAGCAGAGTGAATTGAGGGTGTGTCCACATGGATGTTTAGGTCTCCAAGTATGATGTGCAGAATGATGAGAGCAGTTTCTGCAATGAAATCCGGGTGTTGTCTTGGTGGGCGGTAAATACAGAGTATTGTAGAGAGTGCATGTTTACATTTAACTGCTAAACATTAAATTGTGGAGAGTTTCCGTAGAGAAATGGGTGACAGATTTATTTGTTAGAGACTGGACATTGAAAAGTTTGAGTTTGGTGTTTGGTGTGAGGATATTTTTTCCAGGGGATGGAGAACACTGGAACCCACTCCAGTTTTTGGGCCTCTCCAGGTACACGGCTGAGGAGTGTTTTCAGTTCCCTTGGTGACGCTGCTCAGATGACGTACTTGAGTTGCGACAGAGCGTGTTGCTGCTGACCACGGAGGATCTCCCGGTGTTGATGTACACAAATCGCCAACTGTACCCCCCATGGATGTAGCGGGGGCGACGAAGGAGTCTTGGCTGTTTGATGACTGTCAGGCCCGATAGAGGGCCACAGGTGTTGAGCTCTAGCAGCTGCAATGGTGTACTGCGTAGATGAGCTGTGGTCCCGGTGTCCACAGTCAGCCGTAGTCCCTGCACACACAGTTTGGCAGCTGTGGTCCCGGTGTCCACAGTCAGCCGTAGTCCCTGCACACACAGTTTGGCAGCTGTGGTGCACGTTGTGGAGGACATCCGCACACAGCCCCAGCAGTGGAGCCGACAACCGGGGGTATGTTGGTGGCAGTGACGTGCAGTCAAAGGAGGCAGGTGAGGCGGGGCCAGACGTGCCATCATGGAAAGAAAAAAAATGTAAAAAGAAAAAAAATTAATTAAATTATTTGTATCCAGTGATTATACTATAAAGTTATTTTCCATTTAACTTCACCAGTTTTAGATTATTTTTATTCAAAATCGCTGAATTTTCCCATTTGCCGTTCAAATACTGAGAAGAGACGCTGCGTCACTGCGTTGTGCCTCAACATGGATTGCGGACACGGCTAACTGCTGGCCTGCTGTGCACTGAGACCGTATTGCTATATGAATTATATTATACATTTCCATAGTTTAGTTAGCTGAGGTATATAATGTACAGTGTATTTTGTCAACAACTGTATGTGTGTAAGTATTTCTTGTGCTGAGCGATCACAAAACTGCTGCGAAGACGCACTGGCTGAGGCTCGCAGTAATCCCGCCTCCTGGTGGTAGAGAATGCATCCCCGCCGTAGAATGCACCCCCTGACGGGAGTGTTATACCAACTAAAGCCCACACTCAAACCCTCCACGTGCAAGACCGAATCTACTCAAAAAATTCATTCAACAAGAAGCCAAAAAGTGCAAAAACAACAATGCCCGCGTCGGAGGAGCCGCGAACGACTGCAGGGCCACAACATTAGGTACACCTGCAGACTGCAGCACGGATTTCATATTTCAGTCATTCACAACTCCTCCAACACGAACACCACCGCTCCCGCACTCCCTGGCCTCTCACCAAACAACCCTCCCAAATAGACCCAATCCTGCACGTGGAAAGTCCAAGTGCGGGCTCCAGCCGACACAACACCCGCGTCAGGGGGCGCACTCCACGGCGGGGGCGCACCCTCCAGCACAACAGCGGTGCATGGACTTCATTTATAAGTAAAGGTAATAATAACGTTTTTTTAATTAAATGTGTTTTTTTGTGTGCTAGTTTGTATGTGTAAAGTTAAAGTTAAGTTAAAGTACCAATGATTGTCACACACACTAGGTGTGGTGAAATTTGTCCTCTGCATTCGACCCATCCCCTTGTTCACCCCCTGGGAGGTGAGGGGAGCAGTGGGCAGCAGCGGCGACATGCCCGGGAATCATTTTTGGTGATTTAACCCCCAATTCCAACCCTTGATGCTGAGTGCCAAGCAGGGAAGAATGCTGGTATGAGCTTTTAAACATAACCTGTTAACTGCTGCCAATCAAATGGTGAATAAGATACTCTTTAGGGTTCATATGTTTGTAAATCTGACTGTGATGAAGTCAGTGCCTCACCAGCCATTAACCTCACCGCACGTCACTGGTTGGTGGAGCACACGGACACTTTGGCAAGTGGTAGTTTGCAGCGGCTAATGCTAGTCCTAGCCGAGTACACATAGAATGGCGCAAGCAGGTATGATACGTCCACAAAACAGTGATGTCGAATCAAGTCTTTTCAGCGGCTAAATGATAAAGTTCAAGATACAGCTGGCAGGGCACATCAGTCTCTAAATATCGGTAAAATCTCACTAGATGTCAGTAAAAATAGCAAAAAATAGTGTGGAGAAGCGGCGAAGAGTCAGCGCCTGCGTCCTCGCCTGCTAGTCCATGCAATAATCCCGCCGTCCAATCAGCATCTTGAAGTGCAAGCCTGACCTCTGCAGTGATATTTGTGTTGTGGATTTGGTGATAAAAATGACACACATTTTTAGGACTCCTGCCTCATGGTGGGGGAGGAGCTGGGCCTTCAAAGCCCCGCCCACCCACTTCCAGGCCCCGCCTCTACAAGTCAGGACTCCACCCACCAGTCGACAAAGGCGGGGCCCAGCCGAGAGCTGGCGGACGAGCTGGACCTCAGCTTCCTTCCTGACGAGCTCGGCGCGCAGGACGACGCAGGTGTGGGTTTGGCAAAGAGGTTGTGGTCTGTGTGGGCAGGGCTGGGTGGCGAAAGGTGAACCCACCTGTGAGTTTGCCCGCAGGTGTCAACATGTCCCACCACAGCGGCATTGGGCTGGACTTCCCTTCCCAGAATTCCTCGGTGACCCCAAATAAACCCTCGCAAGAGTCACCCACGGCCGGCCCCTCCCTTTTCTGCCCCATGACGCCCATGGCCCCTATGACACCCATGACGCCGGTGACCGAGAGGTCAGGAATCGTCCCTCAGCTGCAGTAGGTCGCTCGTCTTGTCCACGCTACGTGACTCTTACCGCTCGCTGACGTGTGGATGTGCAGGAACATCGTGTCCACTGTCAACCTGGGCTGTCCTCTAGACCTCAAGTTCATCGCTCTTCAAGCCAGGAACGCCGAGTACAACCCCAAGGTAGAGTGTTAGCTTAGGGTATTAGATTCTTGACAGAGCACAGTGTGTTTCCTGTTCAAGCGCTTTGCCGCCGTCATCATGAGGATCCGCGAGCCCAGAACCACAGCACTGATCTTCAGCTCAGGGAAGATGGTCTGCACCGGAGCTAAGAGGTCGGTACCGCTTACCAGTCCAGTTGGCCCTCCGGGTCGGTGGTGGTCCGCTTTATCCCTTTTATTTCTGAGCGTGTGCAGCGAGGAGCAGTCTCGACTGGCGGCCAGGAAGTACGCCCGTGTGGTGCAGAAGTTGGGCTTCTCCGCTCGCTTCCTGGACTTCAAGATCCAGAACATGGTGGCCAGCTGCGACGTCTGCTTCCCCATCCGACTGGAGGGACTGGTTCTGACCCACCAGCAGTTCAGCAGGTGCCACCTCTTGCCGTCGTCACGCCCACAGGTCGGCAACAGAACCTTTTTTCACCCGGCAGCTACGAACCCGAGTTGTTTCCGGGCCTCATCTACCGGATGGTGAAGCCTCGAATCGTCCTGCTTATCTTCGTGTCGGGGAAGGTGGTCCTGACCGGTAACTTCCTGTATCTGCATGTCGACAGTTGGCTGTTAAGCTAACGTTAGCATTTCAATAGTTAGCAAGCCAACCGTTAGCATGTCGACAGTTGGCTGTTAAGCTAACATTAGCCTGCCAACAGTTAGCATGCCCCCAGTTTGCTGTTAAGCTAATGTTAGCATGGCAACAGGTAGCATTCCAACTTGGGTATTGGCATGCTAACTGTCGTCACGCTAACGTTAGCTTAACGCCATAATGTTGGCAGATGTCAGTCATTCCTGGCTGCTTTCTTTCAGGAGCCAAAGAGCGCAGCGAGATCTACGAAGCCTTTGAGAACATTTATCCCATCTTAAGAGGCTTCCGGAAGCAGTGACATCACTTCCTGTTTCTTTGTAAATAGATGTGCTTTGGGTTTGATGACAAATAAATTACACCCTCCCGCTGCGTTTTATAGCTTAACATAAATATTTTCAACATGATTATTTTTTTATACTTCATCCAACCTGTTTTCATACCTCAAAATATTCATTTTCATATATTAAAATACTTGATTTCATACCTCAAAATATTTATTTTCATATCTCTAAATAATAATTGTTATACCTCAACCAACATATTTTCATATCTCAAAATATTTATTTCCGTACCTCAACATAATTATTTTATACCTCAACCAACTTTTCATCCCTCAAAATATGTATTTTTATATCTCAAAATATATTTTTTACCAACCTATTTTCGTACCTCAATGTATTTTTTTTAAAACTCCAAAAACTTTTCATACGTCGATGTAATTATTCTTATACCTCAACATAAATACTTTTATACCTCAATAATACTTATTTTCACACATCAACCAACGTATTTTCATACCTCACCATAATTATTTTTACATCTCAACCATTTTTATTTTTTTTACCTCAACCTATTTATTTTCATATCTTAACCTAAATTGAATTTAACATGACGTCACCGCCCAGCTGAATTAAAGGTAAACTACGCCCCTGGGGACTGACGTCACAAAATCAACGAAGCAACAACCGGAAGTGCGGTGGGGTCAGCCCGCTCGTCGAAACATTCTTGTCTGACGTCACCATGGAGCGTTAGCGGCTGATGACGTCTTGTGATTTAGGGCTATATAAATAAACATTGATTGATTGATTGATTGATTTTCTGATTAGCAAACACGTCGGTGGTTAGCTTAGCTAGCATGGCGTCCTCAGCGGTAGTCCGAGCCGCCGGCCCCGCGGGAAGGCCGCCGCTTCGCCCGCCTCTGCCCGCCGGCGTCATGGTGGAGTCCGTGGACGACGCGGAGGGTCTGTATGTGGCGGTGGAGCGGTGCCCGCTGTGCAGTACGTCCCGCCGCAGGCTGACGTGCGCCCGCTGTGTCCAGGCCGGAGACTTCGCGTACCTGGACGGCAGCAACGCCGAAAGGTGAGACGTCGACCAGCCGATCTTTGGATACTTCCAGCGGACATTAACGTTGTCATAGGCGCCACACAGACAACATCAATCTTACAAAGTCGTACTTCTATTCAACTAATATGATGGTCGACTTAGCTAACGCTAACGAGGCTAAATACTAACTTAGCATGTAGCTGTTAGCATAACAATAACACTAGCTGACGTAGTATTTAGCCTCGCTAGCGTTAACACAGCATTTAACTGCAGCTAGCTTAGCACGTGGCTTTTAGCATAATAACAATAGTCGACTTAGTATTTAGCCTCACTAGCTTTTAGCACCGCGGCTAACCGGAGCTAGTTCAGCACTTGGCTCTTAAGTTACAATACTATGGCTATGTTTTTCTTTTTGTGGTGTAGTTGTCATAGTTGCGTGATTGATATTCTCGCGTCGATATTTGACATTTTGACGCATATCAGCCTTTTTTTTTCTTGTTTTGTTTTACAACTGCTTTTTGATTGATTGATTGAAACTTTTATTAGTAGATTGCACAGTGAAGTACATATTCCGTACAATTGACCACTAAATGGTAACACCCGAATAAGTTTTTCAACTAGTTTAAGTCGGGGTCCATTCATGATACAGATATATACTATTTTCATGATACAGTCATCACACAAGATAATCATCAGAGTATATACATTGAATTATTTACAATCCGGGGTGTGGGATATGGACGGGGGCGGGGGTTAGGTTTGGCTGGTATCAACACTTCAGTCAACAATTGCATCATCAGAGAAATTGACATTGGAACAGTGTAGTACTGACTTGGTAGGATATGTACAGCAAGTAGTGGACACAGAGAGAGAGATCAGAAATTATAAGAAAAAGTGTCTACATTTGATTATTTACAATCCGAAGAGGTATGATGAGGAAGGGAGTGTGTTAGTTTAGGGTTGAAGTTGCCTGGAGGTGTTCTTTTAGTGCGGTTTTTAAGGAGGATAGAGATGCCCTTTCTTTTACACCTGTTGGGAGTGCATTCCATATTGATGTGGCACAGAAAGAGAATGAGTTAAGACCTTTGTTAGATCGGAATCTCTGTGTAACGTGGTTAGTGGAGCTCCCCCTGATGTTGTGGTTATGGCGGTCATTTACGTTAAGGAAGTAGTTTGACATGTACTTCGGTATCAGGGAGGTGTAGCGGATTTTATAGACTAGGCTCAGTGCAATTTGTTTTACTCTGTCCTCCACCCTGAGCCAGCCCACTTTGGAGAAGTGGGTAGGAGTGAGGTGTGATCTGGGGTGGAGGTCTACATCAGCAGATGGAGTATATACACATATTTAATACCAGTATTTAACATGTAGCAGTATGGAGAGAGTATTAGTAAAGTAGATAGTAATAAGTGCTGCTCACGCACCCGCCCTTTTGCCCTGTGTGAAAATGTCACCTTTTCCTGGAGCCCAATTGTCTATTCAATTCAATTTGGAATAAAAATATGCTTATTGTTAATAATTCTCCCTGAATGTCTTTTATTTTAGTTAAATATTTGGCCCCGCCCCCTTTCCCTCCCCCCAATTGTTGGTCACCTACTGTATGTCTCCTCTGCTTACTTGTCAAAACGTACATTTTGGCCGGAAAATCCAGTTTTTTTCCTTCTTTCCCGCTGCCATTCTTTTTTTAATTTTTTTTAAAAAAAATTTTATTGACATCCAGCATCAGACATTCCTATCCATTACATCATATTCACATACATCTTGTATCTGTTGTCTGCCCTAAATGTCCAAATGTTTTTTGTTTATATCACAACCATACCACCCACCACCCCCCCTAAAAGAAAGTAACAGCAAAAAAAACAACAAAGTAATATCTATAAATACAACAATTAAATAAACAAAAAATAAATGATAATACATTAATAATAATACTAATCAGAAATAAAATGTAAAAAAATATATATAAACAGATATATATATATATATATATATATATATATATATATATATATATATATATATACACACACACATATATATACATACCTGTACACAAATAGGGAGTAATCCTTTTTTTTTTGAGCAGTACAATCACTAATTCGAAAAATTAAAGTCAGGTTTATGGGGCGTGACATAATTGACCCAGTTTTCCCAGTATGAAGTAAATTTCTCCAATTTATAGTTAATAAAGGCAGTTATCTTCTCCATTTTATATACATCCATTGTGATTTCCATCCATTGCTTCGAAGTTGGGCTCTCCTGGGATATCCATTTCCTAGTAATGGTCTTTTTACAGGCCACCAGTAGGATATTCATTAAATGTTTATCTTTCTTCAGCCAGTCCTGAGGTACATGTCCAAAAAACAAAGTTTTACTTTCAAGGGGTATTTCACGTTTGAATATATCCTGTAGAGCTTGGTGTATCTCTTTCCAGTAGTCCTTTATGATGGAGCAGTCCCAGAAAACATGGTGGTGGTTTGCATTTGAATTCCCACAATTTCTCCAACAGGCAGAGAGTTGTTATCATAGTGAGACTTCTGAGAAGGTGTAATAAAAAATCTGATCAAACTTTTCCAGCCAAACTCCCTCCACTTGGGTGAGCTGGTACAAGTCCATTGATATTTCCATATTATTGTCCATTCTTCCTCAGATATAGTTATCCCTCCTTCCTTCTCCCATTTTGTTTTAATATATGAAGTTGAATATGATTTCATATTCAACAGACCCTTATACAAGCATGAAACACTTCTATCAATGGTTTCTGAATCGTAGGCTTTTGTAAACAGTTCAATCAAACATATACTCGTCTTTGTGACACTTTTCACCTTCATATTAACAAAATGTCGCAACTGGAAATATCGATAGAAGTCTTGGTTTTCTAATATATATGTCCCTTTAATAGTTTCAAAACTAAGCATTTTTTCATCTTTCATTACACTACATAAAGCTGTTATACCCTTAGATGTCCAGTCCTTAAATCTTGAGTCTAATTTATTAGGTGTAAACTCTGTATCATAGGCACACCATTTAAGAACTGCAATATCACTCTCGAGTTTGTATTCCTTTACAATCATTTTCCACACTTTAAGGGTCCATTTTACCCATGGGTTATCAATGTTATTTATGTGGGTCTGTAAGTTGCTATCCGCCAGGATTGCTTGTATGGGGATGGAGGGCATTTCTTCTTCAATAATTTTCCATTGAGCAATATATGACGGGTTGCACCAGCATATCACTGCTCTCATCTGGGCTGCAAAATAATATCGGAGGCAAGGTAAACCCCATACTCCCTTTTGTTTGACCAATTGTAAAGTTTTGAGACGAACTCTTGGCCTTTTACTTTGCCATATATACCTTGATAGCATTTTGTCCCATTCATTGAATTGGTTTATCTCTATTGGCAGGGTTTGAAATAGGTACAGCAATCTTGGCAGTACATTAATTTTAATGGAATCAATTCTAGAACTAAGGCTAAAAAAAGGAATTAAGTTCCATCTTGCTATGTCATCTTTTATTTTTTTATGTATGGGTAGATAATTGTATTCTGATAATTTTGTTAGATCTTTTGGCAAATTAATGCCAAGGTATTTAAAGGACTGTTTTCCATATCAAAGGGTAACTACTTCTGATTTCCCCTGGGGGGTATAATTATATGAGAATAGATGGGTTTTACCTATATTGATTTTATGTCCTGATAAATGACCATACAGTTCAAATGATTGCATTAATTTAGGGAGCGAGTATGTTGGGTGTCCGAGGTAGACCAAAATGTAATCCGCATAGCAGGCCAATTTATACTCTCTTCCTTTAATCATGATTCCCTTAATATCTTCATTTTGTCTGATAGACTGAGCTAATGGCTCCAGATATAATGCAAAGAGTAATGGTGACCATGCACATCCCTGTCTAGAGCCCCTTTCTAGGGTAAAACGGTTTGATAAATATCCATTGACTTTAATCCTAGCAGTAGGATTGTTATATAGTGCCTGTATAGTTTTAGTGATTGTATCCTGAAAGCCAAATTTATGTAGAACTCTGTAAAGAAAATTCCAATTAACCGAATCAATGGCCTTTTCAGCATCCACGCTTATAACAATTGCTTCGATGTTTTTCCTTAGTATATGATCCATAATATGTAGTGTCTTTCTTATATTGTCTTGTGTTTGGCGATGATGTATAACTGCCATTCTTATACCAAATGAAACATTGCGGGAGTGGGTTTGAATGGAGAATGGATTCGGAATCAAACGAACGGTCACCCCAGCAACGGGACGGAATGGTTAGGTACCTGAAGATCTCAGCTGTGGTTAGCGAGGTCATGTGACGTGTGTGCAGGTACGCCGACAAGATGGCGAGGCTAAGGACGCTGAAAGAGGAGGAGCAGCGGCTGCAGCAGAGGTGAAGGTTAGCTAACGCCAGCGTTTATGCAAACCAGTACTGATCACATGACCCGGTGCACCCACAGCGTGGTCGGCGCCATGCGCGGGAAGCTGCAAGCTGACGAGACGGTGAGTGGTCGTGGCGAGCGTTGTGCGGCGGCGGTGGCTGGGAGGTCTTTGTGATGTTTGTGGTGTTCCCCAGAAGTGGAAGATGATGGCGAGCGGCGTGAAGATGCGGCAGTTGCAGGAGGCGCTGGCGTGCGCTCGCGAGGAGGTGAAAAGCGGTGAGGGGTCTTCATCCTCGGTAGCGGCGGCGCCTGGCGTCCTAGCTAACCCGGCTGTGCCCCCCTCCCCCCTCAGACAAAGAGCTGCTGCTGCGCTCCCAGGACGAGCGCCAGCGTTTGCAGCGGCGCGCCGGGCGCCATCAGCTCAAGCAGGACAAGATTGACCGCCACAATCGCCGCCTGGGCGAGCTTCTGGAGCGCCGCAAGCACGAGCTGCACGAGCGCCTGGGTCAGCTGGCGGCGCTACGACGGGATCACATCGTGGAGCTGATGGCGTACATCTTCCCCGCACGCGAAGAGAAAGCGTGCAGCAGGTGAGCCCGCAGCCGCCGCCGACGCCCTCACCGACGCGCTCACACGCGTGTCCCGTTCGTCCGCAGAGACCCCGCCGACGTGGCGGCCGACTGCGACGCCGCCTTGACGTCCAGCACAGTCAGCGAGCTGGCCGAGGCGCGCAGAACGACCTACCTGTCGGGGCGTTGGGTCTGGGACGACCAGAACGGCGAGACCAGCATCAGCATCACAGGCCCCGCCGTCACGCTGCCGAGCAACGGAGACTGCTCCGCCTACTACAGCTGGGTGGAAGAGAAGAGTACCAACCAGGGTCCAGGTAGCTCGCTTTGCCCGCCCACTTTCAGTCTGTCCTGTCGGTCACCGACGCCTCCTTTCCCCAGAACTGGACCACATCAACCCCGCCCACACCATCAGCGCCGCGCTGTGCTATGCCACCCAGTTGGTCACCATCTTGTCGCACATTCTGGACGTCAACCTGCCCAAGAAGCTGTGCAACAGGTGGGCGGAGCTTCCACTGGCAGGGCGCCTTCGCCTCTCAACTGCCTGACTTTTTGTTCCCAGCGAATTTTGCGACGACAACCTGAGTCGGTACCGCTTCACCCGGGCCCTGAACAAACTCAACACCAACCTGCTGCACCTGTGCTTCTCTCAGGTAGGTAACCATGGCAATGCACAAACACCTCCTCTGCTCACACGCCTCTACCTGCAGCACGTGGACAGTGACAAGCTCCACCCCCACCACACCTTGCGCAACATCATGTTCCTGGTCTCCCCCGACAACGCCGACCTGGGCAGGTGAGCGACCTCCTCCTATGCAAATGAGAACACGACTGATGCTGCGCACCACTGATGCCGTGCCTCAGGACGGGTCCCTTCGAGGTGAGCGCTGACCTGGAGGAGTCCATGGAGTTTGTGGAGCCCGAAGCTTCCGGACCCACAGAGGATAGCGCGGATGAGGCAGTGACTGACGAAGAGACGGATCTTGGCACCGACTGGGAGACGGTTCCCAGTCCGCGCTTCTGTGACATCCCGTCACAGGTACGCAAAGATGGTGTTTGAACTATAAAAGGATGGTGTTCAAAGTATAAAAAGATGGTGTTTGAAGTACAAAAGGATGGTGTTTGAAGTACAAAAGGATGGTGTTTGAAGTATAAAAAGATAATGTTCGAGGTACAGAAAGGTGTATGAAGTATAAAAGGATGGTGTTTGAGGTTTAAAAGTATGGTGTTTGAAGTATAAAAAGATGGTGTTTGATGTATAAAAGGATGATGTTGGAGGTACTGAAAGATGGTTTAAAATGATGTTTGAAGTATAAAAGAATGGTGTTTGAAGTATAAAAGGATGGTGTTGGAAGTATGAAAAAATGGAGTTAGAGGTATGAAAAGATGGTGTTTGAAGTATAAAAGGATGGTGTTTGAAGTATAAAAGGATGGTGTTTGAAGATAAACGGATACGGTTTGAGTTATAAAAATATGGTGTTTGAAGTATAAAAAGATGGTTTGAAGTATAAAAGGATGGTGCTGGAGGTATAAAAAGATGGTGTTTAAAGTATAAAAGGGTGGTGTTGGAGGTATAAAAAGATGGTGTTTGAAGTATAAACGGATGGTGATGGAGGTATAAAAATATGGTGTTTGAAGTATAAAAGGATGGTGTTGGAGGTATGAAAAGATGGTGTTTAAAGTATAAAAGGATGTTGTTTGAAGTATAGATAGATGGTGTTTGAAGTATAAAAGGATGGTATTGGAGGTACTGCTAGATGGTGTTTAAAGTTTAAAATAATGTTTATTAGGATATTAGGATGGTGTTTTAAGTATAAAAGGATAGTGATTAAAGTATTAAAGGATGGTGTTTGAAGTATGAAAAGATGGTGTTTGAAGTATAAAAGCATGGTGTTGGAGGTACAGAAAGATGGTGTTTGATGTATAAAAGGGTGGTGTTGGAGGTATAAAAAGATGGTGTTTGAAGTATAAAAGGATGGTGTTTGAAATATAAACGGATGGTGATGGAGGTATAAAAATATGGTGTTTGAAGTATAAAAGGATGGTGTTGGAGGTATGAAAAGATGGTGTTTAAAGTATAAAAGGATGTTGTTTGAAGTATAGATAGATGGTGTTTGAAGTATAAAAGGATGGTATTGGAGGTACTGCTAGATGGTGTTTAAAGTTTAAAATAATGTTTATTAGGATATTAGGATGGTGTTTTAAGTATAAAAGGATAGTGATTAAAGTATTAAAGGATGGTGTTTGAAGTATGAAATGATGGTGTTTGAAGTACAAAAGCATGGTGTTGGAGGTACAGAAAGATGGTGTTTGACGTATAAAAGGGTGGTGTTGGAGGTATGAAAAGATGGTGTTTGAAGTATAAAAGGATGGTGTTGGCGTTATAAAAATATGGTGTTTGAAGTATAAAAAGATGGTTTGAAGTATAAAAGGATGGTGTTGGAGGTATAAAAGGATGGTGTTGGAGGTATAAAAGGATGGTGTTGGAGGTAAAAAAAAGATGGTGTTGGAGGTACAAAAAGATGGTGTTGGAGGTACAGAAAGATGGTGTTGGAGGTACAGAAAGATGGTGTTGGAGGTACAAATAGATGGTGTTTGAAGTATGAAAGGACGGTGTTTGAAGTATAAAAAGATGGAGTCGGAGGTACAGAAAGATGGTGTTTGAAGTATAAAAAGATGGTTTTTGAATATAAAAAGATGGTGTTTGAAGCATAAAAGGATGTTGTTTGAAGTATAAAAAAGGATGGTGTTTGAAGTATAAAAAGGATGGTGTTTGAAGTATAAAAAGGATGGTGTTTGAAGTATAAAAAGGATGGTGTTTGAAGTATAAAAAGGATGGTGTTTGAAGTATAAAATGATGGTGTTTGAAGTATGAAAAGATTATGTTGGAGGCATAAAAAGATGGTGTTTGAAGTATAAATAGATGGTGTCAGAGGTATAAATAGAATGTGTTGGAGGCATAAATAGATGGTGTTGGAGGCATAAATAGATGGTGTTGGAGGCATAAATAGATGGTGTTGGAGGCATACAAAGATGGTGTTGTAGGTATAAAAAGATGGTGTTGGAGGTATAAATAGATGGTGTTGGAAGTATTCGATCGGGTTTGAAATATAAAAAGATGGTGTTTAAAGTATTAAAGGTGGTGTTTGAAGTATAAAAGGATGGTGTTGAGGCATAAAAAAGATGGTGTTTGAAGTATAAAAAGTTGGTGTTTGAAGTATAAAAGGATGTGTTGGAGGTACACAAAGATGGTGTTTGAAGTATAAAAGGATGGCGTTTGAAGTATAAAGATGGTTTTTGAAGTATAAAAGGATGGTGTTTGGAGGTATAAAAAGATGGTGTTGGAGGTACGACAAGATGGTGTTTGAACTATAAAAAGATGGTGTTGGAGGCATAAAAAAATGGTGTTGGAGGTACAGAAAGATGTGTTGGAGGTATGAATAGATGGTGTCGGAGGTATAAATAGATGGTGTCGGATGTATAAATAGATGGTGTTGGAGGTATAAAAGATGGTGTTGGAGGTATAAAAAGTTGGTTGTGGTATGCAAAAAAATTAAATATGAATAAAAGTTGGTTGAGGTATGAAAAAAGAAGCAGGTTGAGGTACGGAAAAAAAGCTGGTTGAGATATTAGAAAATAAGTTGTTTGATTTATGAAAAAATAAGTTGGTTGAGGTATGAAAAAAGAAGTTGGTTGAAGTATAGAAATAAAGAAGTTGGTTGAGGTATGAAAAAAAAGTTGGTTTAAGTGTGAAAAAATAAGTTTGTAGTGGTGGAATTGGGCCAACAACTGTGTTTCCCTCCCCAGCCTATGGATCTTTCCCAGAGTGCACTGCAGGTGTCCCAGCCGTCCATCAACACAGGAGGTATGATCTCATCTGCCGCTGCCTCCGTCACATCCTGGTTCCGAGCTTACACGGGTCAGCGCTGACCTCACATGGACAACTCAGTCCTCTTCTCTTGCCTGCCGCCACGCACGCACATCCGTTGCACCGGAGAGACGCCGGTTGCCATGGCGACGGGGAGGCCCGGTCGCAGGCCCAGCAATGACACTGACACGCCTCTAAAGGGGCGGAGCTGCAAAGGTGAAATAAACAATGTTTTTCATGGATTTGAACTTGCAGTACAAGTAGTGAGAGTATATCACAAATACTTTGTCAGAGTGGAATCAATCCAACCTTTACCTGAACGTTACCTGCAAGGTGTCTTACCAGACGTGTACCACTATTACATGCCAACTACAGCCAGCTGGGGACACTGTTCTGCCAACAAAGTCCTGATAAAGCTCACATTGTCAAAGATTTTCACCAAACATCTTTGAAAGTGGACTATTTGTTGTGAACTCATTTGGAGCCTTGAAGGAGAACTGCACTTTTTTTTGGAATGTTCACAATCATTATAAAAGACATGACAACGGAGGGATTTTTGTTTTGAATGCATTCTAAATACTACATTAGAAAATTATCTGCTATCTGTGCCCTGGACCTTTGACCGGGGGTCAGTGGACGGCGCCAAGTGTCCAAATCTGTGAGTTTTAGGTGTAACCATACAAAATGAACTAAATAGCTAGCCTAAAATTTTAGCATGCTAATAAGAGAGGTTGTCATACTTCCGAGAAAGCGGCAAGTATCATAAATCATGATTTTTAGGTTTAAACACTCAACATTAGTAAAAAAAAAAAAAAAGCTAACTAAAAACGTTAGCATTCTAATATTGGCATGCTAATATAAGAGAAGTTAGCATACTTCCAAGACGGCGCCAAGTATCAAAAATCATGATTTTTAGGTTTAAACACTCAACAATAGTGAAAAAGCTAACTAAAAACGTTACCATGCTAATACTGGCGTGCTAATATAAGAGTAGTTGGCTGTTGGCATACTTCCAAGATCGAGTCAGGTATCAAAAATCATGATTTTTAGATTTAAACACTCAACAATAGTGAAAAAGCTAACTAAAAACGTTACCATGCTAATACTGGCGTGCTAATATAAGAGTAGTTGGCTGTTGGCATACTTCCAAGATCGAGTCAGGTATCAAAAATCATGATTTTTAGATTTAAACACTCAACTTTGGCAATAAAGCTAATAAAAAATGTTAGCATGCTAACGTAAGAGACGTTAGCATACTTCCAAGATGGCGTCAGGTATCAAAAAACATGATTTTGATTTTATTTAAACACTCAACATTAGCGAAAAAGCTAATAAAAAATAGTTTGCATGTTAATGTAATAGACGTTAGCATGCTAAGATGGCGTCAAGTATAAAAAATCATGATTTTTAGGTTTAAAAACTCAACTTTAGCGGAAAAGCTAATAACAAATGTTAGCATGCTACATTGGCGCGCTCATGTAAGGGACGTTAGCCTACTTCCAAGATGGCGCCAAGTATCAAAAATCCAGATTTTTAGGTTAAAGCACTCAACATTAGTGAAAAAGCTAATAACAAATGTTAGCATGCTAACATTGGCGCGCTCATGTAAGGGACGTTAGCATACTTCCAAGATGGCGCCCAGTATCAAAAATCATGATTTTTAAAACATACAAAAATCAGACTAAAATGCTAGTCTTAAACATTAGCACAATAACATTATTAGCATGCTAATATGAGATGTTGGCAAACTTTCAAGATGCAAGTCTACCCCAGGGCAGCTGTGGCTACAAATGTAGCTTATCACCACTAGGTGTGAATGTGGAGTGAATGAATGATGGGTTCTCACATCTCTTTGAAGTGCTGTGAGTGTCTAGAAAAGTGCTATATAAATCTAATCCATTATTATTTGTATTATTAATATAGGCTATATACCATTCTTACAATATAATTTGTTTCCACTGGAAGAATATGCTATCCGCCGCGCAGGTATCGCGCTTTCCGGACCGGAACCGCGAAACGGACCAGCATCGGCGTCCATTTGCACTCAGGAACGTATCCGCCACGGCGGCAGGTAGCGGATCCGCCGTGGCGGCGTGCTGAATGCGCTCCACACCCATGATCAAAGCCTTATTTCCGCGGCGGGTGCGCCGCGCACCCAAGATCAAAGCCTAACCTCCCGCCGCGGACCAGCAACGGACTCATAAAAACCCTGGCTCATCTGGCCGTTTTGGACCCCTTTATCTTATTTTCAAAATCCCTTCTGTTCTTGCTGTAGGATAAAATAGGAAACTAAAAAATTCACTAAGCCCTACTACAGCAATATAGGCTTACATATGCATTGCCTTGTATTTTTAAACTAACAATATTGTCAATAGACAGAAACAGAAAATGGTCAATTCACTCTATAAAGTAAATATATATAATATATATTTAAAAAGTAAATATACATATTTAATCTATTAGGCTACAACTTCAAGGAAACGCTGCTCCATGCACAGCTAACATATCAGAAAATGAATAACTGGTGAATGACAAGAAGTCCAATAAAAGGTTGTTTATTTATACATATACATCTCTATTCCTCCTGAGGAGGTGGAAGCGGGACTCGTCTCCTCGTTGCCTGATCCCCCGCCAAGTTGAATCACCTGATGGCGTGTTTGGTGACCTCAGCGTCCGTGGCTGACCTTGTCAACACATTTTTACTCACAGCACCTGTAATCAAACAAGATTACAAGGCAGATACGTTTATGTTCATGGTAGGAAGCATCCAAAGCCAAGTATGCTTACACAATACAAAATATGTGATAGGTATTAAGGAGATTACATTTGAAAAAAAAAACATGACTTAAAAGTTACTGGAGGTGGTTAAAATAAGGTGCGTAAACTATGAATTTGTGATCAGGGTATAGGTGTGCAAGACATCCAAAATGTTTAAACAATATCGTTATTTGGTTCCTTGATCAGAGTACTTGTTTGGCTCTTGGATGACGGCGGCGGGGGGGTGGGGGGCATAAATAAATATCCATAACCCAACTTTGGGAGGTTGACATTGTTTTCTTATTATATTTGTACTATCATTCTATGTTTGTATTCGTGTAGGCCAGGGGTGTCCAAAGTGCGACCCGGGGGCCATTTGCGGCCTTGCAGGTCATTTTTTAACGGCCCAGGGGACATTTTTAAAAAATATGATCGAAATAAATAAAAAACATTAAAAGTGGTATTTAAAGAGCAAACAGGTGAAATGTAACAAGAAAATGTAGCTATGTTTACTCTAATCACACAAAGCTGCCATGTAGGCTGTTTCTTTCTTTAAAAAATAATAATTAATCAAAATCAATGTCATTATGAATTATTGACCTATTCAAGGCTTAAGAAGTTTACCTTCGCAATCAGCTGGTCTTGGTTGTGCTTAATAGTTTCCAGCAGGCTAAGGATGTGGATTACCTCAGGCGCTGTTGACAAACAGCAGTATAAAATTAACATGTTTCAGTGTTTATCCTCATTACTCATAATCCTGACATTAGCTATTGACCTTAATTAATGAAAAAAGTTATTGACAAAGTTTGAAGAAAATATGTGATTGCTTGTGAATTTGAATTTTTTCCAAAATTTGTGGCACAGAATGACCATCCGGTATTTGTCAGTTATTGCTCACCAGAGCAGGAAATGTTGTCGGCCATTCTTTCCCCTCGCCATGTTGGCCTGTAGGCCAGGCAGGATCCAGGCTCCTCTGTCTGCCACATGTTGAGGGCTGCTGGTGAGGGGGGTGGAGGGAGTCGAGGAGGGACTTCCGTTCCTAGTGAGGTGGGCATTGTGAGAGAGCCATCAGTTAACCATGACTGGTAATACCCAAGGGGCCTATCTATACACTAATATTTCAGAGATCAGTCCCTACCTTGTGTAACTCTCTGCATGTTTAATGCATGTGCTGGTGAAGGCATATGAATGCGTCCTTCCCCATGGTGAGGTGCTAAGGGAGATAAATTGGTATTAAATGATTGAGATCTGTTAACCATGGTTACTGGATGCTGAGATATTATTTTGGAGATCAGTCTTTACCTAGAAAGTTATCTCCAGTTGAGGAGTCGAGTTGACAAGTACCCATGACTCTTGCTGGCACTCGGCGAGACGGTGGAGCTGGGAGAAGGGATACAAGGAGAGGGGAATATCTTTAGCACTAAGAATGTTAACCATATCTTTAATATTAATGTGGTGGTTTTGTTGTTTTCGATGTTAAGAGATTATTCCTTACTCTGCCTGTGCAATTGGCTTGCCAACCCCAGAGATGTGAGGTCACTATTTCCCGGGTCTTCTTCGCTATCATCTGAGTCCCCGAGACGATGGCTGTTGGGTAACCATATCATTAGGATTATTGCAATACCAAAATTGCCAAATATACATATAGTACAAGCATCTCTGGTCTATTTTTTTAATGCTACCGGAAATAACCTTCCTATTACTGTAGAAACATGACAAAAACAAGACGGAACACACTTACACTGGCTTCCTGTTCCTTTTTTCTGGCAGCTCCTCGTTCTCTGCCTCAGATTGCAGGTCTGAGGTGTTGCAGCCCTTTCCATATTGTTGCATTATTTTTAATGCGTCTTTGTAGTTGTCTAAAATTGAATATGTTAAAATGAACATGAGTTTCAAATTAGCTGTAGAGCTGAACAGAATATTATTATTATTGATGATAAATCAGGTCTCTCTCTTACAAGAGACCTGGTCAGAACATAGACACAATAGGTTATTCCAAGCATAAAGAGAAGCAACTATGACGTTATTTTTAAACAAGAAGATTATGAATTTGCATACCACAAGTTGGGACAACAGAAACGTCAAATCTTGGCCAGTTTGGCTCATGCTGCTCCTCATTTAAAGCGGCCCTTTCAATTCTGTCGGTGTTTTTATAGCTGGGCCAGAAAACCATCCTATCATCATACCATCCACTTGGGACAACCACAATGTCCCTGTTCATTATAAATTTAATCAGATGAAAAGGCACCCTTAATGTAGAAAGAAAGAAAAGGTGTATTTATTCATCGTCAAAGGAACAACGTGGACAAAAGCATGCACAGGTGTTAGTGTATACAAATAAGCAAGTAAGATGAGCTGAGATTTTACCTGAATGGTGCCCCAAGGTGGTAAGAACTATAAGAAAGGTAAAAGTACAGGTATTAATAGTCAGAACTTCAGCTCAATCGTAAAGTAGGGTTTGAAATTATGGGTGTAGTGTATACAGAGATCAGTCCCTACCTTGTGTAACTCTCTGCATGTTTAATGCATGTGCTGGTGAAGGCATATGAATACATCCTTCCCCATGGTGAGGTGCTAAGGGAGATAAATTGGTATTAAATGGTTGTGATCTGTTAACCATGCATGGTTACTGGATGCTGAGATATTATTTTGGAGATCAGTCTTTACCTAGAAAGTTATCTCCAGTTGAGGAGTCGAGTTGACAAGTACTCATGACTCTTGCTGGCACTCGGCGAGACGGTGGAGCTGGGAGAAGGGATACAAGGAGAGGGGAATATCTTTAGCACTAAGAATGTTAACCATATCTTTAATATTAATGTGGTGGTTTTGTTGTTTTCGATGTTAAGAGATTATTCCTTACTCTGCCTGTGCAATTGGCTTGCCAACCCCAGAGATGTGAGGTCACTATTTCCCGGGTCTTCTTCGCTATCATCTGAGTCCCCGAGACGATGGCTGTTGGGTAACCATATCATTAGGATTATTGCAATACCAAAATTGCCAAATATACATATAGTACAAGCATCTCTGGTCTATTTTTTTAATGCTACCGGAAATAACCTTCCTATTACTGTAGAAACATGACAAAAACAAGACGGAACACACTTACACTGGCTTCCTGTTCCTTTTTTCTGGCAGCTCCTCGTTCTCTGCCTCAGATTGCAGGTCTGAGGTGTTGCAGCCCTTTCCATATTGTTGCATTATTTTTAATGCGTCTTTGTAGTTGTCTAAAATTGAATATGTTAAAATGAACATGAGTTTCAAATTAGCTGTAGAGCTGAACAGAATATTATTATTATTGATGATAAATCAGGTCTCTCTCTTACAAGAGACCTGGTCAGAACATAGACACAATAGGTTATTCCAAGCATAAAGAGAAGCAACTATGACGTTATTTTTAAACAAGAAGATTATGAATTTGCATACCACAAGTTCGGACAACAGAAACGTCAAATCTTGGCCAGTTTGGCTCATGCTGCTCCTCATTTAAAGCGGCCCTTTCAATTCTGTCGGTGTTTTTATAGCTGGGCCAGAAAACCATCCTATCATCATACCATCCACTTGGGACAACCGCAATGTCCCTGTTCATTATAAATTTAATCAGATGAAAAGGCACCCTTAATGTAGAAAGAAAGAAAAGGTGTATTTATTCATCGTCAAAGGAACAACGTGGACAAAAGCATGCACAGGTGTTAGTGTATACAAATAAGCAAGTAAGATGAGCTGAGATTTTACCTGAATGGTGCCCCAAGGTGGTAAGAACTATAAGAAAGGTAAAAGTACAGGTATTAATAGTCAGAACTTCAGCTCAATCGTAAAGTAGGGTTTGAAATTATGGGTGTAGTGTATACAGAGATCAGTCCCTACCTTGTGTAACTCTCTGCATGTTTAATGCATGTGCTGGTGAAGGCATATGAATACATCCTTCCCCATGGTGAGGTGCTAAGGGAGATAAATTGGTATTAAATGGTTGTGATCTGTTAACCATGCATGGTTACTGGATGCTGAGATATTATTTTGGAGATCAGTCTTTACCTAGAAAGTTATCTCCAGTTGAGGAGTCGAGTTGACAAGTACTCATGACTCTTGCTGGCACTCGGCGAGACGGTGGAGCTGGGAGAAGGGATACAAGGAGAGGGGAATATCTTTAGCACTAAGAATGTTAACCATATCTTTAATATTAATGTGGTGGTTTCGTCTACAACGCTAAATATATCCTGTGGTGTACCTCAGGGATCAATATAGGACCTAAATTATTCAATGTCTAGATAAATGACATTTGTAAAGTTACAAAATATATAAAGTTAGTATTATTTGCGGATGATACAACAGCGTTTTGTTCAGGAGAGAACACACAGAAGATAATACAAATAATAACAGAAGAAATTAACAAATTAAAAAGATGGTTTGACAAAAACAGACTATCTTTGAATCTCAGTAAAACTAAAATAATGCTATTTGGTAACAGTAGAAAAGAAAGTCAAACACAAATACAAATAGACGGAATAGAAATTGAAAGAGTAAATGAAACCAAATTTCTAGGTATAATGATTGATGATAAATTGAACTGGAAATCTCAAGTAAAAAATATACAACATAAAGTAGCAAGAAACACATCAATAATGAATAAAGCAAAACATGTTCTAGACATTCATATTCTGTACTGTTCACTAGTGTTACATATATGAGTTATTGTGTAGAAATATGGGGAAATAATTACAAAAGTACACTTCATTCATTAACGGTGTTACAAAAAAGATCAGTTAGAATAATATATAATGTTGGATATAGAGAACACACAAATCCTTTATTTATTGAATCAAAGATACTGAAATTCCACGACAGTGAATTTGCAAACAGCTAAAATTATAAACAAAGCCAACTATAACCTGCTACCCAAGAATATACAACAATTCTTCTCAAAAAAAGAGGAGAAAAATAATCTTAGAGAGAAATGTAATTAAACATTTGTACGCACGTACAACACTTAAGACCTTCAGTATATCAGTATGTGGAATTAAATTATGGAATGCATTAAGCAAAGCAATCAAACAATGTACTAATGTGATCAATTATTTATGCTTACATGTGGAAATAATAATAATAATAATAGTAAATAAAATAATAATAATAAAAAAAGGTAAATAAAGCATAAAATAGTCTCTAATAAATTAATTAAATAAAAAACAGCATATAAAATATATACATCAGCAAATAAAAAAAATATAGATCAAGAAAAAGGATCCTTAATATGTGCAGCAATTTTTCACACTCACATCACCTCATTTTATATTTTTTTCTACAATTAACTATGCCAAAAAACACAGACATACCTTTTTTTTTGTAATGGAAACAAAAACAACATGGCGTCACACACAGCTAGTCCACAGTAAACAGGATCTCGAGCTCCACTAAAGAACAAAGAAAGAAATAATACACACTCATATTAATGGCAAGAACGGCTGTTTCCACTCCGTTAACGTTACGTTGTTGACTAACGCAGTAACGTTAGCGACCTGGGCCTAAACAACACTGACAATAAAGTAATACGCTTTTGTTTCAAGCAGTTGGAAATATGTGGAATATTGTAGCATGTAACCTACACACATTCACAGCGTCTAACAAAAGATGGCCTAAGTTAACTGTATTGAACTTTTTACTCACCGGCTTCACGCGGGAAACTTTCACATTCTGGAGTCGGGGTCCCCCGGAACACAAAACACAGATAAAACACAATTTTACAATAGCACGGCGAAAAAATGACCGTCGTTGTGTGGGTTTTTTGACGAATAACACTCTTTTCCACTTTTCTTCGCTCGCCATTTTGAATTTTCTGTATACGTGACGTCAGACGCACGTCCCCATGCAAAGCATTCTGGGAGGCGGCGCTGAAAATAAAATAGCCTTTTTTACAGAATATAAAGTTTTACTGCTAGTCCTAATATCAAACAACGTCATTACAATCATACATAAATGATGATGGAAACACAAAGGCTGATCTTTACTGCGAATGTAGCAATAAATCAATAAATCTATACTTACGTTCGTGTTCCAGCAAAGAAAGTCCAGAGATCTTGGCTCATGCGCGTACACGCTAGGGATGTGCGTATCGATCCTGTGGTATCGATATATCGATACTCACACGCTACTCATTTGGCATCACTTTTCTGAAAAAAGTATCGATATAAACCAAAAAACGGCGTGTGGGGGGTGCAAGCATCACTTTCAGATGTTTTTGATGACTTACTTAACTTACTATGTGCTGGGACACCCCTGTACCTGGCAGAGTATAGAGCTGGCCCAGTCACGTGACAGGAGACAGCGAATGAGCGTCGTCAACGTGCAATACACACACAGCCAGCCGACAGCGATGCAGCCAGGCATATCCATTGTTGTCCATTTGTTGACTTAAAACAGGCATTGGTTGTTTTTTTTTTAGTAATGTTTACTAAATATTTTTGTGTGGAGTTTGCATGTTCTCCCCGTGACTGCGT